>NC_062545.1:112290260-112600081 GCF_016906955.1 Phacochoerus africanus
AGTTCTTGAAGCTGCTATGCATCAGACTGTCTCAGGGACCTGCATTTTAGCAAGCAGCTTGGGTGATGCTCTTGCACACTGTGGGTTGAGAACTGTTCTAGGCTCTTCTTATCTATCCTTATCATACCTCTGTTCCCCAAACACCCAAGTCTCATGCCGTTGTACCTTTGCACATGATATTCCCTAAAGCACTTTTGCTGTTTGGTCCTCATGTTCACCCCCACCCCACCCCCTGCCATGCCTCAGCTTAAGGAAAAAATCTCCTCTGGAAATACCTGTCTTGCTACCAGGGGCCAGACCATGTAGCGTCATTGTAAGGATTTTGACTTTTACTCTGAGAGGATTGGGGGTCTTTGCAGACTTTAGAGTAGAGGAGAAACAAGAGGTGGTGTGTATTTAGTAGGCTCATTCTGAGAGTTTCAGTTCTAGTCATAATAAAGTGTCTTTTATAGAACTAACCCTCCTGCTGATATAACCTATGGATGATAATATGAAATACTTGTTTGAAAGCAGTGGAAAGCAATGTATAGCAGGTAGAAGCTGGAAGGGACTTGACAGCTGAAATATGGGAACAGCGTTGGGTGAGGCCCCCATCCTAAATCTTTTCTCCTGAGGGCACTTCTCAGTCTATGCGATGCAAGGTGGAGGAGCTCGAGTGGAACGCCACTCTCTCACTGACCCTCAGGGCTGCCAGGGCAACTGGCAGGGTATATTGGAAAGTGATGACCATCAAAGCTGAATGCAAACTTTCCTCCATTCCCTGGCTGCCTCCTGAACTGTGCATATTCAGGATGAGATTCTAGGAGCCCAGAGGGAAAATGACAGTAGCTCACTAAAAGAGCTCAGCAGAGATTGCTGTCTTCTGTAGGAAGACTGAGTTAGGAAGTGAATACTGCCAAGTCTTCGAGGGACTGGGTAAATCCCTTAGGCTTGCCATTAAAATCCCAGAAAGACCATCTGTATGTCTTCTTTGGAGAAATGTCTATTTGGGTTTTCTGCCCATTTTTCAATTGGGTTGGTTTTTTTGTTTGTTTGTTTTGTTTTGTTTTTTGGTAGAAGGTTTTTGTATATTTTGGAAATTAAGCCATTGTTGGTCACATTTGCAAATATTTTTGTAATATTTGCAATATAAAGAGAGTCTGTAGGTTGTCTTCTCAATTTGTTTATGATTCCCTTTCTGTGCAAAAGCTTGTATTAGGTCCCATTTGTTTAATTTTGCTTTTATTTCTATTGTCTTGGGAGATTGACCCAAGAAAAAAATTGGTACAATTTATGTCAGAGAATGTTTTCTATGTTCTCTTCTAGAAGTTTTATGATGTTATGTTTTATATTTAAGTCTTTAACCCATTTTGAGTTTATTTTTATGTATAGTGTGAGGGTGTGTTCTACCTTAATTGAGTTACATGCAGCTGTCCAACTTTCCCAGCACTACTTGCTAAAGATTGTCTTTTTCCCCACTTTATATTCTTGCCTCCTTTGTTGATCATTGTCTGTAGGTCTGTTTTATTTCATTGATCCATATGTCTGTTTTTGTGCCAATAACACACTGTTTTGATTACTATAGCTTAATAGTATTATCTGAAGTCTGGGAGGATTGCGCCTCCTGTATTGTTCTTTTTCCTCAGCATTGCTTTTGGAATTCTGGGTCTCTTGAAGTTCCATATACACTTTAGGATTATTAGTTCTAGTTCTATGAAAAATATCATGGGTAGTTTGAGAGGGATCACATTAAATCTGTAGATTGCTTTGGGTAATATGGCCACTTTAACAATATTCTTCCAATCCAAGAGCAAGGGATATCTTTCCTTTCTTTGAGTCATTTTTGGTTTCCTTTATTAATGTTTTATAGTTCTCAGCATATAAGTTTTTTACCTTCTTAATCAGATTTATTCCCAAGTGTTTTATTTTTCCTCCAAGAAGACATGCAGATGGCCAACAAGCACATGAAAAGATACTCAACTTTGCTAATTATTAGAGAAATGCAAATCAAAACTGCAGTGAGGTACCATTGTACAAATGGTACAAATAACAAATGCTGGAGAAGATGTGGAGAAAAGGGAACGCTCCTACACTGTTGGTGAGAATGCAAATTGGTACAACCACTATGGAAAACAGTATGGAGGTTCCTTAACATACTAAAAATTACCATATGATGCAGAAATCCTACTCCTGGGTGTACATCTGGAGAAAACTATAATTCGAAAAATACATGCACCCATATGTTCATAGCAGTACTGTTCACAATAGCCAAGACATGGAAACAACCTGAATGTCCACTGACAAATGAATGGATTAAGAAGATGTGGTACAGGAGTTCCTGTCGTGGCGCAGTGGTTAACGAATCCGACTAGGAACCATGAGGTTGCAGGTTTGGTCCCTACCCTTGCTCAGTGGGTTAGGGATCTGGCGTTGCCGTGAGCTGTGGTGAGGTCACAGACGTGGCTCAGATCCCACATTGCTATGGCCCTGGCATAGACTGGTGGCTACAGCTCCAATTAGACCCCTAGCCTGGGAACCTCCATATGCTGCGGGAGCAGCCCAAGAAATGGCAAAAAGACCAAAAAAAAAAAAAAGAAGAAGAAGATGTGGTACATAAATATAATGGAACACTACACAGCCATAAAAAGAATGATTCTTTTTTTTTGTCTTTTTTTTTGGCATTTCCTGGGCCGCTCTCATGGCATATGGAGGTTCCCAGGCTAGGGGTTGAATCAGAGCTGTAGCCACCGGCCTACGCCAGAGCCACAGCAACGCAGGATCCGAGCCGCATCTGCGACCTCCACCACAGCTCACGGCAATGCCAGATCCTCAACCCACTGAGCAAGGCCAGGGATCGAATCCACAACCTCATGTTTCCTAGTCGGATTCATTAACCACTGCACCACGACGGGAACTCCCAACAACCAGAGATTCTTATCCTAAGTGAAGACAGAAAGAGAAAGACAAATATCATCTGATATCATTTATATGTGGAATCTAAAATATGGTATGAATGAACTTATCTATGAGACAGAAACAGACTCATAGGCAAGAGAACAGACTTGTGGTTGCCAAGGGGGAAGAGGATGGAGGAGGGACAGAGTAGGAGTTTGGGATTAGCAGATGCAAATTAATATATACAGAATGGATAAACCACAAGGTCCTACTCTATAGCACAGGGGAATATGTTTAATATCCTATGATAAACCATAATGTAAGAGGATGTGAAAATGAATACACGCACATACATAGATAAAATGATTCACTTTGCTGTACAGCAGAAATTGACCCAACATTTTAAATCAACTATACTTCAAAAGAAATCGCAGAAAGATCACATATTACAGTGAAGATCACATTTTAGGACTTAAGGCACAGAAATAGACTGGCTCTGACAAAGCCTGAAACTATGCTTCCACTAGTTCAAGGTGATCCACTGGGAATTTAAATGTCTGCAGGGACAAAACTCAGCACTCTTCAGAGGAAGCTCTATGATGTCTCATTTACAATGTCTGTATACCTTTAAATGATGGACTTCCCCAGGTAAAAGAGGCTCAGAATGCATGCATTTTAAAAATTTATATCCATTGCCTGTTACTTTGATTTTTTTATCTATTGAAAAAATTCCTACCCTTAAATAATTTCAAATTAATAATACCATACTATAGATGCTTTTGATTGTACGTAGTCCAAGATTCAGTAGCCAGTGATGTTTCTAGTGTTATTGTCTGCTGTAGTGGGAAGATGTCTACTTATCTTTGGGTCACTATTCTCGTTTTCTCTACAAATTTATCTCTGTTTCCCTTTACACTTTCTGACATTGTCTTAATTTTTGATCACTTCATTATAAACATACATGATGTTTCCAATATTTTGGCTTCTCAGTTCTTTGAGGTCCTATTGCTGATGATTCTGTCCTACCCTAATTCAGCCACTCGCTTTCAAGGAGGAACCCTCGACCTTATCATTAATAACTGCAGTGCCTCCAACAATCATGATTTCAGACATCCATTGTGCCGACCACCTCTTGCTTTCTCACTGACATCCTTTCCTACGCCAGCTCCAACCTTCTTCACCTGTTGGTCATTCATCCACCTACATCATGTCTCTCTCTAACGTTCCAGAAGTCTTCTCTCTCTTTACCATTTCAGTTCCTTTGTCCACACCTCCCTTGCTTCTCTCCTGTGTAGAACATTCTGGTTTGATTCACCATCAACCTGATTAAATCCATTTGTCTCCTACAGTCCTGTGCCTTTGCAGCTGGAGGAAAACACAAAACCAAAGTTGAGGACTCAGTGCTTTTTTCTCTCCCACCCTCTGAGACAGCTGTTTCCACTATATCCTTTCTCCTCAAAGCCCCCAGATCTCTTCCTCATTCCTCCTTTCAGGCCTTGCCTATTTCACTGAAAAAAAAAAAAATGAAAGAAGAAATCAGCAAAGAACTTTCATGGACTTTCCACCATATCTCCCCGCCTTCCATCCTGTGCTGATTCACTCTCCTGGTGATCTGGACAAAAACCCTGGTAAGTCTCATGCCTCCTATGGGACACTGTCTCTTGAACATACTGTTCCAGGTCTTCTCTTGTTTCTCCCTTAAAACGTTAGCTATTTCCCTCTCTCCTCAATCATTCCCAACAGCATACAGATCTGTCTTAAAAATTAAAACACTGTTTCCACTTTTCCCTCTAACTGCTGCCCTATCACTTCTCAGTGCAGCCCCTCCCCTCAAAAACACCATCGCTGGCTGCTGCTCAGTGGAACTCTTGGACTCCATCATCTTTGCAGTAGTCTCAGAAGTGCATATTAGGTGATCTGGTATATATCTTACCATCTTTTTACTTTTCTTCAAGCAACATTACATTTCAATGGAGTTATGGGTAATCATGATTTTCTTCCCTTTACTTACTCTTTCTAAATTTTCTATGATGAATATGCAATACTTTGGTTAAAGTGGGAAACAATAAAATTATATAAAAAGAAACACCATATTTTATGAATAATTTACAATCAATTTTTATAGCAAAAATTGGCAGCAGGGGAGTGGAATGGGCATTGGGACTGGGGCCAGTTCTACTCCTGAACTGCTCCTGAGAAGCCACTTAAATTCTCTGAATTTCAGATTCCTCAGCTGTGAAGGGGAGAAACTGCCATTTCCCCAGCTTTCCTTTCAACAAGGATCTTAAAAGAAAAATAGGTGCGAATGTGCTTTGGGGGCCATATCCATGTAAGCCGTTATGCCTCCTTATGAGACATTTGTCGTGAGCTACATGAACAACATCTTCCTTGTACTAAAGAGGAAATGAGGGTAATGAGAGGGTACTGGTTTAGAGCCACATCTCTGGTGAGCACTAACAAGATCAGATGCTCCTTGGCCAGGTTCTCCTCTGTGTCCTAATTTTGTCTTCCATCCCACCTCCAAAATACACAAGACAGAGTGTTCTTCTCTCCATCAGAGGTGGCTGTAAAGGCTGGTTGACAAGGAGGAATGCTGGAAAGGTGTCTTGGACCACCAGATGCTTGGACATGATGACTGAAGGCCATTGAAGGCATTCAGGGTTTTAATGTCTGTTAGACCATGTGGGACCTTCACAGAGACTGGCCTAATTGTTTTGTTGTATGGCAAAGTTGTGATCTGGAATTTACAGCCCCAGGCCTGCTTGGGTGCAGACCCTCAAGCATGTGTGTCAGAGGTTTTATTCTTACTCTGTTTTTTATTTCCTTCCTTTTCTTCTCCTGACTTGGCCTGGATTTCTAATAAGCAGGGAGGGGAAATCTTGCTGTAGTTCAGAGGTCATAGATTGGGTGCATCCCCAGGGATGACCCATTCTCCTGTTGGTCGCCTGCTGAGTGAAGAAGTACTTCCGTTCCTTTTACTTGTCCTAAAATTCATCCCTGGATGTCATAGTCCAAGATTTGATGAAGCAACTGCTATTTTCATTGGAGCAAGTAATTCTCAAGGCATTGAACTTGCAGATGAATCCCTTCACGGCCCAGTCCTTTGTGCATGGTCCTCTGATTTGACTCATAGGTTCCCACTTCCCAGGAGGATGTTTATCTCTGTTCCCCACCCCCCTGCCATTCCCGTTCTTCACGGAGAAGGGCATAACATTTACTGAATGGCCACTTTGTACCGGGGATATTCATATACGTTGCTCCATTTAATCATCAAGACAGCCTTTTAAGGTACGTAATAACCCAGTTAACTGAAATTCTTTGACCCTTCTGTGTAGAGATGTATAGATAAACTGAAGCTCAAAAGGCTAAGAAGCCACAGGGCTGGGATTTGAAGTGAACTCTCTCTAATTCCAGAGCAGAGCTCTTTCTACCATCCTAAGTGGTTTTTCTAAGGTTTTTCCTCTCTAAAGTTTTCCTGACAAGCCCTCCCTCTCTGCCCAGTAAAATGAAAGGAACAGTTTGATCCTATGCTTCCTCAACCTTCATCTTTCTTTACTAAAGTGCACATACATATTCTTTTTAATTGTTTAAAATTTTATTGAAGTATAGTTGATATACAATATTGTGACAATTTCTGCTATAGAACAAAGTGATTAAGTTATGCATGTACACACATTCATTTTTCTTCAGATTCTATTTCCATAGAGATTAATCACAGAATATTGGGTAGAGTTCCTTGTGCTAGACAGCAGGTCCCCATTGGCCAGTCATTCCATCTGCCATGGTGGAGCACAAATATTTTAAATTTTGTCCTCGACTGTGCTTGGATGCTGACCAGATCCATCCAGACAGGGGTACTTGAAGTAGCTTTGTGCTCAGAAGAATTTCCTGGGGGAGGAGAAGGGCTCCACCCAAAAGGCTTAGAAATGACATGTTGGTTTTCTTGATAATTGGATTGTTAGAGTTTTCAGGGAAAGTGTCTGAATCCAGAGAAGCACAATCTAAATGTAAATGAATGTTTACATGGGCATTTGGAGGGAGTCTAGTGTTGGAATACTGATGTGGTGGTGCTTGGTAATGTGCAGGGAGCTGGCTTTGAAGCCCAGCGGTGGGGAACTACCCCTCCTTCTCGTGTTCCCATTGTGCATGTGAGAGAAATGGATCTATTCTGTCATGAGGGCTTCACAGAGCCCGTTGAAGCCTTATTGTCCATCAGTTGATGAGAACGTGATATGGAAAAACACTCATGGAGCTATGACAGTCTGTAGTTACAGTCCAAACAGTCTGCCCTTAGGCAATCTGTCTTGTAGTCCACTGTGAATGTCTTCTTTGTCCTTGACCTTCCTGCTGTACTTCACATTATGGGTGGCTGCTCTTCCTCATCCACTCAGATCTCAGGGTGCCCAGGACTCAAACACAAGCTTTTGTTCTTGGCCCTCCTTCCTCTCCCCCAGAGAGTGCTTCTGTCCTCTTTGCTCTCATGGCTTTGTTCTATTGTTGGTTCTTCCACAGGCTTGGACCCATGGATGAAGAGCATCCTCCCACCCTTGCCCAGATCCTATCCTGAGAACAACCTGGTCTCCTTGCAGGTAGAGTGTATGTCTAATACTACTGGATGCCTTGAGGTCAGAGCCTGTAGTAGATGCTCAAAAACTGGTTTTTAATCCTTAACACATGCAAAACCCCAAAAGAACATTCAGCTTTCAACAAATATGTAACGAATATGAACATAATGAATGTTTTTAAGATGAACACATTAGAACAGATAATATGCGAAATCACATGATCACTCCTCCACCAGGCTAAAGGATATTTGAAGGCAAGAGTAGATTTGTCTGAGCTCTGGAGTAAGCATATGGTTAGGAACATTCTTTGTTCTCTCAATTCAGTTACTTCAAATTAAAAGCTATTTATTGAGTCTTTACTAGTTCCAGGCCAGCTAGGTGCTAAGATGTTACTATGACCTACTCTGTTACCTGAGGATCACAGTCTAAAGAAGAGGCAGGTATAGAAAGTTTACAGTGCAATGTAACCAGGAGTTAACTCCACATGAGGAGATGCGGCTTCAGGGATGCAAGGAAGATAGTCAGAAAAGCATTCTAATTTGTAGATAGGTTCATATGTGTCATATTTTAACTCTGCATATAAGTGATATCATAGGGCATTTGTCCTTCTCTTTCTGGCTTACTTCACCTAGAATGGTAATCTACAAAATAGAAACAGACTCACAGATATGGAGAACAGACTTGTGGTTGTCAAGGAATGGGGAAAGTGGGATGGACTGGGAGTTTGGGGTTAATAGATGTTAACTATTACATTTAGAATGGATAGACAATAAGATTCTACTGTATAGCACAAGGAACTATCTAGTCTACTGGGATAGACCATGATGGAAAATAATATTTAAAAATATATATATATGTGTGTGTGTGTATAGTCAACTATAATAAAAAATTAAAAAGAAAAAAGAAAAGCATTCTAAGGACATATTTGAGATTTTTTTTTTAAGGCTGATTAGAAATGGGCTAGGCAAGAATAAAGAAGGGGCATGCTCAGCAGAGGGCGCTGTTTGGGCAAAACTGGGAATGAGGAAAAGCAACTGGGCTGGAGAACTGAGTGGCTTGGCACCAGAGCATTCTGAATCACTGGGGGAATGGCAAGAGATGGGGGCAGAAGGAGGAAATAGACCTGGAGGGTCCCTGCAGCCCATCTTAAAGCTTAGTTCTTTCTCTTGCAGCCATGTGGAACATATAGGGGCTACAGCACAAGAGAGGCATGGCCCTGAGCTGCTGTAAAAGAGATGGAAGTGGGGTGGGGCCATAGGCCAGAGACCAGCTAGGAACCTATTCAAATAGTCCAGAAGGGAGATAATGAAGGGACAGAGATGAAAGAGATGTGACACTTGCATTTTTACTGCAAAAAGGAGGGTGAGGAAGGTAGGGGACACAATTCATCCTTTTTCTACAACTCTGTTATAAGGAACAGTGTTTGATTCATGGTAGGCTCTCAATAAATGTGTAAAAGAGTGAATAATTCCAAATAGATATCTAATTCCTATTGTTAAAATTAAAAAACAAAACCAAAAATAAAAATGGGAGCCGAGTCTGGAAATAACGGGTGAAGCAGTATCTGCAAACATTAATATCATAAGTGACATTAATAGGTGTCACGTTTAAAAAAAAAACTGGCATGAGACACAATTTGAGTAACTGAGATCCAACTGGATTATTTATAGTAAAATGGTTCTTGAATGATGTGTTTCAATTATCCAAGATCTAATTTTCTTATGTACCCTTGTGATGGAGATGGTGGTATTTTCCTCACAGATGTGTTGGGAAGGTCAAGAGAGAAAATGTGCATCCAAATATTTTGCAACCTATAAGGGCTGTGAAATATTTGACTTAATTTGGGATTTCTTTGGTTAGCGAATTTGGATGCCAATCAAAAGGGATGATTTGGAAAGTCAACTAGATGGCAACAAAGCCTTCTCCAGGTCCAGTCCTGGCTGGGCGCCTTGGAGAGACCAGAGCCATAGAAGCCATGGTTCCTGAAATGCAGCCCTCTTCCTTCTATATTCTGGCGTTTCCTCTTCTGTTTTTGCTTTTCTTCTTCTTTTTTTAAACTTTTTAAAATTTTTTGTCTTTTTGCCTTTTCTAGGGCCGTTCTCCACGGCATATGGAGATTCCCAGGCCAGGGGTCCTATCGGAGCTGTAGCCGCTAACCTACACCAGAGCCACAGCAACACCAGACTGAGCTGCGTCTGTGACCTACAACTACAGCTCACAGCAACGCCGGGTCCTTAACCCACTGAGCAAGGCCAGGGATTGAACCCACAACCTCATGTTTCCTAGTCGGATTCGTTAACCACTGCACCACCACGGGAACTCCTTTGCTTTTCTTCTTACACCTGCCTGAGGCCACCCTTCCCTGGTACCCACCTCCTAGGAAGCACCCAACATGATGCCACCCCTTTTCCTTAAACACTCACCCTCCTCTAAGTAAGCAGGTATGGCTATGAGCCCCTAGGTACCAGCAGGGCACTGGAAGATGATGCATTGCTGGCTTGAGGTGGCAGGGTCCCAGGGGTAGAGTGTGGCCTGGCATGGGAGCTGGTGAAAGGCTACTGTACTTAGGGTTCTCTTTTACTTAAGTGTACTGGAGGTAGAACGATGTGTGTGAGTGCGTCCATGAGTGGAGGGCAGCACTCAAAACCTATGCCATCTGTGATAGAGCGGAGAAAACCAGCTGAAGTTTACAAAGCCCTTTCACTTCTCTTCCATCACACAGTGTATGTAGCAAGCTGCATTTGGTAGGAATGTTTGAAGAAAACAAACAATATGTTAACTTTAGAAGGTAAAAGTTAACATTCTTTCTGACACAAAAGTACTAAGTCCTTTGTAGAAACTGAAAACACCAAGAGGTCTAAAGAAAAAAAAATATATACAAATCATCCAGACTCTCACCATTCAGAGATAAACACTGTTAACATGTACTGCATTTCCTTCACTCTTTCGTCTGTGCTTGTCTTATATATAGCTGAGATTGCAATTTATACACAATTATGTATCCTGCTTTTCCACTTAACATTATATTATAAGAATTTTTCCATATCATTAAAAACTCTTATAATTGGGATTTGTATTGGCTTCATAGTACTCCTTTATATGTGCATACCCAAACTGACATCAGCATTCTCTATTCTTTGGCCACTTACGAATTTCTTGATTCATTTCTCAGATCCCACAGACACCAAAGCAATATCTCAGCTCACACTGTTTCTGAAGTTTGACTTATCTCAGAGATTCTCAGTCTTTTAGGTTGAAACAATTTGTCTCTAAATAGGCTATCCACTTATTTATTTAATATACAACAGACACATCCTTCAACAAGAATTTATGGTTTGAAATAATGTTGGGGTAGGGGGGAGACACAGGAGACATCCCTACTCTTGAAGAGTTTACATGAGTAGTAGCAGTAGCAGAAATAGTAGTAAAAGAAATCTGGTTTTATTCAACTGTAGGAATTGTTTTTGTAAATTGGAAATAAAAATCCTTCAAAATAATTAGTTCAATTGGTTCTCCCTGAAATATGTGAACATTTACATTATTTGGCATATATTGGTCACCTAGTTACTTAATTCAGTGGCATACACTTTTTTTTTTTTTTTGTCCATGTCCAGCTGGAAGTTCCCAGGTCAGGGATCAAACCCTTGCCACAGAAGTGACCCAGGCCACTGCAGTGACAACGCCAGATCCTTAACCCACTGCACCACTGCGCACACAACTCCTAGTGGCACACTTTCTTTCCTTTTTTTTTAGCAATTTTTTAAAAATTAGAAAATAGTTGATTAACAATATTATGCCAATTTTGGCTATACAGCGAAGTGACCCAGTCATATATGAAGAGTTGACATTATTATAAGGCTTAGAAACCTAAAGAATGTGAAACAAGGGATTTAAAACAGATGCTCATAGCCAGGCTGTGATGATTGAGGGATGGGTTCACAGAGACACAGCCACATGGTCAACATAGGGGGTGACTCTCTCCCCTCTCTGACACCTAGCTTCAGAAGCAAGCTGAGACTTGACAGGTTTGCTCCCAGGAGCCAGTCCTATGCTCAGTGATTCACTTGATGGTTAAGGCCTGGCAACTTCTGTGAAGTGTGTGTTTGCTGAATAGTGTGAGTATAGATATCAGCTACAGCAACTCACATGTACTGAGTGTTTTCTGGATCTCAAGCACCCTATGAAGTGCTACCTAAGAGCCTCTTTATCCTTCTTATGCCGCAAGGCAGTATAGCGCAGCAGTCAGGGACCCAACAACTAGGGGCAAGCCATTTTTTAACTATGTGAATTTAGATAGAAGATTTACCTTCTTTGTGTTTCCTTGTCTTCAAATATAGAATGGAGATAGAAACATGCCTATCTCTCAGGGTGGTTGAGAGGATTAGCTAAGTTAAGATAGGTGAAGCACTTAGCCCACAGGCCC
The DNA here is from genome assembly GCF_016906955.1 of Phacochoerus africanus. Classification (NCBI taxonomy): domain Eukaryota; kingdom Metazoa; phylum Chordata; class Mammalia; order Artiodactyla; family Suidae; genus Phacochoerus; species Phacochoerus africanus. Next base: position 112,302,123 of record NC_062545.1, read on the forward strand.
ACACATAGTAAGCATGCAACAGAGGTAAACTCTTTTTTTTTTTTTTTTTTAAATGCCTTTTCTAGGGTTGCTCCCATGGCATAGGGAGGTTCCCAGGCTAGGGGTCCAATGGGAGCTGTAGCCGCCAGCCTACGCCAGAGCCACAGCAATGCAGGATCCGAGCCGAGTCTGCAACCTACACCACAGCTCACAGCAACACCAGATTCTTAACCAACTGAGCAAGGCCAGGGATCAAACCCACAACCTCATGGTTCCTAGTCGGATTCGTTAACCACTGAGCCACGACAAGAACTCCAAAACTCTTACTATTTACACCTCCCAGGAAACTTCCCAGTAGCTCCTATTTTTATTTCCATTTTATGGAGGCTGAAATTGAGGCACAGAGAAGTCAGGTGCCTCATGCAGGGTCACACAGAATAGGAATCCCAACACCTGGACTCTAGAGACCACACTCTGCTATTACTATGCTCTCTTGGCCAGAGGGAATTTTCCATAGCCCTGCACACCAAAGCAGAGCGCACTAACTCTTCTAGGTGGTAAGGTCTTCAAAGATGGAAAGAGAGCCTGAAAAGGAAAGGGAAGACTAGAGCTTGTATGTCAGTGTCCCAGCCAAGAACAGAAAGAATTCTTGTGGCTGCCAGAAGTCAGGGAAGCCAGCTGTAGTCCTTTGGTCCTTAGAAGGGAAGAAGTTTGGGAAACAAAATAGTTCTGACTGCAACAGAGTAGCCCATGAGATGCTGGTTGCAGTACTGATGATGCAGTAGTTGAAATGATTCAGATTTGGTGAAAGCGAGCTCTGTCCCTTCACAGGTGTCTTCTGGTAGACCCTGTATGTGGCACTGGCCTGGGAGAAAGAAGTTGGAGGGAGCTTGACTTTGTTTCACTCCTTTTTTTATCTCCAGTCAAATCGAAGTCTCATTGTAACCCTCCTTACTTCCTTTCCCTTCCTTTCCTCTCCAGTAACAGGAATTTGGTGTGGTGTATATTTATCTATTTACTTCTATGTAACACAGATGCCATGGTACCAACCTCAGTGTTCTCAGCTTGAGATTTTCACTCATTTTTGTGTTGTTGCAATCTATGTTGATAGAGGTGGTTCCCATCTATTCATTTTAATGGCTGTATAATTGTTCATTGTCTGAGTATGCTATAACGTGTTCATTTCCACACTGATGGGAGTTTCTATTCTGCAGATAAAGGCTATTTTAAATAATACTGCAGGGAGCATTTTTATGTCATTCTTGTAAAAATGTGTGAGGATTTCTGGGTTTGGTATCAAGCTGTCATTTAAAATGAACAGCTTAATTTTTCATCCCCCCCTTCTTGAAACTGTTTGGATATGTAAGAATTACATGTGAGATAAAACCCATAAACAATTTGGATTTGTTTTCTTTTTAAAGAGAGTGGAGCTCTGATAATATTGGAAGATATTTGATTAGAAATGGAATTGTTGAGCTAGATAGACAGTTGCTAAATTGCCCACCAAAGTGATTATACCAATTTATACTTCTACCAGCATTGTATGAGAGTTATACTGTTTCCCCACATGCTTCCCAACCTTTGGTATTACTGAACTTACCTGATGATATCTTGTTTTAAATGTGTATTTTTATTATTAGGGACAATATGTTTCCCCTTCTGGTGAATTGCTTGCCCATGTATTTGACTGTTTGCTAGTGGTGTATTTGTCTTTTTCTTAATGATTTTAGGAATTCTTTACATGGAGTTAGCTTTACCTATTAGTTCATAAATATATTCTTTATTTTGTTATAATAATGATAAAAATTGGGTTTTTTACATAAAGCCATTTAATTTACTGAGGGTTTATTTTTGTGTGCAATATGATTCCAGGATTCACTTTATCTTTTGTTGTGTGGAAAACCAGTAACTGAGTTGGAATTCAGTTTATTTAATGGTTATTGGTTTATTCAGATATTCTATTTTTTCCCTGGGTTTGTGTGTGTGTGTGTGTGAAAACACATACATTTATTTGTATAGCCATAACTATATCTCTCTATTATCTATCATTTTCTTGCTTTTTTTTTTCTTTTTATGACTGCATCTATGGCATAAGTTCCCAGACCAGAGGTTTAATAGCTGCAGCTGAGGGATATGCCATAGTCATAGCATCACCAGATTTGAGCTGCATCTGTGACCTATGCCACAACTTGTGGCAACTGCCAGATCCTTACCACTAAGCGAGGCCAGGGATCGAACCTGCATCCTCATAGACACTAGGTTGGGTTCTTAACCTGATGAGCCACAACAGGAACTGCTCTTTTTTTTTTGGCCACACCCAGGGCCCAGAATCAAACCCATGCCACAGCAGTGATCCAAGCTGCTGTACTGACAATGCTGGATCCTTAACCTGCATTAAGAGAATGTAATTTTCTGTCATCTAAGTGTTTGAATTTGTAGGAATTCACTTCCCTCATAGGATACTCTTATGTAGGTACAGTTAATCACTGTTTCTTTTGTATTTCATTAGGCAGATTTGCTTGAGGCTTTCTTTGTTCTTTTTTTTTTTTTTCTTTTACTGGTCATTCAAAAACTAGCTTTTAGTTTTATAGGTCATTAATACATTTTCTTTTTTTTCTTTATCTTCAAGGCTGCACCTGCAGCATATGGAGGTTCCCAGCCTAGGGGTCTAATCAGAGCTGTAGCTGCTGGCCTACACCACAGCCACAGCAATGCCAGATCCGAGACGTGTCTTCAACCTACACCACAGCTCATGGCAACGCTGGATCCTTAACCCACTGAGCAAGGCCAGGGATCAAACCCACAACCTCACTGTTCTAGTTGGATTCGTTTCCACTGCGCTAGGATGGGAACTCCAATATATTTTCTTTCTATGAATTTCTATTCTTTTTAATTTATTCTCTTCTACTTTCTTTGTGTTTAATCTCTTTTTCTTTCTTCTACTTTTTGAATTGTCTGGCATTTATTTTCAATATTTAAAACATGAATTTAAGACTATAAATTTTTCTGTAATTCTGCTGTCATTGACTCCTATAAATTTGATATATAGTGATTTCATTGTTACTCAGTTCCAAATATTTCATAACCTCCATTATATATTTTTTCCTTTAACTCATTTGTTACCCAAAAGTATGATTTTTACTTTCCAAATTTATGCTTTTTATGCTTTTCTGCTTAATTTTTATTATAATTACTGTCAAGTCATATTGTAAATTCTTTATGACATAGATTCTGTGGGGTTTCTGGAAACAACCTTTATGACCTAGTAGGTGATCAACTTAGGATGTTCCATGTATGCGAAAACAATGCACACTCTCCACTTGGGTCTCAGGGCTCTTTGTATCATTATTAGGTTAGGATAGACATTAGTGCTGGTCACATCTATCTATTGGCTAATTTTTGGTCTGCTTGAGCTCTGACTAATTGATGCGTGAAGAAAATTCCCATCACTGTGTCAATTTGTCAACCTACTGTGATTCTGTCACTTTTTTTTTTGTCTTTTTGCATTTTCTAGGGCCGCTCCCATGGCATATGGAAGCATTGGGGTCTAATCAGAGCTGTAGCCACTGCCTATGCCAGAGCCACAGCAATGCGGGATCTGAGCCGCATCTGTAACCTACACTACAGCTCATGGCAATGTCGGATCCTTAACCCAATGAGCAAGGCCAGGGATTGAACCCACAACCTCATGGTTCCTAGTCGGATTCGTTAACCAGTGCACCATGATGGGAACTCCAATTCTGTCACTTTTTGCTGTATGTGAGAAGATACTGTTGGGCAGGTACAGATTCATGATCGTTATGTCTTATTGGCAGACTTCCCTTTTAACATCCTGATTTTCCCTCCTTGAGGCAGGTGTAGTTACTGCTCTGCATCTTTGCTGTTAGGCTGGGGCCCTCTGACTAGTTCTGGAGATCTTTTTTTTTTTTTTCTTTTTGGGGGGGCCGCACCTGCAGTATATGGAGGTTCCTAGGCTAGGGGATGAATTGGAGCTACAGCTGCGGGCCTACACCACAGCTGCAACAACTCGGGATCCGAGCCGCATCTTCGACCTACACCACAGCTCACAGTAACACTGGATCCTTAACCCACTGAGTGGGGCCAGGAAGTGAACTCGTAACCTCATGGTTACTAGTCGGATATGTTTCTGCTGAGCCACAACACAAATTTTTTGGAGAGCCTGAAGGCCATATGTTCCAGATGTCCTAACTACAGTATAGAGGCAGGCCTCTTATGTCAGAATTCATTAATTCATTGGAATTTGAGGAATTTGTCAGTGTTAATTATCCTAAAATACACTCTTATTTTTACGTTTTTGCTATAAATTCTATTTTCCATTTTTAAAATATTTCCCTCCTATCTACATTTTTAATTCCTTCTTATTCAAACTTTATCAGTTCGTTTGCATTCAGCTTCTGTGTTCAATCTTGATTTAAATGTGTATTTAAAAAAGCAGAGTATGACTGGGTTAAAATTCATTTAGGTGTCTCTGTTGTGTTTAAATTAGTGAATTTAATCTCTTTTGTTGTGATTGCTATATCTTTGGGCTTTTTTTTTTCCACCATTTTATTTTATTTTATATTTAGCAAGCAATTTCTTTGCTTGTTTCCCCCCCTTTTTTGCTTTCTGTTGGAGTGCTTAAGTCTTCTCTTTTCTTTGTTTTTAGTTTCTGGTGGTATTCCTGAAATTTTAATATGAAATCTTTTAAATATATTTTTATTTCTTAATTTTCATTTTGTAATTATTTTAGACTTACAGAAAATTGCAAAAATAGTACAAATAATTCCAGTATATCCTTTATCTTCATCCCCAAATATACACCAGAGATGATCAAAACTAGGAAATTAACATTGGTACAATAGCAATCAGTAATCTATAGACCAGATTCCCTTTTTAAAAAATTGTCCCTGACTTATACTTTTCTAGGACCAGGATCCAGTCCAGGAGCCAATCCAGGATTACTCATTCTGTTAGTTGTCATATTTCTTCTTTGTCTCCTCCAGTCTGGAACTGTTCCTCACTTTTCTTTATCTTTCATGACCTTTGCATTTGGAAGAGTATTAGCCAAATATGTTTTGTAGAATGATCTTTACTTTGGGTTGATGTGATACTTCTTTATAATTAAATTCAGTTTATTTCTGGCAAGAATACCGCAAAAGTGATGTTTTGCTTTTCTTTTCTTTCCCTTTTTTTTTTTTTGTCGTTTTTATTTTGCCACTCCTCCCACTGCATGCCCAGGGAATTTCCTCAGCCAAGGATTTAACCCAGGCCACAGCAGTGACAATGCCAGATCCTAAACCTGATAGGCTACCAGGGAACTCAGATACTGTGCTTTTGTTAGTACTGTGTGATGCCAGTATGTTTCATTGCTGGTGATGTTAACTTCACTCATTTGGTTATGGTTATGTCAGTCAAATTTTTCCACTGTAACATTACCATATTTCCTTTTGCAATTGAGAAATATCTTGTAGGAAGGATATTTTGAGTCATGCAACTATCCTGATTTTCATCATACTCTCACTCCTTAATTTTAACATTCATCGATGATTCTTGACTATTGCTCCTATTATTAACAGTATTTGCAAATGATGATTTTTTTTTAGTTCACCATTTATTTTATGCTTATTAATTGAAATATCTTGTAAAGGAGTTCCTGTAGTGGCTCAGTGATTAACAAATCTGACTAGGAACCATGAGGTTGCAGGTTCGATCCCTGGCCTCGTTCAGTGGGTTAAGGATCTGGTGTTGCCGTGAGCTGTGGTGTCGGTTGCAGATGCGGCTCGGATCTGGCTTTGCTGTGACTGTGGCGTAGGCTGGTGGCTACAGCTCCAATTAGACCCCTAGCTGGGGAACCTCCATATGCCATGGGTGTGGCCCTAGAAAAGAAACACACACAAAAATAAATATCTTGTAAGGAAGAGCTGTCCTTTTTCTTTATTTCTTTATTGTCTTTTTATTCCTATCATTGTCATTTATATTATTGTTCAAAATGTCTCAAATTTGCCATTGCAAGTTTTTTTGAGTTGGCTTCTGTGCTTTTGGGGATGCCTCCATCGTTTTTTGAACAATTCTTTACTTTTGGCACCACAAGATATTCTAGGCTCACCTTATGCTGTCCCTGCCCCAGCCCTGAAACCTGCCATTTCTCCAAGGAGTTCTGATTCCTTTGGTTGGAAATCAGATTTTGAAACCAAAATCTGGTTGCTAGGGGTGCTCTTTGCTACCATGGTGTCATTGCTTCTAGGTCCTCTTAGTAGATAAAATTGTAAAATTAGTTTGTATCAGTTCATGGTTTCTTCTTCTTTTAGCTTAGAGCTGCACAGTATTCCACTGTGTGGCTGTATTATAGTTCATCTATTCCCCTGCATGTGGCTATATAGGCCATTGCCAATATTTTGCAATTACGAATAATGCTGCAATGAATAACCTCATGCATGTGTATTTTTGTATTGTTGGAAGTGTATCTTCCAGATGAATTCCTAAGAGTGGAATTGCTGCATCAAAAGGCAAATGCATATGTAATTTGTTAGATATTGACAACGCCTCAAGAGTTGTAGTAATTTCCAGTTTCCATTTTCACAGCAGTATCTGAGAGCAATTACTTCCCATTTCACCATAGATTTTTCAATAGAATATATGGTTTTAAAAATTTCCCTAATCTGATAAAAGATAGCTTTTTTTTTTTTTTTTTTTTTTTTTTTTTTTTTTTTTAGGGCTGCACCTGTGGCATATGGAGATTCCCAGGCTAGGGGTTGAATGGAAGCTGCAGCTACTGGCCTATGCCACAGCCACAGAAAAAAAGATCCAAGCTGCGTCTGTGATCTACACCACAGCTCACAGCATCACCAGATCCTTAACCCATTGAGCAAGGCCAGGGATCGAACCCACAACCTCATGATTCCTAGTCAAATTTATTTCTGCTATGCCATGATGGGAACTCTGATAACTCATTGTTTTAATTTGCATTTATCAAGTTCTGAGTGATTTTAACAACTTTTTTATGTTTGGGGCCAGATTTATGTCTTTCTTCTGGTAAATTGTCTGCTCATGTCTTTTTCCCATTTTCTTATTCGGGTTTTGGTACTTTGCCCCTCAATTGTGAAGAGTTATTTATATGTAAGTGATATCAGCCCTTTGTATTATATTCTGCACGTATTTTCTTCCAGTTTGTCAGTTTCTTTTGACTTTGCTTATATTTTTTCTTTATTGTAAATAACTTAAAAAAATTTTTTTTGGTCTTTTTAGGGCCACACCCGTGGCATATGGAAGTTCCCAGCCTAGAGGTCGAATTGGAGCTGTAGCCACTCGCCTACACCATAGCCATGGCAAAGCCAGAGCTGAGCCCCATCTGCAATTTACACCACAGCTCTCGGCAATGCCAGATCTTTAACCCACTGAGTGAGGCCAGGGATTGAACCTCTGTCCTCATGGTACTAGTCAGATTCATTTCCAATGAGTTACAACAGGAACTCCAAACTTAAAATATTTTTTAAATGTTTATTTCGCTAAACAAATTTTACGGAAACATTTATCAATCTTTTCTTTTGCTACCTCTGGATTTGGGGTCACAGTTAGAATGCCTTTCCCTATGCTGGTTTTAAAGAGAAATATATTCTCTGTATTTTCTTTTAGTATTTATATTGCTCCATCACACCTTCCATTTTATTTTTATCCAGTATTTCTTTTCCTTGATTTTTTTCTTCTCTCTCATCATTATTTCTGTAATAAGCAGTCAAACCTTATTTAGATTTTTCTACAGGTTTACCAATATTTTCATTTATCATTGCTTTTTGAAGTCCTTTTTCTTTCATTCTAGATTCACTTTCTTCCTGAAGTGTACTTTTAGTAGGTATTTCAAAAAAGATCTGTATATGATAAACTCTCTCAGTCTTTATCTACAAATGCCATTTTTGGCATTCATTCCTGAATGGTGGTTTAACTGAATACCATATTCCATTGTCTTCCAGCATCTGCTGTTGCTGGTAGTAAGTCTTTGGTCACTCTAATTATTATTGCTTGTTATTTTCTCTTTGTCTCTGGTGGCTTTTAAACTTGTCTCTGTTTATAATGTGCTGTCTTATTACAAGTGTGTAAGTGTACATTTGCTTTAATTTATTTTTCTCTGAATTCTGTATGCTCCCACAACATAAGGACTTTTGTCTCATTTCTGGAAAATTCTTAAGTGTTATTTCTTTGAATTTTTTTTTCATTCTTTATATTTCCATATTCTGGAGTTCCTAATATGTATGTGGGAAATTATTATACTTTTAATGTGTCTTAACTATTTTTTGATATTTTCTATCCCTCTGTGTTGCATTCTGAGCACTTTCCTTATATCTATTTTTATATTTCACTTAATCTCTCAGTGGTTCCGTATAGTTTTCTGTTCAATTCTTTCATTGAAAAATTTTTTCACTGACTATATTTTTATTTCTAGATTTCCTATTTGATTCTTTTTTCAATCTTTTTCATACTGCCCTATTTTTGCCTTATAATTTCTATTCCTGCTGCTTGCTTTTGAACTAAGGGGAGATCAAGGATATGTGAAACCTGAGGCTTATAAATTTTGTAAGGCCTCTCTTTAAGAAAAAGAATAAACAATTACAAATATGGAATTAAGTACAATGGGTAATATTTGTTTAGAAAGAGAAAAGAAATCACAGCAATGATAGATTTCAAAAAGCTGGCAAATACCACGAATATCACACAAAGTCCAGAAAAATAAAAAATTAGTTTTGTTAGTTAACTGCCTGGCACAGCTCTATCCTTTATTTCCTCTTCTTATGACAAGTTTATAATAATATTTAAGGGGAGAACAGAAAGATAACTCAGTCTTTTCTCTAATATATTTGATCAGAATTTAACTTTTATTATTGGTGGTTTATAAAAGTTAGTTTCAGCTTCACACATAGCTTTTGGCAACATCATACATTTTAAGAATCACTATCAAATTTGGGAAAATATCTAATTTCTGTCATATATGATCTGTAGGAATGGAAAAAATTTCTGCATATGAGCCTCTGGGTCTTTACATTTCAATTTTTTTTTTCCTTTTCTGCATATTGTGGTGCTGGATACTCTAGGACAAGTTTATACTAGTATCTAGTCTGTGGTCCTATAGCTTCATGTCATTACATGGAAATGACTATGAATACATAAATATGTTCCACTAAACCCAAACTAAATACATTTTCAACCCCAGTCCAGTTCCAAAGCTGCCCATTGCCATTCTCTTATCTTCAGATAAAAATAGAAGTGTGATGGAGGCAGAATGGAAAGAGATAATTATCTTAAATAATTAAGGTTAAAATACCTTTTGTAAATTTTATAAAAACAGGCTGTGTGAATACATTTCTAAAGTCCCTCCCAGGGCCTGTGCCTGTGAGAGGCCTAGAAGCATTAGCTTCATTAGGTTTACGGTAAATCTGCCTTGGCTTTGAACATCTCATCATAATTATTTTAAAGCCTCTTTTAAATTGCCTTTTTATTTCTAGGTACAATGGTTGCATTAGCTGACCTTTCCCATAGTGTTGTTTTATCTTGCATTATCTGTAATCTTGGATTATAAGGTTGCTTTATGTGGGGTTTACTTTCTCTGCGAATCCCATGGGCCAGTGGTGACTTGGAGGATGCCATTGCCAGGGTATTTATGTTAATTTCTCATTTAGGGTTGAAGGTCACATAATATGCAATATGAAAGTCATGAATTTAGACTCCACACATTTATATGGCACAGATGGGGCTCCCAGCTTCATACAGGTGACTCTTTTCACTCTTGTCTGCTGGATGCTTCCCCAAACCAGTGAGTGAAGCTCTTCTAGACGCTGTTCTTGATTTGAAGAAGCCTTGGATCCTGGCAGGATCAGTTTTAGCATTTCAGGGTCAGGAAGCCATCTCATGGTCTCTCTCTCTCCCCTCCCTACACACATCAGAAATCCATCTCCCAGCTATTAGGACTTAAATCCAGATCCAAGAATTCCATGGGCCATTTTAGTTGGTTTTTGCTCACCATGTGGCTGCCTTAGTTTTGAGCTCCATTATGTCCTCACTGTCCTTTATTTAAATTTTATCTGACATATTCATATATTTGGAAACAGAGGTTGATCATTTGAGTAAATCTAGGCAGATCAACTGCAACTCATTCATTCAACACTGTATTTCTGACATGAAGTTGATACTTTCTAGAGTACTAACTATGCATCCGTATATAGTTCAAACCCCTGCCTTTGTGAGGCTTATTTTCTTATAAGTTGAAACCACCTCTTTTATGTTAGGGACTCTTTCTTCCCCTGCAAAAAAGGTAAAGGGGCCTAGCCTTCCCTCTCTTCTCTTCCTTGAATATATCTGAGGTTACAAACATATTTTAGCAGCTCTGTGACTGCAAGTACTGTCTGCACATTTGAGGATATTTAAAGTAAACTCTAGATCTTCCCTATAGTCATAATGGGCTCAGAACTTTCTACCACGGTGGATCCCTTTTATATAGAGAGGATTTGTCTACCGTATGCATTGCAGTAATCATTATGCCCTTCTCTCAGCTTCTTTTTGCATTCCCCATAACATAGTTCTTTAATGATCGGAAAATTATTTTCCTTTTTTTATTCCAGAAAAAAACCACCCTTTTTAGTATATAGTTCTAGGAGAGTTGACAAACTATACATCATATTACCACCATCACAATCATGATACAGAAGTGTTTCATCACCTCCAAACATCCTGTCATCTTCCTTTGTGGTCAAACGCTCTCTTCCCCCAAGCCTGTGGCCACCACTGACTGTTCTTGATCCTTTTAGCTTCACCTTTTCAGGAATATCATATAAATGGAATCAAACAGGATGTAGCCTTTTGTGTCTGATTTCTTTCACTCAAGTGTCGTGTATTTGAGACTTACCCACATTGTTGTGTGTATCAGTCGTTTGTTCTCTTTCTCCCATTAAAAAAAAAAGTTTTAAAAAAGAACAAAATAATGCCATTTGTGGCAAATAGGTGGACCTGAAGATTATCTATACTAAGTAAAGTCAGAGAGAGAAAGATATTATAGGGATGACTAACATGTGAAATCTAAGAAAAAATGATGCAAAGGAACTTAAAAAGCAGAAGCAGACTCAAAGATTTGGGGACCAAGTTTATGGTTACCAAAGGGGAAATGGAGGCGGGTATATATTTGCAGGATTGGGATTGACATAAGCACACTACTGTATATGAGTAATGGGGACCTGCTGTGTAGCACGGGGTAATCTACTTGGTACTGCGTGATGACTTATATGGGAAAAGAATCTGAAGAGGATTGAGCATATGTATATATGTGACTGGTTTGCTTTGCTGTACACTTGAAATTGACACAGCTTTGTGGGTCTACTATCCTCCAATAACATTTATTATAAAAAAGGTTAAACACAAAAAATAAAATGAAAAAAGTCTTAGAACTTTTTGTTTGTAAAAGTTAATTATGGTCAATAGAAATGAATTGATACATGATATTTCTTTTTGCTAAGATACCATAAAAGAATTATATCCAGTATGTACCACATTAGAGATTTTTAGGAAAAAAAAGAAACAATTGTAATGCTTCTGAATTTTTAAACTATTAAAATGGGAACATACATGCTGCTGGGGGGTTCAGGAAACACTGTAAAGCGGTAATCCCAGGCCAAGCCGAAAGAATATGGTGATGTATTCATAAATGTGGGAAATCTGATGGGTGGTAAATGTAAGATTTTAAAATCTTACATTTTGGAAATACATTTTTTTTTTTTTTTTACAATTTGGAAATACTGAAGCTAGCAGGTGCTTACCAAATATTTGTCGAATATTGGGAAGATGGAGGATAGAGCCTCATTGAAGCTTAGAGGCTTCCTGAAGCATGGAGACTCCCAAGTTGGGGACGACTTGCCCAAAAGACCATCTGCCTTTGATCCCAAACCTAGCGGCTGCTGCCTGCCATTCGCTCTGATGTTGCAGCGGCAAGGACTTTGGCATATTCTCAACCTCATGGTCTTAGGAGGTGGCACAAAAGAGCAGCCAGGTAGCACATGGCAGTCATCCCATGTCTTTCCAGAGCTCGTCTGGGGTCTGCCTGCCAGGCTGCACACCTGCTCCAGCTTGCCTAGTCATGTGTCCCCCGGAGCAGTCAGTTCCCTTACATGAGGTGGCCATGCACCTGTTTTCTTTAGTCAGGCAAGTAAATGTGTTGATGGCACAAGCCAAATTTCACCTTCAGATATGTGCTCTGTGCCCCCAGCACAGGTGACAGGAAGCAGGCCTACCTCTGAGGTGGAGAAGAGTCCCTGTCGCTGACAGGGGTGGCCTCTTTTCACACCTGTGTGCTCCAGGCTCAAGCCAAAAAGATATATAACGTGTATTAAATATAATCACTGCCTTGAAGTAGCTTATTGCCATTTTGGAGGCAGTGTGCCATATTGGAGAAGGTTCTTGTGGCATGCTTGCTGCGGGATTGGCACATCCCTGCCTTTTGGGTGGGAGGCAGGAGGTATAGCTATATGGCAGCTCAGTGTCAGACCCTAAAGATTACCCTGTCATGGGAACCATGCACCACAGTTGCTTGGACAGTGGTCTCTGCCTCTCTGCCTCCTCTCTGCTGCATGCTGTGAGACAGCTGATGTCACATCACTGGTTGGGTCTTCCCTGGGCGTTTCCAGATAGCCTTGCTCAGCAGCATTAGTGAGCTGGGCTCCTAGCTCTGAGCAACTCCTGCTGTACCAACTGGGAACAAGAGTGAGAGGCCCTGCTATTGTCTGGTGATTTTTAAATTTAATTTTATTGAAGTATAGTTGATTTACAATGTTGTACTAGTTTCATGTGTACAGCAAAGTGATTCAGTTATATATATACACACACACACACATATAAATATGTATATGTGGAAATAGTCTTTTTTCAAATTCTTTTCCCTTATAGAGTATTACAAAATATTGAGTAGAATTCCCTGTGCTGGAGTTGCCATTGTGGCTCAGCGGGTTATGAACCCCACTAGTATCCATGAGGATGCAGGTTCAATCCCTGGCCTTGCTCAGTGGGTTAAGGATCTGGCCTTGCCATGAGCTGTGGTGTAGGCCGCAGGCACAGCTTGGATCCCCTATTGCTGTGGATATGGCGTAGGCTGGTGGCTACAGCTCTGATTTGACCCCTATCCTGAGAACTTCCATATACCACAAGTGTGGCCCTAAAAAGCAAAAAAAAAAAAAAAAAAGGAAGAAGAATTCCCTATGCTTTACAGTAGGTCCTTGTTGGTTGTCCATTTTACATATAGTAGTGTGTTAAAACTAATCCCAAACTCCTAATTTCCAGATAACCTAGCACCCTCCCCTTTCCTTTTGGTAATCCTAAATTTGTTCTCTTGGTGGGTCTATTTTTGTTTTGTATATAAATTCATTTGTTTCATTTTCTTTCTTTTTTTTTTTTTCTAAGTTTCCACATATAGGTAGTATCATATGATACTTGCCTTTCTCTGTCAGGCTTACTTCATTTAATGTGACCATCTCTAGGTCCATCTTGTGTGGTGATTTTTAAGTTTTGAATGTGGCCAACTTCCTGATGGGCAAGGATTTGGTTTAAAATTCTAGTCCTTTTCTTTGGATTCTTATGGGCAAATGTTGTGTCCATATGGAAGATGTTATTAGTTTCTTTTTTTCTCACTTTTGTATATATAAGACTAAGATTTGCTTATTAGAATTCTACAGTGTAAATTGCTAGGGCTTACTAAACCTTGGTATCCCAAACTGAAACTACTAGTTTACCAAACATTTGAGTCAGGACCCTTTTCCTTACAAATATAGACCTTTTGGTCATTCTTGATTGTGCCAAACTCTTTCCTACCTCCAGGATCTTTGCCCTTTCTGTCTCCTCTGAAGACTTCTGGACACCTAAGACTATTAAAAATATCCAATTTTTATTGGGGTAAAATCTGTTTCTAGTTGTCTTTTCCTCCTTGGCTAATTTTTCCCCACTGGCACCAGTAGCATGTACTCTTGGCAGTAGAAGAGAGAGATAGGGATTGCTGAAAGCTACTGGTCGCCCAAGTGCCTGTAACCTGTGATGTAATTTTGCAAGGGGTAAGCTTTAACATTTTTCTAATATTAATTTTGGACTTTGACTTTCACTGGGATAGGCTAGGTCAGAATTCAGTAATTAAAAAAATATGATTGTATGCTCTTTGTAAACATCGTGTAATGGGCATCCACATAGATTGCATGTTCCAGAGTTTACTGAATCTTCTTCCTTGGGAGGTTTAGATTAAAACTGTTTTCTATCATTTTTATAGATCTGTAAAATAGGAAATCCACTCGTCCACATTTGCTGACCTTTGTTCAGAGCATAAAGTAGGCCTTGGGGATTAAGACAGTTGGAACCCAAGCCTGAAAAGAGCTTTGTCTATGTTTTAGTTTAGAAATCTCGGCTAAGGAGCTGGATAAACAGTGATCAAAAACACAAGTGGTATTCAATGAAAGAAATTCATAATATAGTTTAAGTACGCTCTGAATCTTTTATTAAAATATCCTGGCTTATTAAATGCCATATTTAAGGGTGCTTTCCAAATACAGTTTTAATAATGATCATAAGCGTACTGCAGAGTAGTTTGTGCACCCATTAAATGAGAGAAATATGCTTACACTGTGTAGTCATAAAACCTGTAAACTGCCATTTTGTAAGTGGCTAAGAAGTGAATTGCCACAGAAACCCAGACTTGCAGCAGCTGCAAATAAAGGAAAGAAGTTTCTAAATGCTGACACCGGTCATGAAACTGATATTTTATTTAGATGTCCTTGCAGCACAGAGCTCTCGGAAATCATGTTTATAGTCTTCGTGCAATAGAAATACAAGCAGGAGTGTATATTTTGGCAGGTAGTGCCCGATTTAGTTGTAATAATTCACAGCACTGCTCCGGGGCTTCCATGTTGCTCCAGGCAAAAACCTGTATTATAAATTATAGCACACAAAGCCGAATTTGACCTACCAGTTGATGCATAATAAACTGACTTAATTCTGAATATTAACTACACATTGTGGCCTAAAGGTTTTATGCTCTCTAAATGTAACAATAAATTATACAAAAATCTTCCTCTTGGGTGAAGCCTAAATATAAATAAATCCCCAATCTTCATACTACACCACAAGAGCGGTTACTATAGATACCAGAGAGAATACATTAATCTTAAATATTATTGCCGAATAAAATAACTTTAGAATATCACTAGGTACCTGAACTAATTATAGATACTTTGGGAAGAAGTTTCAGTACTTTAATAAACTACTTTCCCCTTTGCCCCATTTCTTGAATGGTAAATTGAAAGATATCACTCCGCTTTTGTGATCAGCATGAGTAAAAGATGCTTTAAAAAAATTCTCCCCAGTTCCAAGAAGAGGGTTTGGTCCATTTAAGTGCCCAGCACATCTCTCTCAATAAATGAATGAGTTAGGAAAGTTCTGAAATATCATGTCATCTGATCAAAACAGTCTTGGGGTTGAAAAATGTGTGTTTCTAGATTTAGATGTTTTGTTCTACAAATGGCTTCCTGTGTGACAATGAGCACATCACTCAGCTTCTCTGAGCTTTTTTACTTGTTTGCCAAAGGGAGATGGAGGGAGAAAAAAGACCCACTTCCTTTTCACAGGGCTGTGGTTTGTGAGTAGTTGAGACCACTGTCTGGGAAGTACTTTGAAATTATTATCTCATGGCTTAAAATAATAATTTTCTTATCCAGGCAAAAATGTCTTATCCAGGCAAGAAACAATCAACCCTAGCATAAAGCATGGACTCTCTCACATCATGGGACCCCAGCGTTCCCTGGCCACTGTTGACTGGACCTGGGGTAGACAGTCAAATCTTCCCTTTTGAGAATTTGAACTAAGTGATCCAGACCCTGAGAGGTGGTTCCTCATTGTCCCTAATCTGGAAGTTCCATCTCTAGGTGTGGTCCTGTTGCCAGTTTCCATGAGCTATCTTTGTATCCTCATAATAAACCTCCCTTTCTTGGAGTTGTATTGTGTGGGATTCTATTTCTGGCAGCTGAACAATTCAAAGACAGTTTTGTACAAGTCCCTTTAATCATTTCTTGATCACCTACCATAATTCAGGCTCAGGAATTTTTGATTTATTGGTGGGAGGATAAAACATAAAACTATGAGTCCAAAATACCAATACATATAAACCATGAGTGGTGATTTAAATTAAATAGCAGGAAGAAATAATATCTGCTCAAGGATAAGGGGTAGGTTAGGAAAGTCCTAATAGGTGAGGTTCTTTGTATGCATCCCTTCTTTTTTTATGTACACCACCTCTACCATGTACCGCCCTGCCCAGCCCCCCACATCAAGTCTCTTTGGACTCAAAGAGTAATTTCCTAACTTCTCTCTTTGGCTTCAGTCTGCCCTCCCTACTGTCACCAGAGTTATCAGGTAACATCAAACATAGAATACCAGACAGTAATTCTAAAATCACCCATAAAAGACCCCATACCTATGTGTTAAGGTCAAAACTCCTACCTGTGCATATCCAACAGACTAGGTCCTAAATTTCGTTTCCACACTCGTGCCGTACTCCTCCTTCACACACTCTGGGCTCCAACCACCTTGAACCTATTCTTGATCATGGTTTACATTTGCCTCTGTGCCTTGGCAGGCACCAGTCTCTCATCTTTACCTGGAAATCCACTACTCCTCCTTAGAGCCTCAGCTGAGATCCCATCACCTTTCTGAGCTTCCCTCAGCTCCCTTTTCAATAGCAGAATTAATATTTAAAGAGTCTGTGTCTACACAGGGCACTATGCGTACCAGCACGGTGTATTACAGTTAGTTGTTTATGTGCCAGTCTTTTTATTTCTGATGCAACAGGTAAAAGGCAGGACAGGTGCTGCTCATGTTGACATCTCCAGTGACGAAAGGGACTCATGGAAGGGGCCCAGTGAAATGATTGTTTAATTTGATGGGGATAACATTTGGTCCTGGAACGGTGGCTACAATTTTGAAAGGTGGATATGGGATGAGAGGGTTTAAGGACCAGGAAACAAGAGCCTGAACGTGAAGGGAGCCGGAAGTTTCAGAGCAGATTCAGGGAGAGTGTGTCATCCGGTTTGGCAGGAACAAAGGGAAGAGATAACGAAGATGAAGAAAGAAGGTAATGTTGGAAAAATCAGCTGGGATCCTGTCATGGAGGATTTTAATTTTTAAAACGTGAGCTTAATTTGGAGGCACCAGGGAGCCATGTCCATGGAGCATAATGTAGAGGTAATCAAAACTGCCTTTTCAAGGCGATGACCCTTGGAAGGGTGCAGAGGCTGGACTGGAATGGGGGTCCTGGTTTACTCTCATTGTGCTCTCTGAGAGGAGAACCAGGCATGCTCACCCATGGTTTCCATCTTCTTAACTATTTCTTTGTATTTTACTGGTCTCTTTTTAGACAAATTACAAAAAGAGAGAGAGTCATCTGTCATGGCAGTTTCCTTTTCCTTCATCTCGGGTGTAGCAAGGATTTAGGGGCTTTAAAGCATCTGATAGACAAGAACAAGGGCATATCATCCCCATCCAGATGATCGCCCTTTCATTTTTAGTAACGCTGGAGAGATGGAAATGGTTTGATATGGAGACACGCTTGACCTGTTCTATTTTTGCCAGGCTTTCCAGCGGCTTAACAAGAACACTGGGTTCCTGCTTCAACGAGGGAAATGGAAGGTTTCGCTTGCCCTCGGTGGCCCTGGTTTCCCCCCAGCTCCCCAACTCAGCAAAATTCAGCAACCGTGACCTCCACATCTCAGCTGACTTCTATCACAAATGCCACTTCCTCCCTGAAGCCTTCTTAGATTCGTTACCATCCCCCAAGCCTGAAGTGGCAACCCCCCCCACCACCACCACCTCTATGGTATTTCCTTTTTCTACTTGAAATGATGATGGTCTGTAAAATGACTCTCTGTGCCTACTGGCCTGAAGTCTTCTTGAGGGCAGAATCAGGCCTTATTCATCCTTAATTCCCTTCTCCCCTGTTCTATTACATAGGTATCCATGTGTCTTGCACAGAGCAAGTGCCAGTACCTTACCTTTGAATGGCACTTAATACATTGCTAATTTTTTTTCTTTCGATTTTTCTATAGGTCAGAAAAGGAAGGCTTTATCATCTTCCATTTTACAAATAAGAAAAATCAGGTACTTGAATGATATATCTCAGGTTGCATAAAATGCCAGAGACCAAAATTGTTTTTTTTTTTCCTTCCAAATTCATAAATATTCTTTCTCCCACACCCTCCTGCCTCATGCTGCCTGATGAATGAATGGATTTGAATTTTAGTTAGGGTTTTTTTTTTTTTTTGAATTACATAAAATTTCAGTGAGGGAAGAACCTGTTGAGATGCCATCACACCTTCCAGCATCCTGGGGAGGCACACATGACAAGCAGGGGGATGGGGGAGAGTTCCTTGATCTGTTTGAAATATTTAAAATTCAGCCTTTAATCATAACAGCTGCATTCTTGCTTCAAGTGATCAGCTACTAATGATTTCGACATTCTGAGTTTTAGAAATTCCTATTAATTGTCCTTAAAAAAAGGGCAGGAATGAATAATCTTGACTTCATTTGTGAGAAAAGAATCAATCTCACTCAATCTTCCTTGCCCTCACTTTCCTTTTTTCTTTTCAAAGTCTTTTGATCTAAAATACAGGTTTTTTTTTTTTCTTTTTTTTTCTGGGCCCTTGTCTCTCTGGCTCTGACTTTTAAAGGTTGCGTGTTCTGGAATTCCCATTGTGGCTAGTGGTAACAAACCCTACTAGTATCCATGAGGAAGTGGGTTTGATTCCTGGCCTCACTCAGTGGGTTAAGGATCCAGCCCTGCTGTGAGCTGCAGTGTAGGTCACAGACGTGGCTTGGATCTGGCATTGCTATGGCTGTGGCATAGGCTGGTAGCTACAGCTTGTTTGACCCCTGGCCTGGGAGCTTCCATGTGCCATGGGTACAGCCCTAAAGGAAAAAAAAAAAAAAAAAAGAGGTTGACATTTAGTGGTCAGAATCAACAGGGAGGGGTGGGCCTGGTGGTAACAGTCCCCATGAGCTGGCCGAGCTTTAGAGCACAGCCAGCAAGGAAAGATAGGCAGAACTCAATGCTAAAGAGGATAAACACCCAACCCAAACCTACAGTGATAGATTTCTTTCAGATTGAGAAGTCAGTGTAGTTTAAAATACAATGCGTGACTACGTATACATGTATGTTGGTGTATACGTGTGTATGTAAAAATATGTGTGGGTGTCTATATCCATATGTATCATCTCTGTATAATCAACCTTTGCCCTGCCTGTGTAGGGGAATAGACTTTGCCACCCAAATATATCTCTTTGGCATATTAATTATTGTAAGCCGGCTATTTTCTAAGAAACAGCAGATGGTAAAAAACTCAGAATGCCAAGTAGGAGTTACCCTTTTGTGAGAAAAATGTACATTTATTTACGAGAGAAATCTCCATTTGTGAGGGTGTGTCATAGATAGGCCAGGAAGAGAAGGATGCCCATAACTCTAGAAACTCTTATCAGTGCAGAAGGCAATGACTTAAATCTGCATAACCATCTCACCCTTGTTTACAGTGCTTTTCCTTGTCACTTCCCAAAATGGGCTCTCAACATCCTCTTTTGTGTTTAGCTGAGGTGATAGTTTCAGCCATTTTGGCAAGTTACTCAGTTTTCCTGAGCCTCTCAATGTATACATGCTAGTAAACATTGATTTTCTCCTGTTAATCTCTCCCATGCTACTTTAATTCTTAGACCAGCCCAAAGGACCTAGAAAGCTAGGAAATTTTCTTCCTCTCTGACACCTACACAATACAAAAGTTCTCGGGTTTTGTCATAGTTCCTCTTAGTCTTTGCTGGTAAATTCACTGAATTTGGTATGAAAATTTGGAAGTTTTCAAATTGGGTTAATTCTCATCTTCATCTGCCAGGAAATATAATCAGTTCATCTTTAATAAGTCACTAATGATTTCAGGAAGACTAAACCATTCCATGTGGACAGCACTCAATTGCTAATAAGTTAAGAGTTTAACTTTTTTCTAAGAGGACTATCCCTAAAATGTTTGTTTTCAGTCATTTGTGTTTAGATGTTTTGTATAAACCTGTGTATTAGCTTGCTATGTCTGCTGTAACAAGATACCACAAACTGAGTGGCTTATCAGAAACTTCTTGTCTCCCAGTTCTAGAAGCCAGAAGTCCAAAGTCAAATGTTGGCATGGATATGTTCCCTCTGAAAGTCCTATTGAATGTATTTTTTCCAGGCCTCTCCTAGCTGCTGATAGTTCCTTGGCTTATGGCAGCATATTCCAGTTTTCACATGGCATTCTCCCTGTCGGCTTGCCTGTGTTCACATTCCCCCCTTTTGATAAAGGCACCAGACATGTTAGATTAGAGGCCTACTCCACATGAGCATGACCTGATCTTAACTGTTTACAGCTGTAACACCCTGTTTCCAAATAAGGTTACATTCTGAGTTACTGTGAATCGACTCTTTAACACATGAATTTTGAGGGGACACAATTGAACTCACACAGTCTTCCCTCTCTTCCCCCAAAATTTATGTCCGTCTTGAACAAAGTATAGTCGCCCTAGTCCAATGTCTACAAAAGACAACTCATTCCAGTATCAACTCTTAAGTCTTAAATTTCATCTAAATATCATCTAGGTCTGGGGAATACTCAAGGTATAATTTTATCCTGAGGCAAAATTCCTCTTTCTTTGTAAACCTGTGAAAACCGACAAGTTATCTGCTTGAAAATTCAATGATGGGACAGGCACAGGATAGATAATCCATTACAAAAGGCAAGAATGAGAAGGAAAAGGCAAGTAAATCAGAAATCTAGCAGTGTCAATTCCACCGAATTTTATAGCTGGAGAATAATCCTCTTTGGTTGGGTGCTCTGTCCTCTAGGCCCTACCTGGGTAGGAGCCTCACCTCCTCAGCCCTGAGCAGCAGTCCTGCCCTGTGGAATGGAAGAAATGGCTTTTCTTTCTAGAACTTAGGGGGTGGCCTTTCTTGAAGGATAACATGATTGCAGCCGCATATTGCAGGTAACACGTTTACAGCAATATCACCCCTTTCCTGCCTGTAGAACTGCTGAAGTATGACAGCTTTCCTTCATTTCTTCCCTAATTCGGTACCCTTCAATCCAGGCTGGCAGCATTTCTGCTGAGGTGGCTGTTTGGAAACATGAGTTGTGTGACTGTTCTCCGTAGCAAACGGTTCCCAATCACACCCTTGGTGTACTCTCCAGAGCACGCATTGACATTTTTTTATAAAATGTATAGGTTGAGAATTTCCCAGATCTTCAATTTCAGGTTTCTTTTTGCTTAGCAGCTCTTTCTTTAATTTCTCTCTGTCTTCTCACCTTTTACTATAAGCCTCAGGGAGAAACCAAGTCACATTGTCAACACTTAGAAAGCTCCTCCAGAAAATATCCAAGTTTATGACTTGCAAGTTCCACTTGCCACAAACAGTAGAACACAATTCAGCCAAGTTTTCTGCCACTTTATCACAAGGATTCCCTTTCCTAGTGACATTATTTTCAAATGTCCCTATTTCCAAATAAGGTCATGTTCTAAGGTGCTAGAGGTTAGGACTTTAATGTATGAATTTTGAGAGGACACAGTTCAACCTAAAACAACCTGTTAAATTTTCAGTGTTCTATAAAGACACACCTACTCCCCACTCAAGTTCCAAATTGTGTATTTGACATAGGTATCCTCACATGACCAGATAGCCACCGGAGATGTCAACAGATAAACCAGTCAATGTCTGTGGAATCAAATTCATGGCAGCATGACTTGCCTGAGGCAAGGTCTCCGTTCCATGTCCTGGCCCCACTTTGGAAATCATTAAATAGTATTAGTCACCCTTTATCATGTTTCTACAATATATGGAAGGCTATTCTAGGGTCTCACAGATACTATATAATCTTAGAAAAACACTGCAAGGTACTATTTGTAATACCCATTTTTCAGATTCAAAACTCAAGGCTCACCTAGTGTAAGAGACTTGCCCATGGTCACAAATTGCAGAGGTCCGTGCCTAGCTGTGTTTCAGAAACTTGCCATGGTTCAGTCAGTCTGGAATCATCTGTAGACTGGGTGTCTGACCTGCCTTGGCTGACTCATTGATACAGCCTCACGCCGTCAGGGCCCTAGGTCCAGATACCCAGGAATCTTTTGCTTTGAAAACAATTCACACACATTCTAATACCCCTGTTTTGAGCAGATGATAAAGTTGGAGGTGCAACTCATATTTTGTCTATGCTGGAGGCTAGAATCTGGAGATCCATTTGAGAGGTGTTGTGTTTATGAAGGTGAAACAAAAAAATTGGTAACTGCACATTAGGTCAGTTTCAAAAGATTAGGGCAAACTCTAGTCTAACATCTTGACTTCTACTCCATGATCCACAGTGGATCTCTTATTTCACAAAAATTCCTCTCAATGTGCTTTGAGTCTATTTATAAATGGCCTCTACCACCTCCAAGGCTAGTAAGTCCCCTAAGTTTCCTACCTGCTGGGTAAAGTTGTATTTCCTTTCAATTGTTCCCACATGGCTTGCTTCCAATTTGGAGGCTGCTCCCTAGTCCTATGTGGAGGGTTAGCTGAACAGGCCATGTACAACTTCTCACTTCCCTTCATCATTATCTCCAGAGACTTTGATTAGATTATTTCTGAGCCCTGGTCTTTGCAGGCAGAGGAAGCTGTATCATTTGAAACTTTTCCTAACGCTGCAGAACCTGCCTCCCCTTGATCATCCTGGCTTCCTGTCACTCCAAGTCTGCTCTGGCTGTTAAATCTCTGGAAGTGTGGCACCCAGGGCGGCAAGGGGCCTCCCAGGCAGGACCCCCACCCACACTCCTTGCCAGTGATAGTGAAATCTCTTGGTCCCATCTTTCTTGTTCTCAGCCCCGGAAGATTCCTTCCACTAGGCATGTCCCTTGGAGAATTCTAAAACAGCAGACTTCCCACCAAAAGGGAAGCAAATTTCCTCTGGGGTCATGTCATGTGCTGTCAATCCAAGTGTCTGATTTTAGATTCTGAAGTTCTGAAAGCCCCCAAAGAGTGGAATCCCCTGCCGAGAGGCTGCATGGCTAGCCAGGGAGGGTCTCTTGAAGCAGGCTTTATTTCAAGTGTGAGGACCTGGTTTATTAGAAGCAGTAGGGGGAAAAACCCACACCCGAGACTTCTCACATGCTTGTGAAATTCAGATATGAGAAGAAACATTGTTGGGATCAATCAGAATCAGCTGGCCACCTGGCTGGAGGGAGATGGCAAGGAGGGAATGGGGAAACTTTGAAAATTCTGCATTGAATAGAGCGCCCTGGCTCCCTGGGGTTGGACAAGGATGAATGAGATCTGCTTTGGCTTGTGCTGACATCCAGTCCCTGGAGTGAATGGCTTCTGCCCCAGGAGGCAGAGGACTCTGTTCTTCTTTTTCAATAGAGTCTTTGTGGTGCCGGGTTTAGAATCTCTCAACCTTGCCATTCCTGCTCCCTTTGAAGGATGGCTTGTCAACACTGAGTGTTGGGTAAACCTTGAAAAGGTAATATGGTTCTTGGCCCAGTGCTGATTTAAAATTAGGTTTTCCTCCGTGTTTGCAGTTGAAGATCCACTCTGAGACTTGGCTTAACTAAGAGTAGGGCAGTGAGAGAGAAAACTAACCGTAGTAGTGATATCTCTGCCTTTTAGGGAATATTCACTGAAAAGTGGACTATATCCAAAGTGACACTATTGTATGTTCTCCCACTTGTAGGCAGAGGCCCAAATGGGGAAGTAAGGGAGGCAGGGGTAGAGAGGAAAGACTGAGCATGTACTGAAACAAGCAGACTTTCAGGCCAGGCAAATACAGTCACTTCCGGTGGGCTATGTGATCTCAGGCCAGGTAAGTAACCTCTCTGGGATACTGCCATTGAGTGCATAGTTTGGCCTGATAAATAATTGTTATAATGTCTATTAGGTGTTTAACATAATGTGAAGTACATTGTAGGTACGTAATAAATGGTCTTCATTTCCAGAGGCACTGTCTAAAGTCCTTCTGCCACGGGAAACTTGCCAATATATAATCACGCACCATCTCCTCCTTTCATTTCCTTTTTGTATATGGTATGGAAAATGGTATGTGAACCAATAGCACCGTGTTCCAAGGGGGTTAGTTGTGACTATGGAGGGTGGGCAGAGGAGACAGCCCCTTTGCCCTTCCTCAGGAGGGTGCAGACAGGAGGTGAGCAAGCTGTCATTCGAGGAGGCCTGGGAGACCTGTGTTAGAGGTCTTCCCTGAGGACAGGTTGAAGAAAAATGGTCTCACTTCATGAGTGCTAATAGTGCAGCAAATATTAGAACTGAGTATATCAGTCGCATGGTTGCTACTAACATAGGAAGTAGCATTCATATAGTACATTTAGCTTTGATTTTTGGCACATGGAAACCTGCTTTCAGATAAAGAGCTAGAGACAATGGCAAGACAGGAAAGCATGGATAGAAGTTGCAAGGCTCAGAGGGTCTCAGATAGTTGAGAATAAAAGAAGAGTATCCTGTTGTGAGTAAAACAGAAGCCAACTGCCTAAGATGGTCCTGGTCTGTCCGCTGAGGGCAGCCTCACCCCCTTTACCCACCATCTCTTCTGAGCTCTGTCATCTCTGGGGCCACCTGCCCAAATATGACCCTTTCTCTCCCCATTGTCCTCCTTTCCAACACTTCAGACTGCCTGAGCAGATCCCTCCTTGGGATTGTCATTGTACCCCTTTATATGCTTTTTTTTTTTTTAAGTTTCTCTATTTTTATTTCATTTTTTTTAATATTTTTTTTTATTTTCCCACTGTACAGCAAGGGAGTCAGGTTATCCTTACATGTATACATTATAATTACATTTTTTCCCCCACCCTTTGTTCTGTTGCAACATGAGTATCTAGACAAAGTTCTCAATGCTATTCAGCAGGATCTCCTTGTAAATCTATTCTAAGTTGTGTCTGATAAGCCCAAGCTCCCGATCCCTCCCACTCCCTCCCCCTCCCATCAGGCAGCCACAAGTCTCTTCTCCAAGTCCACGATTTTCTTTTCTGAGGAGATGTTCATTTGTGCTGGATATTAGATTCCAGTTATAAGTGATATCATATGGTATTTGTCTTTGTATTTCTGACTCATTTCACTCAGTATGAGAGTCTCTAGTTCCATCCATGCTGCTGCAAATGGCATTATGTCGTTCTTTTTTATGGCTGAGTAGTGTTCCATTGTGTATATATACCACCTCTTCCGAATCCACTCATCTGTCGATGGACATTTGGGTTGTTTCCATGTCCTGGCTATTGTGAATAGTGTGTTTCATGAGTTGTCCCATTGATCTTGGGGCATCTACTTTAGGAAAAAGAATACAAAATTAGGCATAAAATTATTAATTTAGAATGAGCAAAGAAATCATGCCAAATTAAAAATGTTAAAAAGCTGATACAGACCACAGGTGTCACAAACTGGGGAAATGGCTCAGTGTTTTCATCAATGAATCAACTGATAAACCTCTTGATTTATTTCACACTCTGATCACTTTCTCCTATGACCGTGATTTTGTAATATTGTCTATAGCAAAAATTGAAAGGTGATTCACTCTTTTCTTGATCATAGTTGATTGAAATTGGTTTTTATTATTCATGATTTAGAGTAATTTCATTCAGCTTTGCACCTAAGTAATTTCATGTAAATTCTTGGGATTTTTGTCAAGTTTGGGAAAACAAATCAAGTTTTTTTCTCCAAAAACTATAAGACTTTGGGGCATTTCACTTTGTTGTTGTTTTTCATTGACTAACCTTCAATGATCTTTGAACTGATTTTTATTAGGAATCATCCTGGAATCTAGAATGGCTAGCAGTACTTAATTTTTCTTGGAAGTTGTAGTCTACATAAATACATTCCACTAAACTCAAAATGTTTCCCCAACTCTACTTCCCAAAGCTGCATGCACCCAAATGCTCAAGACCACTGTAACGGCCTCTGATTCTGAAGGGGAAATAATAATGCAGGGGAAATTGGACTGGTAAGAGATAGCAGTAAACCAACTGAAGTGAAGCTTCCTGCTGCAAATTTTATAAAACAATATGACCTTAACCATTAGTGTCATGGTTGCTCTGCTTCCATCCTCTTGGCTCTGGACCTGCCCCCACTGGCACCTGGTGGAAAGTCAGATAAACAAAGGGTCCTCCAGGCCCTGTGTACATGTCCCACCAATGCCTTCCCTCTCTCCCTCCAGCCAGTTCCTACCCAGCCTTTCAGGTCTAGCTCAATATCACCTTTTCACCATAAGGAGATCTTGTATTTTTCCTATCAACTTCCCACTTCCCACTGCCATATTCCCAGCAAGGTGATCACCAACCTGGGGCCACGGGCAGCTGGCACAGCTTTGGCCCTCGAAGCAGGCACTCAGCAGATAATCCTTTACAGACAGATTTGAAGATCCATCTGCTTCCCATGGTTAACTAATTGGTGACTGTCATCCTGACCTGGACCACTCGCTTGAACCAGATGTTTCTCCAAGTTATTTTAAGGATTGCTTTATAAATGGAATTTTGACTCCTTTTTCCAAAGATAAAGGAAAGCCTGCTGGGTTATTGCTCTCTGCCTACAGAATGTACAGAAGAGAAAAGCCTTTCATAGATGACTGATTTCTAAAACAGATGTGCCAAGTTCCTTGGGCTAAAAAACTCTTTAGTTGGAAATGAATCAGGGCGTTTTTAATATGAGTTTTTAGAACACGTACTTTGAGCAATGCTAATAATGATCAGTGTGATGGGGATTTGGTTTAAGGGTTTTGAGGATCGAGAGTGCTAATAAAACTGCCCAGAGGTACAGGAGATCACCTGATAGACCAGAACTAATGAAGGACCCACTACACAAAAGTGTCTCTTATCAGAGAGGAAGTATTTGTGCACGGTCTCGTCCGGCAATGCACTTGACAAGGACAGAAATAGAAAACCGTTTGCGGCCACCTGGCAGAGATTTTCCTGGTGCCTTTCCTTATTATTCCTACTATTGTACTTCCTTCTTTCCTAAAAATCTTTTTTTTCCCCCTCCCTCCTTGCCTTTTCAGTGGGCTTCAGCACCTTTTGTGAGTTTTCATCAGCACATTTCATTCTTTACTGAACAATGAAAGGACCAGGGAGGGAGAAGTGAGGGAACGAGTCTATTACTAATTGTGATGGGGAAGTTAGGGTGAATTTTACTGGCTTCCCTGTTGTTCATCCAAATCATGCCGTTAATTTTCCTTGACACATGCAAGATGAAGAAGAGGGCTCCTATGTTTAAATGAAGAGCCTTGAGCCTAGGGGGCCTCCTCCTCTCTGGTAGGGTGACAGTGATTATTTATTGAGTATGTACTATGTGCCAGGCTCTGTGCTGTGCACTGAGGCTGGAGGAGGAAAAAAAAAAAAAAACTCCTGTCCTCAGGGAGCCAAAAACTCTCGAGCCTGAAGTTTGTCATCCTCACTGCACAAGTGACAGTTCTTGTGTGAAGAACCAAGAGGGCTCCAGAGAGGTGAGATGCCTCTGCCCAAGGAGGTCAGGCCAGGCCCTGTGTAGTAACAGCAGAGAGCCTTGGGCCTTACATCTCAGGGAACAGAGGGACAAAGTGGTGTGAGCTATAGGACAGAAAGGCAGAAACAGAACATGGGGCTTTACTTACAGGGGTTAGCTCACAGCAGCCCAAGGAAGTGACTTTTTAAAAAATTGGAGTATGGGAGCTCCTGCTGTGGCACAATGGCATTGGCAGCATCTTGGGAGAGTTGGGATGTGGGTTCCATCCCTGGCCCAGCACAGTGGGTTAAGGATCTGGCATTGCCGCAGCTGCGGCTTGGTTTGCAGCTGTGGCTCAGATCTGATCCCTGGCTTGGGAGCTCCACATGTCCACATGACAGCCAAAAAAGGAAAAAAAAATTGGAGTATGTTGATTTACAATGTTGTGTTAATTTCTGTTACAATTTTCTTTTGTACAGCAAAGTTATACATACACACACACATGCACTCTTTTCAAATATTCTTTTCCATTAAGGCTTATTATACGACATTGAATATAGTTCTCT
Organism: Phacochoerus africanus; assembly: GCF_016906955.1. Taxonomy (NCBI): domain Eukaryota; kingdom Metazoa; phylum Chordata; class Mammalia; order Artiodactyla; family Suidae; genus Phacochoerus; species Phacochoerus africanus. The sequence continues at coordinate 112,330,176 of NC_062545.1, forward strand.
GTGCTGTACAGTAGGATCCACCCCTTAGGAGGTGACTGTTAGCCCATCTAAAATATGAGACATTCTGCCTCGAAGAGGTTGGTTGTTCTTATTGTCTTCTATCAGGACACGGAGCTCCTTAAAAGTTGGGCAGGTATTTTTCATTTGTGAATCTTCAAAACATCTTGGCACAGGGCAAGCCCTGCATCAACCTTGGGAATGAAAGAAGTAACTGGAAGTTCGGGAAGCAGGTTTCAAACTCAGATCCATCTGACTGCAGAGTCTGTCGTCTTCTCTCTGCTCCATGGTGGGTGCTCTTGACAGGATTAGAGAAACCAAGATGAATGAACAATTTAGAGAAACTCAGGTAAGTCCATTGTTAAACATCTTGACTTTAATGACAATGGAATTCCTAAAGCTCCCTGGGAGCCATGGGTCTGATGCTGAGGAGTGAGGTCAGGACTGAAGGGGCAGACTGGTACCACAGGGGGTGGGCAAAAGAGCTGAGATGGACAGAGAGGAGCAAAGGAGAGAGGCCTGGGTATGGGGAAGGTGGCCTTTGTAGCATTATTTGGTTGGTCCAGGTTGGGTGGTCCTTGGAGCAAACTGAGAATTGAGAGGTTAAGTGCAAATGCAGTTGATGGCTGAACTCAGACTAGAACCCATGCTTGTGTGCTCTTTCTACCTGCTTGTCCCATGAGTTGCTCGTGGCTACCCATGAACAAATATTTAATGTGTCCACTGTTACAGGCATGCATCTTTCCTTTGTAGTTCCTTCTTTCTTTCCTTCCTTTTTTTTTTTTTTTTTAAGGCCGCACCCACGGCATATGGAGGTTCCCAGGCTAGGGGTCTTATCAGAGCTAAAGCTGTCAGCCTACACCATAGCCACAGCAACACCAGATCTGAGCCGTGTCTGCAAACTACACCACAGGTCACAGCAATGCCAGATCCTAAACCCACTTATCGGGGCCAGGGATCAAACCCGCAATCTCATGGTTCCTAGTTAGATTCGCTTCCGCTGTGCCACGATGGGAACACATCTTTCTTTCTTTCTGCCACACTCATGAGAAATGGAAGTTGCCGGGCCAGGGGTAGAATCTAAACTGGAGCTGTGACCTATGCCACAGCTGTAGCAATGCCAGATCTTTAACCCACTGCACCAGGCTGGGATCAAGCCCACACCACCGCAAAGACAGGAAACACTGGATCCTTAACCTGCTATGCCACAGTGGGAGATTATGGGCAACTAGATAAGAATTAAAACACAAGAAAGTGTCTTATGGTTGGGGGGTGATTTGTGTAATGGGGGCAGATCATTTGGTCATTGGTCTCTAAAAGAATGAGATTTGTCACCTGATGATGGAGATGTTGCAGTGTCCAGCATTCAGCATGACTCTCCATTTGATTTTACATGACTATGGCAAGGATCTGATGGAATGATGCAATAAAGCAATAAAGAATTTCCTGTGTACAAATTTGATAAGCTCTTGACAATATGGTGCCTGACAGCCTCTCACTTAAAGAGAAGACATTCTGTCAATCAGCATGAAGCATGCTAAAATCTCTGCTTCCATAAAGTTTTTTATGCCTGCAAAGCAGCTTTCTTCTCCCCAACTCTAAGTGTCTTTAATATAATATGCCAACTATGGCAATTGGAAGCATAACAAACAGTAAGTTGCTTTCTTACTCTCAAGAACGTGTTATTCCCCTGATACCAGCAAGACTGCTTCTGAGGGATGATGTATTAGCACTTTTTTCCATTCTCCATCCTTTGCTCTGTACCCTACTCAGAGGGCAGGGTGGAAGCAAACAACCATTGATCAGATGTTTGCCCTGAGCCACACACTGTGTCAGATGACCTCTGTTCACCCTCTTACTCCTCCGATAGTCTTGGAAGTGTGGGGAGTGAGGGGCATGATACTGTCCCCATTGTAGAGATCAGGAAACTGAGTGTTATAGACTGAACTGTATCCCCCCAAATTCCTATGTGTAAGCCCTAACCCCCAAGTGGGTCTGTATTTGGTGGAGGTGCCTTTAAGGAGGTAATTAAGGTTTAACGAAATCTTAAGAAAGGGGCCCTAAGCCAGTAGGATTAATGTCCTTATAAGAAGAGGCACATCAGGGTTTCATATTGCAAAATAAAAAGATCATTTGAGGACTGAGCAAGAAGGCACCATTTGCACACCAAGAAGAGAAGCCTCAGAAGAAACCAAACCTCCCAACACCTTGATCTTAGGCTTTTAGCCTCCAGAGCTGTGCTAAAATAAGTTTCTGTTGTGTAAGCCTAGTCTGTGTTGTTTTATTACAGCAGCTCTGGCCAAACTCATACACTGAGACTTGGGGGAATGAAATACATTTTCCAGGAATGGCTGCTTCCCCCATTTTAAAAATAAGGAGAAGTCCCCTAGAACAGAGGTAGGGAGTTAGGAGAGAGAAGTTTCATCCAGGCTGTGTCACTAATAAGTCATGTGACGTAGGAACAGTCACTACATGTCTCTGGGCCTGTTTCTTAGTCTGTTGAAAATAAAAGGAGTGAACACTTGAGCTTTGTGGCATCCTTTCAAACTCTGAAATTCTCTGTTTCTTGACAATTTTTTCTAAGCCTATTTTCTCATTTGTAAAAGAGGATAAGAATATCTGTAAACAGTCTGAGGAATATGAAGAGAATCCAATGAGTTAAAAGATTTTAAAAGAAGGAAGAAAATTCCCTTGTGGCACAGTGGGTTCAGTATCTGGTGTTGTCATGGCAGTGGCCTGGGTAGCTGCTGTGGTGTGGGTTCGATCCCTGGCCTGGGAACTTCCACATGCTGCAGGCAAGGCCAAAAATAAATAAATAGGATTTCCTGTTGTGGATCAGTGGTAATGAACCCAACTATTATCCATGAGGACACAGGTTTGATCCCTGGCCTTGCTCAGTGGGTTAAGGATCCAACGTTGCCATGAGCTCTAGTGAAGTTTGCAGCTGTAGTTCCGATTCAACCACTAGCCTGGGAACTTCCATATGCCACAGCTGTGGTGGTTAAAAAAAAAAGAAATAATAATAATAATTAATAAAAGAAGGATGGACTAAGCAGTATGATGATGTTGCCTGAGACTTTATGATGTTGCCTGGGCTTGAGTCCCAGTGGGCTCCTTCCTAGCCAAGGGGTCTCAGGTAAGTGTAAGTTTCCAGTAGGTCATCTACAAAAAAGGCAGAAAAAAATGCTCCTTAACTTAAAAGATTGCAATAAGAAACATATGAGAATCTCTCTGTACATGATCCTCACAGAGCAGAGCCCATCACATTCTCCATATCATGTCCTGATAATTATGCTGATTTTTAAGGTCCCAGAGGGAGGGGCTTGTCTACTGTGAGCCCTACTGGCTCTTTCCCAAGCTTGGTGTTTAGCATGAGTGGAGCCAGACTTCAGTTCTCCAGCACACTCAGGCCACCGCATGAGCCTGGGAGAGGCACTTATCCCTGTGATCTTTGCAGTCCTGACAGTTCGGAGTGTGAGTTTAGTGCTTATCGTATAGGTGATTAACTGAGATCAAGCTTTGACTTTGCTTTTGTACAAAGCTTCCTATAATGGTGAGGAATTGCTACTGTGAGCTAGGATCATTTCTTCTATTTTCTGTCCATAGTGTGTACTCCCAAGAAGCTGGATCAGAGAGGCCTGAATGATAGAGAAGATAGAAGGGATAGAAGACAAATGCCTACTGTAGTTATGATGCACATAGGTGTGTCATACTCAAGCAGAATTGATAAGAAACTTTGAGGGGGCTGGGGCACATTTCAGAGTTGTCCCCCCACCTCCTCCCAGTCATTGATACAGTGTCTAAAGGCAGCAAAGTGTTGACCAGACAGACCCTGTGAAGTACTTGTAGTTAGTCCAGATAGAGTCGGGGCATCTTTGTTAAGTAACCACGCTTCCTGGTGGCTGCTGACAAGGTCCTTGGTAAGAAAGGGGAGGATTATCTGCTTTTATCCTCATAAAAGCAAGATTTAAGGAATTTTGAGGTTAATCCTATGGTTCCTTGTTGTGGCCCATTTGGATACATGGTAGTATGAGCTCTGTGAGGACACCCCATGGCCAATGGAGAGGGTGGAGTCAGAGCCGCCTAGGAACCAGGGGCTTGGGGCCCAGCAGTAGTGCTCTTTATTGATGGGGTCCATCCACCCTCTCTCCTTCCCTTCTCATGGAAGCAGGGGTTATGGTGATGGATTAATGGTGGTGGTTTAATGGATGACAACCAGTAACGTGAGGAGTGGGAGGTAATGGGAACTGGGGACATAAACATTCCTTTTGAAGTCCCTCCCTGTGATTCAGATTGGTTCGGGATATTTTCTGACTCCCACTGCACACAGAAAACTATCAGGCCAGTAAAATCTCCTGATATTCTACTATTCAATAGTTTCTGTCTTAATTTGTTTCTTTTTTTTTGTCTTTTGTCTTTTTAGGCCCACACACGTGGCATATGGAGATTCCTAGGCTAGGGGTTGAATCAGAGCTGTAGCTGCCAGCCTACGCCACAGCCACAGCAACACCAGATCTGAGCCATGTCTGCAACCTATGCCATAGCTCATAGTGATGCTGGATTCTTAACCCACTGAGTGAGGACAGGGATTGAACCCGAAACCTTGTGGTTCCTAGTCAGATTTGCTTCCGTTGCACCATGACGAGAACACCTCTGTCTTAATTTCAGCTAAGCTTTTTTTCTACTGTCTGAAACAAAACTCACATTAAAAAGCACACTTTAGGAGTTCCTGTTGTGGTGCAGCAGACATGAATCCTACTGGGAACCATGAGGTTGTGGGTTTGATTCCTGGCCTTGCTCAGTGGGTTAAGAATCTGGCATTGCCATGAACTGTGTGGTGTAGGTTGCAGATGCGGCTCAGATCTGACATTGCTGTGGCTGTGGTGTAGGTCAGTGGCTACAGCTCCAATTTGACCCCTAGCCTGGGAACCTCCATATCACGCAGGTGCAGCCCTAAAAAGACAAAAGACAAAAAAAAGCATATTTTATATAATGATGGAGTTGGTACTTATATGTGGTACCACAAATTATTATTTACATATACTTTATGAAATATACAGTTGATCCTTGAACAACATGGGGATTGGTGCACCAACCCTCTACACCATTAGAAATTGACATGTATGAGTCCCCTGGTGGTTCAGCAGGTTAAGGATCCCATGTTGTCACTGTTCTGGCTTTGGTTACTGCTGTGGTGCGGCTTTGATCCTTGGTTGAGGAATTTCTGTATGCTGTGGGCGCAGCCAAAAAAATCCACATGTAACTCCAGTTTTCCCTCCATATCTGCAGTTCAGCATGCCTACAGATCATGTAGTAATGTAGTATTTATTATTGAAAGCAATCCTCATCTAAGTGGATCCACACAGTTCAAACCCTATTGTTCAATGGTCAGCTATACTGTGATCCTTTCTGTTCTGTTCCATTTTTTTTCAAAACTATTGGTCAAGGAGTTCCCATCGTGGCTCAGCAGTAACAATCCTGACTAGTATCCATGAGCATTCGGGTTCAAGCCCTGGCCTTGCTCAGTGGGTTAAAGATCTGGCATTGCTGTGGCTGTGGTGTAGGCTGGCAGCTGCAGCTCTGATTTGACCCCAAGCCTGAGAGCTTCCATATACAGTGGGTACAGCCCTTAAAAAAAAAAAAAAAAAAAGGGACAAAAAATGTTTTGGTCAAAACTGACTAAATCAAAGTCATGATATACAAATAGGTTGTAACTCTCAGTTTGGACGCACTGGAATATTCCATGGTATCCAGCAATGGCAGGGCATCCTGCGAGCAATCATTTAGCTGTACCTCTGGGGCAGGATATAAATGTGGGAAGATCATGGGCCATGGAGTTAGACCTGGGCCAAGAAGTTCCCAGGCTGGCGTAAGCTCCTGCCTCCTCATAATACCTACTTTGTAGAGGAATTGTACCATTGAGTAATCACATGTTTGTGAAAATGTCAAACTTACCCTGGCCCAAAGTCAGACTTTGATAAACATGAGCTCTCATTTCTCACCAAGTTGAGATCCATAGTCTCCAAGAATACTTGCAGTTTCTTGTAACGTCTGGCCCTGCCCCATGTGACTGTTAGGTTCAGCTAGTCTTGGATGAGAAAAAAAAATTACTTGTCTACACTGATTGCTTTGAGGGGCTGCTTTGGGATTGAATTTCAGTAATCTCGAGTTGCCAAGAGTGCTTGTGTATTGTTAATACTCAATGAATTTGGTGGTTAGGGACCTTGCAGTGTAGAAGGATGAAATGGTTAGCCTCAGTTAGACGTCTTTTCTGAGTAAGGTCCTCTGCACACAAATCAAGAAATATGGATGTCCAATGCACTGCCTGTTATGAAAGGGGTTCCCTTAATAAGAACCCAGCATGAAAGCAAACTTACCAACAGCTTAGCCAATAAAAATACTGCCGCACCTGGTGAGCAGTTAGATGAAATGCATCAGAACACTCCATATTTGATTTCAGATTTTTGTAGCCTGTGTTTGCCTTCCCATGACAAGCCTTGCTCAAAACTTAGACTCAGTATAATCCAGTCGTCATGACCTGGCTGTGTCCTAGACATATCACAGAAGGCTCTAGGCTGGCCCTAATGCTATATTGCAGGAAAGGGTAATTTGTTTTCTGTTCTTTGTCATTTTACAACTCACTAGCATTTGCTAATTGACCGTAGACCCCCATTCTCTTTGCTGGTGGTGCTCTCAGACCCCTCTTCTTTCTAGATACTCTGCTGCCACATCATGCTCGTTGCAGGAGATAGAGAGCAAGAGCAAGATTGCTCTTCCTGTCACTCAATGTCCCAGGTATGGACTAGGCTTCCCCAGCGCATAACAAAACCCTTGTGTTTAACACACTTGGCTGAGGACTGGAGTTATTCAAAGGCATGAGAACAGAAAACCCAACCAGTTACCCCTGCCCATGAAGCCCATCACTGGTCATGCACCATCTTTGGAAGCCCCTCCTTGACCTGCCGTGTAGCCCATCCTTCCTCCATGGTATTAAGGGCTCATGCTCTACTTCATTCAAATAAGAATTCTAGGAGTTCCTGTCGTGGCTCAGTAGTTAATGAATCCGACCAGGAACCATGAGGTTGCGGGTTCAATCCCTGGCCTTGCTCAGTGGGTTAAGGATCCGGTGTTGCTATGAGCTGTGGTGTAGGTCGCCAACATGGCTCAGATCCTGCATTGCTGTGGCTGTGGTGTAGGCTGGTGGCTACAGCTCTGATTCAGCCCCTAGCCTGGGAACCTCCATGTGCCATGGGAGTGGCCCAAGAAATGGCAAAAAGACAAAAAAAAAAAAGAGAGAGAATTCTCCCTTTCATTTTCTTTTTTAATTGTATTTTTATTATAGTTGATTTACAGTATTGTGCCAATTTCTGATGTACAGCATAGTGACTCAGTCATTCATACATACACACATATGTGTGTGTGTGTATTACATATACACATTCTCTTTTCTCATACCATCTTCATCATGTTCTATTCCAAGAGACTGGATATAGTTCCCTGTGCTATACAGTAGGACCCATTGCTTATCCATTCTAAATATAATAGTTTGAATTTACCAACACCAAACTCCCAGTCCATCCCCCCTCACTCCCCTCTCCCCCTTGGCAACCACAAGTCTGTTCTCTTTGTCTTTCTAACTTTAATTCTGCCTCCCTCTGGTAATTCCTAGTATTCAAAGGAACCCTAAACACAATTCATAATGCAATAGCTTTGCCCAGAAGGACCTGCTTTATCATACAGATTAGTTCAGTTCTTCCTGGCTTCAGCCTTTCCCCTTCTTTGCTGAAACCCCACTGCAGGCCCATAACCTTCAAAAATTGTCTGAATTCCTGAGACATATGATTTTTACTCTGATAATCTGGAAATGCTTATAGACAGTGTTTTGTTTTGGTCCGCTATGCTTAGGATGATTATGAACTGACACCCTTTGAATGGGATAACTTTAACACCTTCCATGCCCCCCACCCTGAAGTTACCTCCTGGGTCTCAGGCTGTTTCTGATGCCAAATCTTGTTTCTCTGTTTCCAGCTGGCCAGCTTCTGGAGTGGTAGGAACTACAGAGGACTGGACTTTGTTCTACATGAGGACTGGGTCATGGTCACAGGGAGAGAGGGTGTCTGAGCAAGACTTTAGCAGTCAGGGGCTAGTTTCCATGGAGTAGGACTGAGAATCAAATATAATCTTGCCCTAAGTGGCACCCTTCCGGCACTAGGTAATAACAGCTCCTAGATCCCCTGTCACGAAATATCCAAGGAGAAATGTCTGGTGTATGTGGAGGACATTAGAGGCATTAATATGTTATTAGGAGATGATGGGAACAAATATTCAAGCCAGGGACTTGGCTCTTATCAGTAGGGCTCTTGGTGCGTCGGGAGAGAAATTACCTTTTCACTTGAGATGCACAGTGTGTGTTCAGACCTGTGAGTCTGGTTTTGGAGTCACAAATGGAGATGCGCTGAAGCTGACAGAGGTGACAGCTTCTCACATATGGAAAACTGAATAATAACAACAATTCCGTTTGTGAAGAAGGGCTGGAAATTACGTTTTCAATTCTAATGCAAGGCAGGAGCCAAGATGAACAGATTCAAATTGGAGTTTGCTGGGCTCACTATTTTCCTTTTTAAGTGACAAAGGGAAAAGCCACTGATGAAGTTGCCTCTAGGGGATCTGAGAAAAATTCTTTCTGCTATTTAAAAAAAAAAGAGTTTTCACATAGAGCCTATTAATTACTACCAGCCATTTAATAAATGTAGTGTTAACTGGTTTAACACTATCAAGCACCATATTGCCCGTAATACTTTGTATGGCAAAATTGTAAATACAGATTTCTGATATATACTTAGAATAGGCATAAGTTGGCTCGGTTTTGTTCTTATTTTAATGGATGGTGTGATGGAGCTCTGAATATAAAAGAATAAATATATTTTTCCATTACTTTGGAAAATTACTATTAAGACAATACTGGTTTTTAATGTGGGTAGGAGACCAAATCTTAGAGTCTTATAAGTCCTAGCTTCTAAGAAGGATTTAATGTTTACAAAATTGCTATGGTCTAAAACTCAAGTTACTTTTTATTTCAGGTCATGGTAAGAGTTTCCAAGAGCATGGGCTCTGAAATCATAGACAAATTAACATGAGCCCATGTTGTAGCTTGGTTTCTAGATCTTGCCTAGTTGACTCATTAACACAAGTTACTGGCTCCCACCCTTGAAATCTAAACCCTAAGTTAAACCTTAGAGTAAATTGTCTTTGTACATGGGGATTACCTATCCACTGATGCTGATGCTTCTGATTTGGAGAAGCCAGCATCTAACAAGCTAATTCTTTCTTAAATAAAAGCTATAAATTCTAAACAAAATACCAAAAAAACAACTCCTTGAGGGGTTTTGAGACTGAAACGAGGTAGGCAGATTTTGGAGGTGACTTGAACCTTGAGGCAAGAAAGTCCCATAGAGTAAGTGCTGTGGCTCAGGGGCAGCTGAAAATGATTCCTCTGAATCTTTGGACAGAGGGAGTAGGGGAGAGAACCCAGATCAACCATAGATGCCAGGGTGTGAGGGGAAAAAGGAAAAGGAAAGAGCTAGAAAAGGGGAACTCCAAATTCTGTGTTTAAGCCCAAGTTTCTGGCTAATCCTTAAATCATGAATGCGAGGGACAAACTGGAAGCATCATGTGGTTGCATCTAACCAAGTGAATTGTCTTCCAAAACAAAAATGTCAACACTCTTTGAAAAAACAGAATATAATCCAGAATTTTTACAGCTTAATATTTACAGTGTCTAGGATACAATACGAAATTACTCAACCTATTAAGAGTTGGGAAAATATGACCTGATTTCATGGGAAGAAACAATGAACAGTTATCAACCTCTATGTTCTCTTTTGCTGCTGCAATAAATGACCACAGACTAGGCAGACTAAAACCATAAAAATTTATTCTGTCACTGTTGTTGAAGTCAGAAGTCTGAAATCAGCATGTCACCAGGCTTGTTTCCTTTTGGAGCCTCTGGGGAAGAGTTTTTTCCATGCCTTTTCCTAGGTTTTGGATTGGTGACATTCCTTGCTGTTCCTTAGTTTGGGGCTACATGTATCCAATCTCTCCCTCTTTCTCTATGTGTCACATCTCCCTGTCCTTTCTCATGTAAGGACCCAGAGTATTTTATACCTATAATTTTATATTCAGATGTATTTTACATCCAGCCATATCTAGCCTAGCATGGAAGTATAAACACATAACACAAGTATTTGCAGATTTGCAAGGCTACAAATATCCACATTAAAATACTTTTGAAGGAAGTGTTCAAATAAATTGAGAAACAAATCCAGTAGATGCTGAAAGAAAAATGTAAAGTGAGGATGGTTAAATATTTTGGCAAAGGTTGGGTATTTTTTGTCTCTAAAATTAAAGCTAAGAGAAATATGTGCTTAATAACACAGAATTAAAATTCTACACAGTATCAAGAGGAAAGTGTGGGATGAAGTATGTGGGTGGGTAGGGAAACCAAGGAATAGGAAAGCAGGGTAAGGTTTTTGTTTTGCTGGGGAGGTGGGGGGAAGCTATAGGTATCAGTACTAAAAAAAAAAAGGCAGGAGAGCAAAGAGAAAATGTTCAATAAATTGAAAATAGAAACTGAAGTTGTAGGGATAAATTCTCATACATAAATACTCATATGAATATAAATTGTCTAAGTCCTCAAACTGAAAGACAGATTGCCAGATTAAAACTCCAGTTTTATATTTTTTTAATAAGAGGCTAAGTCATAATGAAATAGAAAACTGAAAATCAAAGGATGGGAAAAGATATCAGGTAAATCTTAATCAAAAGAACACTGATATAATTATTTCAGTAGCAGAAAAAAGTAGGTATTTAAAACTTAAACCTTAGGACTCGAAAATGTCACTATATAATGATAAAAGGTTTGATTCATTAAGAAGATACAACAAATCTGAACATGCATAGGGCATAAAATAGCCCTAAAATACATAAATCAACTCTGATACAACTACAGAGATAAATGAATAAATTCCCCACCACAGTGGAGGAATTTCAACTTACCTCTTTTGTTCATGGATAAGTCAATCAAACAAAAAGATTAGCAAAGATGCAGATGGTTTGAGTAACAAAACCGACAGGGATAGTCTAATAAAGGTATATGAAATTCTGTAGCCCAAAATTAAACTCATGTTGAATTTATTATAGTATTTATTTATTTATTAAGTAATTAAGATGTTTAAAACCAGAGAGCAGTTTTTGAATTTTATTCTTAGTGTATTACTTATATTAAAAAATTGTACATGTTTTTTGAGTGTTATACTTCTGCATTAGCTTTCTCTTGCTGTGTAACAAGCTACCTTAAATATAGTGGTTGTAAAAACACAGAAGTTTCTATAGGTTGGAAGTCCAGCATGATGTGCCTGGATTTTCTTCTTACGTTCTCATCATGCTGAAATCAAGGTATCCACCAGGGCTCAGTTCTCATCTGGGGCTAAAAGTCCTTTTCCAAACTTACTGTTCATTGGCAGACTTCAGTTCTTTCTTGTTGGAGAAGTGAGGTCCCCATTTCCTAGCTGTCTATCAGCTGGTGTCTGCTCTCTGCTTTTAGACCCACCTGTACTCCTTCTGACGTGGCCCTCTCCATCTTCAAGATAGCCATGATTCATGCAGTCTTTCTCATGCTTCCAATTTCTCTGATTTCTTCTCCTGCCACCTGAGAAAGTTTTCTCCTTTTATGGCCTCATGTGATTAAATTAGGACCACCTAGATAATCTTTTTTGGGGGACTATTATTATTGCTTTTTTGTGTATGTGTCTTTTTGTCTTTTTAGGGCCACACCTGTGGCATGTGGAGGGTCCCAGGCAAGGGGTCTCATCAGAGCTGTAGCTGCCAGCCTACATCAGAGCCACAGCAATGCCAGATCCGAGCCACGTCTGCGACCTACATTTGAGTTCATGGCAACACCGGATTCTTAATCCACTAAGCGAGGCTATGGGTCGAACCCGAAACCCCATGGTTCCTAGTCAATGTTTCTGCTGCACCACGATGGGAACTCCTATTTCTGTTTTTTAATACAATTTTATTTTTATTTTTTTTGTCTTTTTTTAAATACAATTTTAAAGGTTACATTCCATTTACAATATTGCAAAATATTGGCTATATCCCCTGTGTTGTACAATGCATCCTTGTAGCCTATCCAATGCCAAATAGTTTGTACCTTCCAGTCCACCTACAACTATATTTCCTGCCCCCTCCCCACTGGTAACCACTAGTTTGTTCTCTATGTCTGTGAGTCTGCTTCTTTTCTGCCATATTCACTAGTTTATTGTATTTTTTATTTTATTTTATTTTATTTTATTTGTCTTTATTTTATTTTATTTATTTATTTTTTGTTGTTGTTGTTGTTATTGTTGTTGTTGTTGTTGCTATTTCCTGGGCCGTTCCCGCGGCATATGGAGGTTCCCAGGCTAGGGGTTGAATCGGAGCTGTAGCCACCGGCCTACGCCAGAGCCACAGCAACTCGGGATCCGAGCCACATCTGCAACCTACACCACAGCTCACGGCAACGCCGGATCGTTAACCCACTGAGCAAGGGCAGGGACCGAACCCGCAACCTCATGGTTCCTAGTCGGATTCGTTAACCACTGCGCCACGACGGGAACTCCTTTATTGCATTTTTTAGATTTCACATATAAGTGATACCATGCAATCTTTCTCTTTGTCTGACTTATTTCACTTAGCATAATGCCCTCCAAGTCTATCCATGTTGCTGTAAATTGCAAAATTTCATTCTTTTTTGTGGCTGGTTAGCATTCCATTGTATATATAACCCATGTACTCATGGTACACCAACCCACAATGGAGGCAAGAATACACAATGGAGAAGAGGCGGTGTCCTCTACAAGAAGTACTAGGAAAGCTGGACAGCCATGTGCAAAAGAATGAAACCAGAACACTCCTACACCACACACACACAAAAAAACAAACTCAAAATGGACCAAAAACCCGATGCAAAACCAGACACCACAATACCCCTAAAGGAAAACACAGGCAGAGCACTCCCCGACATAAATCACAGCAATATTTCTTTGGATCCATCTCCAGAACTGTCTTGATGTTGCAGCCATCATCAAGCCATCATCCCCTGTAGCCACCTCATGTACGCACTCTGAGGGGTCCCGGATGGAAAAAGAATAGGATACTGACTTTGGGGCTTGAGAAATCCTAATAATCTCCCCTTTTTAAGGTCACCTGTGCCATGCAATATAACTGAATGATGAGAGTGGTATATCATTAAATTCACAGGTACTCAAGATTAGATAGTGGAATCTTGGGAGCCTTGCATAGAAATTCTGCCTACCATAACCCCTCACTTATTTTTTTAAACTCTTGAGTCCTGTTATTTGTGTGTGTGTGTGTGTGTGTGTGTGTGTGTGTGTGTGAAATTCTATGACACAGTACTTTTGTAGGAATACATAATCTGTACTCTAAGAGCAATGACTGTATTTCATAATTTCCCATGCCACCATATCTTTAACCTATAGCTATGTGTTAATTTTCAGATATAAGGGAGCTTTTACAAATATATCATTTTTTAATTGACATTGGTATTATGGTTGCAGAAACAGACAATAAAATGTTAATTCTTTGGAATTTATCCAAAGCTTCTTCTGAAGCCAGTACATTGGTATTTTTTTTTTTTTTTTTATGGCCGCACTCATGGTACATGGAGGTTCCCAGGCTAGGGGTCTAATCGGAGCTGTAGCCACCAGCCTATACCACAGCTCACGGCAACACAGGATCCTTAACCTACTGAGCGAGGCCAGGGACCAAACCCGCAACCTCACGGTTCCTAGTCGGATTTGTTAACCACTGAGCCATGGTGGAAACTCCATAGGTAATTTTTATGAAGTTTCTATTTTTTTCTCAAAATGAATTTCTAATCTCCACCTGATAAAAGTTTTTATTGGTTGTGTTATTAAGATTGTTTACATTTTAATTCCATGTCTACATCATCTATCTATACTTTCTGAGAGAAGTATATTCAACAACAACTGACTGGTTATTCCCATAGTGTTGTTATTTTAAGGCTATGTTTTAGATAATAAGGGCCATTATGCATTCCTTTTTTCATTAATTTGTGCAACTTGACTAAAAAAAAAATAAATCCGTTATTGGCAAAGCATTAGATGATCACTCTCTATCAACAACTTTCAACATTTTTCAGGAATATATTAAAGGTTTCATTAGAAAATAGACTGTTAGCACCAAGCATCCGAACAATTTAAATTAAAATTACAATATTTTATAATTAAGGTGTGTCCTAATTTCTGTTTTCTAGAGGCCAAGAATAGTTTATTCCTTTATTGACATACACAAAATGTCACTCTTTTTTTTTTCTGCTGTTTATATTCAATACCAATTCTTTAGCCACCTCAGTGCAAAGCAGAAAGTGCATCATAGACCTCAGCTCTCTAGCACCAGAGGACTTAAACCGACAGCAGTGGTTTCAGCATCAGAGCAATGTTAGATTGAAGTATTGGCCCTGTGATGACAGATTCCATATTGAAACATTTGAATTTTGGCTACCTGTTCTCTTGTAACTCCACTTTCCAAAAACATTGACTATCCAAAGCTGCACACACAAAAGTCATCAATAAAACAAAAAATAAAACAAAAACATAAAAATTTAAAAGAAGAATTCATATAAGGAAGCTCCTAGATTAGAAAATAAAAAAGGTCCAGTCATTTAAAGTTCATCCCTCCTACAACACAGGTTATTTTCACATTAAACTAGTATCATTGCATGCTATTCTTTTGACTCATGGCAAGATAATTTGTTGATTTTTCTTTATCTTATATTTTTATCCAGTCCCTGATCCTAGAGGGTCATCTGGGTTCGGGTCGCATAGCAGTGGGAAAAAAAATGATAAAAGAAACTTTGGAATATTTAAGGCAGACTATGTTGATATTATAATGTCTAGACAAATACTGCCCTTATTGTTAACATATGAATGATAAATTATAGTAAAGGCAGGTTTTAGTGGTTTCAGTGCAACCTTAGGTTGGTTTGTACAAAAATAAACTTTTCAAAAGGCAAGCACTACTTGAATTGGGCTATTTGGTCCTATAATTGTGGCTTGCCAATGAAACTTATCATTCCTGACCAGATCTACAAAGCACTGTGCTGGAGGGCTACGGGCCAAAGAACTAAGTTTCAGTGCCATGGTTTGCCTTTTTTGGTCTGGCTCTGTACCCTTTTTTTGTGGGCCTAAGATTCTCACCAAATACTTGATTTTCCAGTGGCAGAAGGCTTTTAACTAAGTGGGCAGTAAGTTGCACAGGGAGGGCTGAGCTAGAAGCCAGTCAAAGGATGGGTGAGAGAGGGCAGTGAAAATAAATGGACAGTAGGAATCTTTGGATTTATAGAAGCAAAGAAAACCAGAGAAGACTATCTGTTATATGTTCTTGACTTGTCCATTTTCTCTGCATATACTATCATTCTGTGTATCTTGCTACAATTTCTAGCCTTAAGTCCTGGGTTATATTTCAACCATAACCCGTTTGTTGGACATGAGGGAAAGAAAGTGGAGGTGGACCTGGGGGGGGGGGGTGGGTAGGGGTGGTGGTGGTGAATATAGATATTGTCTTTTAGGGTTGAGGCCTCTGCCACATGGGCAGTTGATGGGAAGCTAGGGCCTCATCAGGGAGGAGCTGGATACTTCTGCAGCCAGAGGGGCAGGGAAATCTAGGGATCAAAGTATGTTAGTGCATCAACACTATTGATTTCATCATATATTTCAGGGTCCCATTGCCCTTGCCATAATACACCTGCCTAGCTGGAGAAGTGAACCTTCTCTGGAGCTCAGCTCTCTTGTGCATAAGTCCTGGTTTTAGTCCTTATCCTCAATTTTGCCTTTTCATCCACCATAGAAGCCCTGTGGTTTTCACACTTAGCTTTGAATTGATGACTCATCACTCTCAGCATTTCATTACCTTTCTCCAAAGTCTCAGGTGTTCCCAGCAACAGTCATCCAATTTTATTGTCCTTAAAATTCTTGTTTTTCCTCTGTTTCCTCAATGCCTGACCTACTGCATGTCTTTGGCTGGTATACCACTCCAGTTCATTGCTTGTGAGTGTTTTAACTGTTGCACTGCAAGCTTGTGCTCACTGCAAACCATGCTCCCTTTACCACTGGCAATGGTGCCTGTGATGTGGCTCCCATTTTAATGTTGTTGTCTAGGACCATTGCTGGCACGAACTGTTCTAAGTTGAGATCAGTGTGCAGGGATTTTATCAGAGAATCCTCTGAGTATCAACACCTCTGGGGAAGGCTAGTCAGCAAGATGGGGTAGAGGGAGAATTGAGGTTTCACTGATGTCTCAACAGAGGCCTCGGCGGACCATGCAGGAGCCCAGAGCCTGGGGTGGCCTTTCAGCATTTTTCCCAGGAGGGGCTTAGGAGCTGGACCTTTATTTCTCTGCAGTGACTAGATATTGGGGGTATAGGTTGTCCTGGGAATGGGGTGTGACCTTGAGTGACCCTTCCTCTTCAGCTGAGGGCAATTCCTGGAGAACATTGAGAGCCGAGGGTACTTGGAACACCTGCATGAAGGGTGACCTGAGTGATAAATCTGTGCTCCGGGGAAGAAGCTAGAGCTCTTATTAGTTTATTATCTCGTTACCTGTTTCTCTATCTCCTGGAATTGATATGAAGATTAAAGATTTTGTGTGTCAAGTACCTGGCTTAGTTGGTGTTCAATATATTATTATTTATAGTTTATTATTTATGTATTAGTATTTGTACTTATACTTACAGTACTTTGCCATGTGTAAGTTGTTTCAGTTGTAATCAATTGTAATTATTCCTCTTTTCCATGTTGCCACTTAATCCGTATAACTATGATTTTGAATGGCATTTAATATTTAATTCCAGTGGATCTGTCATAATTTATTACATTATTTTTTACTTTGTATATAGTTTTGTGTTTTTGCAGTTATAATGCCGAGTTGCACATCTTCATGCATCAATATTTTTCTAGGCTTCGGATTATTTTCTTAGGCTAGGTTCCCAGAAATGGAATTACTGGGTCAAAAACATTTTGGCAGCTTTTGATCAAGAGTGTTACATTACTTTATAAATATATTGTAATAATTTTACTGCCACTAGCAATATAAAGGATATCAATTTTCTTGGGTTTTTCCCAACAGTTGGTGTTGCCATTCTAAAAAATTGTTACTTTTGGAGTTCCCTGGTGGCCTAGTGGTTAAGGATCTGGCTTTGTCACTGTGGCTCAGGTCACTACTGTGGCTTGGGTTCAGTCCCTGGCCTGAGAATTTCTACATGCTGCCCACGAGAACAGCCAAAAGAAAGTGTTACTTTTATAGGTGAATAATAGTAACTAGTTTTAATTTCTATTCTTTAATTACTAGTGAATTGCATATTTTTATAAATGTTATTTACTAGTAGTAGTATGTCATCTTATATGGAGTATCTGTTCATGTCCTTTACACACTTATTGAGATATTATTAGGGATTTAAAATAATCAATTTATGGGCTCCTTATATAATAAAATTATTCATTCTATTCTTTATTCAACGTTTTGTGTTATTTGCTTTTCTTTTACACTAAGTTTTAGATGTATCATGTTTTAGATTTTTAGGTAGTCATTTGATTGATCTTTTACTTGTAATATATCTATTCGTTTATAACTTAGTCATATCATATCATCCTAAGGAATCTCATAAACATTGTTTTATTCTTTTAGGTTTTCTAAATTTTTTCTTTTTTAGGGCTGCACCGAGGCTTATATAAGTTCCCAGGACAGGGGTTGAATTGGAGCTGTAGCTGCCACAGCCACAGCAATGCCAGATCCAAGCCACATCTGCGACCTCCCCTGCAGCTCATGGAAATGCCAGATCCTTAACCCACCCACTTGGCAAGGCCAGGAATTAAACCTGTGTCCTCATGGACACTAGGTGGGTTCATTACTGCTGAGCCACAGTGGGAACTCCCTCTAATTTTTTTTAGCTAAGCAATTCCTCTGGAATTTATCTTGCCCCATGGTATGACATAAAAATATAAACAATTAGTTATCACAGCATTGTTTTTTTGTTAAAAGTTCATCAAAGGGAGTAGGATGGGAGTAGACAAGATAAAAAGAATGAGGAAGATAAAGCCCAGCCTTGTTAAGGAGCAGAGTTGAAAGAAGTGGAGCTACCCTGAGGGACATGAAGGTGGGGAACTCTTATGTAGAACAAGAATGTTGAAGAAGCACTTTGCCAAGTGCAGGAAAGTTTCTACTAAGTGAAGTCAAACTAAGAAAGCTTCCCTGTCCCCCATATTCAAGGTGTGCTGTTTCTCTGGAGCCACAGATACAACCACAGTGAAGGCCAACATGTTGCTGAGATATCATCTTTCTCTGGTAATTGGTCATCTTATATGTAATTATTAAATTATCTTATATTTATGTAAAGTTACATAATTAAAGTATATAATTTAATATTAAATTATCTTATAGTTTTAACTTAATATTAATGTAATTACTAATTTAATATTAAATTATCTTTATTATAAGATAATATATAACTGTCTTATCTTTATATGTACAAATATGGTATACATTATGTTTATATTAGACTTTTTTTTTTTTTTTTGCTATTTCTTGGGCCGCTCCCGTGGCATATGGAGGTTCCCAGGCTAGGGGTCCAATCGGAGCTCTAGCCTCTGGCCTATGCCAGAGCCACAGCAATGCAGGATCCGAGCCGCATCTGCAACCTACACCACAGCTCACAACTCACTGAGCAAGGGCAGGGACTGAACCCGCAACCTCATGGTTCCTAGTCGTATTCGTTAACCACTGTGCCATGACGGGAACTCCAACTCTCTTCTCTCTTTAAATAAACACTTAATTGCCAAAATCTTATCTTTATATGTACAAATATGGTATATATTATGTTTATATTAGACTATTCTGTGCTCTGATCAAGCCATTCATTTTTTTTATCAATACCAGACTGTTTTAGTTATTGATGTGTTACTGTATGTTTTGGATTGGGAAGGTATCCTTTCACCCCCATATTTTTAATATACTTTAAACATGTTTTTTCTTTTTTATTCTTACAAATTAACTTGGTAATCATTTTATCCGGTTTAAGAAAAAAAAAATCCCTATTGGGATTTCTATTTAAATTGCTTTAAAGCAATGCTTTAATTGAAAAGAATTGACATCCTTAAACTATTTAGACTTTTCATAAAAGAACATGCCGAGTCTTCCCATTTGACTACTAAACTTTATATCTCTCAGTTAAATACTCTAGGCTCCTACCCCCACTTCTCTCAATCTAGGTCACACGCATTTTCCATTAAGATTCCATCTTCATATTTGATATTTTTTGTTCTGTTGGGAATGGGTTTCTTTCCTTCTCCATGAAATGTTCTATATCTTTATTTAGCAATTTTATTGATTTTTAAACAATGATTGAAATATTTTCAATGGATTTCTGAAAATAGTAATGATTTTGCTATTTCCTTTCTAATATGTGTAACTCTCTATTTCCATCTTATTGCTGGTCAGAAATTTACTGTGGATATATCTGTTTGTGCCTTATTTCTGGCCTATAGTGGTATCAACTTTAAGAGTAGCAGTCACTGATCGAAAACTAATGTTTATATGTTGAGTGAAACAGCACTTCTATTTCCACTGTTACAAGATGTTTTATCAAGAGTAGATATTGAATTTTACCTACTATCTCTTCATCTTTTTCTGATAAGTTTGTCTCAATTTTCCTACTTGGCATATTGGAGAAATTACTATAATTTCTAGTACTGATCTGTCCATGCTGTTCATAAATAATCCCTGATTGATTAAAATGGTCAGGTGATTAAATTATTTATTAAATTTTACTTACTATTATATGGATATTTTTATATATATGTATATAAATAATACTGAACTGTAAATTTGTATCCTGTATGCTTTGGATTTTGTCTCACTTTTGTATTTCCTTGGAATTGTGCAGCTTTTAAGATTATGTTCATCAACTTTTATAGAAATTCGTAATGACCTTTTTCTCTTTTCTTTAGAAAGTTTTTTAAAAAATCACCAGTAAGAGAAACTCATGTCAGGAATTTTTGAAGGGCTAGTTATTCAATTTAAAATTTTATCTTTATTATTCTATTCAGCATTTATCTTGCATCTTTTTTTAGTAATATTTTCAGAATATTACCGATTTCATTGGTGTTTTCAAATGCAATCATATTCTTTCTTTCTTACAACCAAGTTTATCTGTCGCTAATTTTAATTTTCATTAAAAAAATGTTCATTGGCCTCTCTCAGTTGATATGTCATAGACTTTGTTCATAGTTTCTTCTTTGTTCATAGACTTTGTTCTTAGTTCATAGACTTCATGGAAGTTCTAGGGGTCGAACTGGAGCTACAGCTGCCAGCCTACACCACAGCCACAGTTATGCTGGATCCAAGCCGCATCTGTGACCTACACCACAACTCACAGCAACATCGGATCCTTAACCCACTGAGTGAGGCCAGGGATTGAACCCACATTCTCATGGATCCTGGTCAGATTCCTTAACCACTGAGCCATGAAGGGAATTCCTGCTCATAGTTTTAAAAAATACCTGGATACTGGTTTTAATTAGTAATTCTACTGTCTAAATACAAAAATACATACACAAGAATTATTAGGAAATGGACAGTACAATTATTAAATGTACTTACTATTTTGATTCTGATTTTCCCTTTCTTTGTACATAATCATTTTCCTCCAGCCTGAAAAACAAAGGATTTCCTCTTTATCTTTGGAGTTTATATTTCTCTTTGTTATACCTATGTCAATTTGTTCAACAATAAGTTACTTTTAACAGAGTCAGCCCTTTTCAATATGAAGAGTCAAACCTTCCTTGGGAAAATGTTCCTCTATCCTTACCTTATGGGTTCTTTTTAAATTTAACTTTTATTGGGAGTTCCTGTTGTGGCTCAGCGGTAATGAACCAAACTAGAATCCATGAGGACCCGGGTTCCATCCCTGGCCTCCCTGAGTGGGTTAAGGATCTGGCATTGCTGTGAGCTGTGGTCCAGGTTGCAGGTGCAGCTCAGATCTCATGTTGCTGTGGCTGTGGTGTAGCGGGCAGCTGTAGCTCCAGTTGAACCCTTAGCCTGGGAACTGCATTTCCATATGCTGTGAGTACGGTCCTAAAAAGAAAAAAAAGAAAGAAAGAAAGTAAAAAAAGAAAGAGAAAAAGAAAAAATAAGCTTTTTTTTTTCTCCAAAGTTTTACATGTAGATTATTTTAAAAGCCAAATAATCCTACAAGACTTTCTGGGAAGAGCATCCTTCCCCCTACCAGCCAATCCCCTTTTCTATATAATCTTCTGTTTTCCAAAGGCATCTACTTTCAAATCTTCTTTTTTCTTTTTTTTTTTTTTTGGTCTTTTTGCCATTTTTTAGGGCTGCTCCTGTAGCATATGGAGGTTCCCAGGCTAGGGGTTTAATCGGATCTATAGCCACCAGCCTACACCAGAGCCACAGCAACACAGGATCTGAGCCGCATCTGTGACCTACACCACATCTTCGGCAATGCTGGATCCTTAACCCACTGAGCAAGGCCAGGGGTTGAACCTGAAACCTCATGGTTCCTAGTTGGATTTGTTGACCACTGAGCCACGATGGGACCTCCCCCCCCCCTTTTTAATATATATTTATTCTTTTGTTTGTTTGTTTTGGTTTTTAAACTCAGTGAAATTTATTATATTTATATTTGTACAACCACCATCACAACCCAATTTTAAAGCATTTCCATCCCAAATCCCCAGCCCATTCCTGTCCCCCCAACCTGTCTCCTTTGGTGACTGTAAGTTTTTCAAAGTCTGTGAGTCAGCTTCTGTTCTGCAAAGAATTTCACTGTATCCTTTTTTTATATTCCACATATAAGTGATAGCATTATTTCATTCCTTTTTATGGCTGAGTAATATTCCATTGTGTATATGTACTGCATCTTCTTTGTCCACTCCTCTGTTGATGGACGTTTAGGTTGCTTCCATGTTTTGGCATTGTATGTAGTGCTACAATGAACACTGGGGTACATGCATCTTTTTGAGTCATGGTTTTACAAATCTTATTTTTTCAATCTCCTTTTTTTTCAATCACATGCCTATTTTATTACATCTTGAGTCATAGTTGTCGACATCATCTGTTGCATTCCCATTTTGAAAGTCGTTTTATCACTTCCCTTTACTATTTCTACTACAAACCTGCACTTCCTGCTCCCCATTCTCCTGATTTGGTCCTCTAATTTTTTCTTCACTTTTCCCGTATTTTCTATCTCTTTTACTTTTCCCTCAGCTGTATCTTTCATCCTTCGCTGTCATTTTAGTGGAGTTCTAGTATTGCTAAATGTATGTGTTCACACTTCCTTCTTGAATCAGAAATCTGATTATTGCTAGTTTTCTGACCTTAAATTCTGACATAAAAGAATTAGATTTATTGTATCTATCTTACTTGCTTCTTACATGTTCTCTTGACATTTACATTTTGCTTTTCATTATACCAGGATGTCATGAACCAGTCTTTTAAATTATTTCCTCCGTCTCCCTTTTTTTTTTAGTGTCTTTATTGTTCTTCGCTACCTTTGTTCAATTTCTTTAAAAAAAAAAGTATGATTTAAAACATTTGACAGTAACTCTTCCGTATTTTCCAGTTGCTCCATTTGCTCTTCTTTTATTGAATACATAAATATGTATATTCAAGAAGCATGATCTATTATTTTCTGAATTCCTTCTATTTCAGTGGAAGCTATTGCCTCAAAATTTTCAGCTTGGTTCTCCTCTTTCAAGTTGTTAGTCTCTTCACTTATCCCATAATTTTTTAATCTTCTGATTTTATGAGTGAAAGTTTGTAGAAGGGAAAGTCTCATATCTTGAGATCAATCAGAATTGACAGCTGGTGCAGATTTCATCAGGAAGTATGGTGTTTATGCTGTGTGTGTGTATTTGTATGTGTGAAATGAACTGTGATTCCATTTTTCCTTTGCTCTGCAGAGCAATCTATTTATCTCTTCATTCACTTCCTCAGAATTTTAGGAGAGTTTCTCAGATTTGTTCCCTGCTTCTTTAATCAAAAGACAGTAACCATTTGGCTACTGCAGTTTTATTTTGGAGTACTCTTTTTGATTCAATAAAAACCAGGTCCAATGGTAGTTATTGAAAACATGAAGCAGTTGTTTTTTCCTAATATTGGGAAGATTTTGGAGCAAATCGGTTTCAGAGAAAGACTTTCACTTGTTGGTGCAGGAATTACCTCTTGTTACCTTGTGCTGGATTTTCAGACTTCACTTGATTTTATTCATTTTTTGTTACTTTATTCTTGACTTAGGAGAAATGTCGACTCACTAGTGGTAAAGATTCAGGAAGTGAGAACTGCCATCAATTCCTTGGTGTTCTGCCTCCCAAGTCGTGTTTTCCTCCTCCCAAGTCGATCACAGCAGTTCTTGTCTTGTGGGAGAAATTGTGTGCCCACCTCCAAGTTCTTTCAGTCCTCCAAGCCAGGGTGTCCAGTAGAACTTTCTGAGATGATACTATATCCTTATGGTATTATATTTGCTCTGTTCACTGGAGCAGCCATTTGCCACATGTGGCTGTTAAGCCCTTGAAATGTGGTTAACATGACCAAGGACCTAAATTGTAAATTTAATTTCACTTTGAATCAGAATAGGCACATGTAGCTAGTGGCGGCCATATTGGTCAGCAGAGTTCTTGGTGTTTCAAAGCATTCAGGTTGAGGAGAGAAGAAAATATCCCTTGTAAAAGTAATTCTGAATCTAGATAAGAAGAAAGATGTTGGCCAGTAACTCATGATCTTCTAAGACCCCTAGTTCACAAAAGCAGAAGGAAGTTTCAGCTGAGACTGACTGGTCTTTTGGTTTGAGAAAATTCAGATTCAAAGAACAGTCAAACTTTCACCATGGAAAAAGGCACAGATGCTTGAGTATGGAGATCCAAATATTCATTGGAGTTAGAAAAAACAGATACATGGGGAGTTCCCTGGTGGCTAAGCAGGTTGAGGACCTAGTATTGTCACTGTTGTGTCTGGGGTTGTTTCTGTGGCATTGGTTCATTCCCTGGCCTGGGAACTTCTGCATGCCTTAGGCATGGCAAAAAAAAAAAAAATAGATACATGGGACTCAAAGCTACCTGTGATAGGTTGATTCTTAATACTTGACCCATTATTTTGTGAATTCCCAGGAGCACTTGCATACCATTGTTTTTTGCTTCTCATTGTAGTTAGATACAGAAGTCTCCTTTCGTGAGGTTTAACAGATAGCTTGAGTATTTGGGAGAGATGTTTCCTTGTATTTTCAGTACTTAGCCATCTTCCCAGAATTCTCCTGTATTTATTTCAGATCAGAAAAAAGGGCAAGGTGAACAGCCAGGCAGATAAAATGATTAGTTTGATCATCTGGGATGTGGGAGCTTGTAAAAGGCATTTGTTTGAGCTCCCCACTTAATTTCAAGAGCACCCTGTCATCTGACACTCAATTTACTGTTCAACTTGGGGGAGAAAGTAGAAAAGGAGGGGTGTGGGTGACATTTATTACCACTTCAAGGACACTCTGTCCTCTCGCCTCTGTCCTTCCCAGCCTGGGTGCTGCCCATCCCATTCTGAGTCTGCAGTCTTGGGTCACTTTACCCTGAAACTCGTTTCGGCAAAACAGCTTCCCACCATGTTTCACCCTAATCAGATTCCTTTTAAGTGAGAAAGATGAGGCCCGTGATTACATCCTCAAAACTCCATCCATTTGGCACCATGGCCGGGTTTCCAAACAGCTTGCAGACTCTCCGTCAATGAGCTCTGTGAGACCAGTAGCACCCCAAGATGGCCTTATTTACTTTTGCTTTAAGCAGAAAAATTGGATTTAGAAAGCTTTTCCTAATCTGGATCTCTGCAATATATAATAAACTTCTTACATCTGTCACCATCAGCCTTCTCCTCGCTGTCTTTACTTTTATGTTTCAAAGAGGAAAGACAGGGGTGCCCTTTCTTTCTCTTCCTATTCAAGTAAGCACTGTCTTGGGACAGCTAGCCCTGAAGATTAGTGACATCTTCCTGGCCAGGATGATGGGGGACCGGAACAAATTTAGGATTGCCCTCTATACCAGCCACATTCTGTCCTTATTAACTCTAAGGAGCAATTCTTGATCTGGAAGCTTCTAAGTGTTTTGAAACTTTTCAGATAGTAAAATAAAAGGTAAGCCTAAAGCTCTCTGGAAATCCTCTTTGTTGATAACATTGATTATATCCTAGAGATAATGTTTTCAAAGTAGAAACTGAAGCCCACTTGCACCAGAATGGTCTCCGGTACTAGTTAAAATATAGAAACCCCAGACCCACATCAGTTCCTATGGAATCAGAATCTCTGGGGTCAAGGGTTAAAATCTTTGGGGTTAAAATTTGCATTTTAACACCTCCCCAGGAGATTTCTATGCTTTGTGAGAGCCAGTATGAAAGAAGCAATGTTATCAAAGCCTTCATTCAGTGGTCACTCTTAGAGGCAGTGGGGAGGATGTGTGTGAGTCAGACAGCAATCTTTTCAACAGCAGGGAAGTGATCCTTTGTAGAATCAGGTGTGAAATATAAGAAGAAGAAAGGCACAATTTTAAATCTTGTGACATTATTTGCTTGCTCTGGGACAATAAGGAATAAACTTAGTCTTCCTGACTTGATTTCCTTGTTTGTAAAGAGTAATGCTTGCTTCACATGTTTGATAAATATGAATAGAGATCACCTGGTACACAGTCAGTATTTGGTAAACATTTTCTACTCTGATTTCTCAATGGATGCTATGTTTTTTAAAAGGTTTTTTTTTTTTGTATGAAACTATTTAATGGGCATTCTCATCATAGCTCAGTGGTAACGAACCCAACTCATATACATGAAGATGCGGGTTCAATCCCTGGCCTCACTCAGTGGGTTAAGGATCTGGCGTTGCTGTAAACTGCGGCATAGGTTGACGATGTGGCTTGGATCCAGCATTGCTGTGGCTGTGGCGTGGGCTGGTGGCTACGGCTCTGATTAGACCCCTAGCCTGGGAACCTCCATATGCCATGATGTGGCCCTAGAAAATAAGAAAAAGGACAAAAAATAAACTATTTTATGAAGCAATAATTTATTCATCAAAGACATATAAACCTGATAATTAAGGGTTCTGATGAGCTTGAGTTCTCCCATTTATGCTATTCCCACCAGTTGCAAAGGAGCTTGGTGAGTCAGCCTAACGTTACCATTTGACTTTTTGAAACATTCAAGTACTCCTGTATCCCCATGACTTAGTTCCCATTGGTACCTAAAACTCTGGTTGGCAGCTGCAAAACTTTCCGCTTATGTTTAGCTCATGGAGCCAGCAGTCTCCCATGTCCCGTAATCAGGAGGACAATTTAAGAGGATTGAATTTAAGACACTATGTTTCCAACACCAGGCTCCATCTCTGTTAGAGCTATCAACTAAATGTTACTCATCCTTCTTCCCCGAAGCACTTTCTGGTAATTTGGGGGCTTATTTTCTCCTTCAGAATGTCTTTCCTCATCCTTAACCAATTAATGTTTGGAGTTGGACTCATCTGCAGGCATAGAGCACCTGGAGATCTAGCCCCTATTTTATGAAGAAGTCTGGACTAGTTGGTGGTTGTGGGTAATGCCCAAGAGGTGGTCCTGTGGTCCAGGCTTCCTCACAGGTGCCTGAGAAAGTGAGGGGGCCTGATAGATAAGACCTGCATCTCCCAGCCTTCTTCAACCAAAGCAGCTGTACACAGAATCCATTTCCTATTTTATTTATTTATTTATTTATTTATTTATTTATTTATTTATTTATTTATTTATTTATGGCTGCACACGGCATATGGAAGTTCCTGGGCCAGGGATTGAATTCAAGCCTCAGTTTCGACCTGTGCTGCAGCTGCAGCAAGGCTGGATCCTTTAACCCACTGCACTGGGCTGGGGATTGAATCCATACCTCTGCAGTGATCCAAGCTGCTGCAGTCAGATTCTTAAGCCACTGTACCACAGTGGGAACTCCCACTTCATATTTTAGTATCTATATATAAATTTTTTGAGAAAAGAGCATCATTGTAAATATTGAACAACAGTCTGAAAATTACTGTAGTCTAACATATGAAAGTTTGAATAATAGCTGAGCAAATCAAATTTCCATCAGGGAGATTAAATGCCTGAACTAAGGACTAATTGTCAGTTGGATTAAATCAATTTCAACAAATATGAGGCATGTGGTTGGATAAGGATAGAGGAACCAAGAAATGTGATTCCTGACCTTAAAAGTTGCAAGATCTAAGTAAGGGAGCACAAGAGAGGTCCATAATTAATTACAATATATGTAAATGTGCTAAAATAAATGTAATAGAAATCCACTTGTAGATAAAAATGATGCTAGATAACTCAATTAGGCACTGTGTTTTCTATCTAGCGAAACAGGCATCATTTTTCATTTTTCAGAGAAAGAGATCTAGAGCAGTGTATTTTACCCACATTCACATCATTAGTGAAAGAAGTTGGGATTCCAACAGAGGTTGTCCAACTCCAGAGGTCAAATCCTTATCCACTAGGGAAATCTAAGAACAATTCAACAGAAGGTAGGTTTTGTTTGTAGTTTTTTCTTCCCCCCTTTTTAGGGCCAGACCTGCAGCAAGTGCAACTTCCCAGGCTACGTGTCGAATTGGAGCTGCAGCTGCCAGCCTACACAGCCACAGCAACGAGGGATCCTTAACCCACTGGGCGAGGCCAGGGATTGAACCAGCCTGCATCATCATGGACACTCTGTCGGGTTCTTAACCTGCTGAGCAACAATGGCAACTCCAGGACGTAGTTTTTGAGCTGAGCCCATAATGATAAGGATTTTTAAAATGGTTGATGGGAGAGGATCGTAGATGGGGAAAGATTGTCCAGGCAGAGTGCCCAGTACAGATGCAAGCCTCGGAAGCCTGTTAAAATGGAGAAAATGCAATGTGGGGCCACATTTTGAAAATCCTTTGTAATTGCTTTGTAACCACTATGCAGTGATTGGACGCAGGAGGTGATGTGGCATGTTGTTGAAGGGGTTTGACTCAGTCTCTGCCCCTCCCAGTCTTGTGACACTTGATCTCTCTGTGCCTCATTTTCCGACTCTAAAATGGGAGCATAATCACCTCACAGGGATATGAGGATGATTAAATGGGGTTAGTGTACATGGGACATATTAGCATTGTGTCTTTTACATGGTAGGGATTCCATAAAATGGTAGCTAATTATTTTTATTTACTCCCAACCTTATGGCTAATAAAACATGCTAATTTTTTGGGCAGTTATATATGTCAGGCTTTGCACCAGTCACTGGATATGCATTGTTTAATCTTTACAACAACAGCTCTGTGATGTAGGTGCTGTTATCTCCCCAGTTTAGAAAGGGTGAAACCGAGGATTCCGGTGCTGGTTTAAATGTCTGATTCTAGAGCTCTTAACTCCAGTGCCTCACTGTCTCCTTTGTCACCACACTGCTTGGAAGTTTCATTGAGAATGATGTAGGGTAGGAGTTTGATACCGCGGTTCCCTGGTAAGACAGGTATTTGGAATAAGTGGGCTTTGTAACAACCTCTTCAAATTATATGAAGGAAGTGATAGCCTAATCCTTGGGTTTTATACTTCTTCAAGGGCCTGTAACTTCTTGCTTAAGGTCTATGGTTTTACGTTATGCATACTCTTTGACCAGCCATTTCAAATTTATTCTTTCCACATCTCGTGAAAGGCTGTATAAAATAGCTTCTGCTGCCTAACAAGCTACTCCATTATTTAGTGACTTCAAACCACAATTATATATTTAGCTCATGCTTCTGTGGCTTGGAAAATTGGGCTGCTGGGCTTGGCCAGGTGATCCTTCTTGCGGTCTTGGCTAGGCTAATGCTTATGTTTGAAGCCAGCTCCCAGATCTTCTGGGGCTAGTTGGTCTGATAATGTTGTTCAGCTGGGATGCCTCACTTTTGCACTACTTTTTCTAGTCTAGTCTAGATCAAGTCAGTCTAGCTTGGACTTGTTCTTATGCAGGTAGAAGAGTTCCAAGAACTGCAAGAAAGAGGACACACTAATGTGCAAGCACTTTTTAAGTCTCTGCTGAGTTCCCTGGTGGCCTAGTGGTTAAGGACTCAGTGTTGTCACAGCTATGGTATGGGTTTGATCCCAGGCCTGGGAACTTTCTCTTGCCCTGGGAACTTCCACATGCCGCAGGCATGGGGGAATAAAAAAGTCTGTTCATTTTTTATGTTTGCTGTTTGTCTCAGGGGCCAAAACAAGTCACATGGTCAAGCCCAGAGTCAGTGTGGGAGGAGACAGGGCATGTGAGAAATTTGAGTGCATTACTGCAACAGTGTATGCCTTGCAAATCCAACCACGTGCCAACACAGGCTTAGAAGGATCCTGGGCATGGGGGGCATCTCCTATAGAGGGACACTAAGTATTTAGCTTCCTCAGGAGCAGTTAAACCTCCTCTTGGGGTGACTGTGGTACCAAGAGGTGATGTGACACATCAGGGACCACATACTCCAAAGCTGCCCCCCGCCCCTGCCGCCACATCCTCTCTGCTTAGCCCTTGAATCTGAAGGAGACACTTGCCAGAGAGAGCATTCTGGTAGCTGGTGAGGGCTGAGCTGTGGAATGACTGGTTTATTTTTATCTTCCACCTTTACTGTGCCCCCAGGCTGGCCTGGCCTGGAGAAGTAGCTGTTACATCCATTAGAATTTATGCAGCCCTTAAAATACCCCAGCAAAGGCATCTGCAGCCCTGTCTAATCACTGTCATTCCAAAGGGCCACTAAGTTGATCTCGCTTATCCTTGAAATCAGATCACTCTGGTATCATCGCACAAACTCTCCGGGGTAATAAGCTTTAGGCTGGAACATTCAATTTAGTCACCATATCAGTGGTTTTCGTAGTTTAATTTTTGCTCAACTCTCATGAAGAAAGAAAATGCTATAAAGTATCTGAGGACCTTGGGATCCAGTACCAAGTTGGACACATGCAGTGTTACAACCCAATACTCAATGTGGGTTGTCCTGGGAAACTACAGTAAAGAATCTGGTGAAAATAGTTGCTCTGAGTGCTTTTTTTTTTTTTTTTTTCCCCTCCTGTAGTTTCCATTGTAAAATCAGCCAAAACAGGGAAAATTTTTTATCTCATAGTAAATATTTGAATAAACAGTATGGTAATACTGCCATACCCTGAAACTTGAGGCTCAGAGAAAAAGATTCCAAGGGAATGAGATGATTATTCCCATCAGGGTTCAGCCTTGCTTGTCATTGCTGCTGCTATGTATATTCAAGTCCTAGACTTTGGCCTCTTGTGACTTCAGTTTTGATTCCATGGGCCTTGTGTGGTGGTGAGGTCACTTTTGTGTATGTGGTTTTCTTAATTTTCCACAGGTGTTTTTTTTTTTTTTTTCTTCAAGTTTATTGGAGTGTAGTTGACTATACTAAAAGATCAGTATAGTTTCAGGTGTAAAACAAAGTGAATATTATACATATATCTACTCTTTTTCATATTCTTTTCTCACATATAAAGACTATTGAGTAGATTTCCCTGTGTTCTAAGTAGATCCCTGTTACTTATCTATTTTATATGTGGTAGTGTGTATATGTAAATCCTAACCTCCTAATTTATCCCCCCCAACATTTCCCCTTTGGTAACCACAAGTTTGGTTTGAAATCTTTGAGTCTGTTTCCATTTTGTGAGTAAGTTCTTTTGTATTATGTTTATTAGATTCCACATATTAGTGACCTCAAGATATTTGTCTTTCTCTGTTTTACTTACTTTACTCAGTATGACAATCTCTAGATCTATCTGTATTGCTGCAAATGGCATTATTTTGTTCTTTTTTATGGCTGAATAATATTCCATCGTATATATGTACCATATCTTTTTTATTCCTCTCTTGATGGATGTTTAGGTTGCTTCCATGTTTTGGCTATTGTAAATAGTGCCACAATGAACACTGGGGTGCATGTATCTTTTTGAATCCTGGTTTTCTCCACACAGATGCCCAGGAATGGGATTGCTGGATCCTCCATATTCTTCTCCATAGTGGCTGCACCAGTTTACATTCCCACCAACAGTATAGGAGGGTGCCCTTTTCTCCATATCTTCTCTGGAATTTATTTTTTGTAGACTTTTTGATGATGGCCATTCTCCACAGATACTTTTAATTGAGGGTTTGGAGATGCCAGGATTCAGTTCCTTAGGGACTGTTTGTTGACATTAGACCATCAGTTCATTCCAGTAGAACTTTGTGGAGCTCCTTCTGTGCCTCAGTTTGTGACAGGGACATAGACACACAGCTCTGACTTCTGAGAACTTAGAATCTGGTGAAGTTTAGTGGAAGAGGCAGGCCTGTGAGCTAAAGAATATCAAATGATCATAGGATAAAGACACCAATAAGAAGTACCTAGAAGAGAGGGATGGGTTCTTGTGGGGTGCAGGGCAGGAGATCAAAGATGTGATGCTTAATGGATGTTTTGGAAGATGAACATTGAAGGACATTCCACCTGCCTTGTTGAAAACTGATGACTGAGAAGCTTAAATGGACCACTATGTCTGGAATGATAGTAGGCTACATAGTTTGTAAGTTGCCTAAATCTGCTTGGCAAAATATGTAGCCTATTTTGATATGCAGGACAATATGTTGAATATGTCATAATTTTTAAATAAAAGGACAAGCATACAGGAGAGTAGGGAACTTCTCCAAGGTCAAGAATGGAACAGGAGCAGGAGTCCAGAGAGGCTAAGTGAGGGCTGAGGTTGCTGCCTACCACTAGATTTCAGGTGGCCTTGAGCTTGGGCTGCAGTAGTTGTGCCTGTGTGTAAGGGAGGCAGACACAAAGGAAGGCCAGCTGGGGACTCCTGAGTGAAGCTGGAACCCAGGAAGAGCAATGTCCTTAGGGAAAAGGTG
The DNA here is from genome assembly GCF_016906955.1 of Phacochoerus africanus. Lineage (NCBI taxonomy): Eukaryota > Metazoa > Chordata > Mammalia > Artiodactyla > Suidae > Phacochoerus > Phacochoerus africanus. Next base: position 112,362,162 of record NC_062545.1, read on the forward strand.
AATTCCAAAAAATATCCATTCCATGAAGGCAGACAGCAAAGAACTTGGACTGATTCAGACTGGCTCTTGATGGGTGCAGAACATGGTAATTAATGAACCAGCTTTTACATGAATTCAGGGCCTGAATTCACAGAATCTGCATGGTCTGACTAACCACAAGATGAGAGTTTTCATTTAAAACTGACCTGGCAGGCATGAATGCAGATCTCTGGAGCAACCCACACTCAGTCCATTCTGTAAAGAATTCCCTTAGGCTGAGTCCCACTGAATATCAACTCATAAGTAGAAATCACCAAACATACAAGAAAACAAAGCTTGATGAGTGAGAGTTGGCAGAGACGGCTTGTAACACCAGTGACCTCGCATGTTTAAGAAACAAAAGATAGGAGTTCCCGTCATGGTGCAGTGGTTAACGAATCCAACTAGGAACCATGAGGTTGCGGGTTTGGTCCCTGCCCTTGCTCAGTGGGTTAACGATCCGGCGTTGCCGTGAGCTGTGGTGTAGGTTGCAGACGCGGCTCGGATCCCGCGTTGCTGTGGCTCTGGCGTAGGCCGGTGGCTGCAGCTCCGATTCAACCCCTAGCCTGGGAACCTCCATATGCCCCGGGAGCGGCCCAAGAAATAGCAACAACAACAACAAAAAAACAAAAAAAGAAACAAAAGATAAAAAGATAAAAAGAAAAATAGGAGTAAGGAGCAGGCAACTATCAAAAATGATCTGACATGAGATATTTGAAAAAGTTTTAAAGGGAATGTGTGGAAATTAAAAAAATAATTGAAATTTAAAGTTCATTGAAATAATATCCATAAACAAAAATATCTTGAACTCCATTAACAGGAGGAGGAACAAATAAGTGGTATATTCCTATGATGGAATGTTACAATGCAATGGAAAGAACAAACTACTGCTGATGCAACAACATGGATAAGCCTCATAGACTTACTGTGAAGCAAAAAAGCCAGATTCAGAGTACATATGCTACTCTGATTCCATATATAGGAAGTTCAAAGCCAAATCCATGATCATGGTGGTCAGAATAGTGGCTAACTCACTTGGGAGGGCATTGATTGAGAAGGAGTGTGAAGGAGCTCTCTGGGGTTCTGGAATGTTCTATATCTTGATACGGGTGCTGGGTACCTGAGTGTGTACACCTGTAATAGGTCATCAGGCTGTACACTTAAGATGTGTGCTTTCACTGTGAAATGTGAGTTATACCTCAGTATAAAAAAATAAAAACCTCAGTGGCCCTATCTTCCAAGTCCTTTGACCCCACCCAACACTAGATTAGACATACCAAGGAAAAGATTAGTGAAATGGAACTTTAAAAAATAGACAAAATTCAGCACAGAAAGGCAAAGACTCAAAAATGGCAGATACTAAAAGACATGGATGGCAGACTGAAGTCTGTACAGAGCTCTGGAAGATATAATGGATGAAAAGTTTGTGAGAAAGACACAAATCCTTTGGCTCAGAATGTCTGATAAGGAATTCCCGTTGTGGCTCAGCTGTAATGAGCCCAACGAGTATCCACGAGGATGTGAATTTGATCCCTGGCCTTGCTGGTTAAGGATCCGGCATTGCTGTGAGCTGTAGCATAGGTTGCAGACACGGCTCAGATCCCATGTTTCTGTGGCTGTGGCTGTGGCCAGCAGCTGTAGCTCTGATTTGACCCATAGCCTGGAACTTCCTTATGTCACACCTGTGGCCCTAAAAAAAAAAAAAAAGCCTGGTGAGCTCCATGCAAGATAAATACCAGAAACCCACACCTAAACACATCCTAGTAAAACTATAGGCCAAACACAGAGAGGAGATCCTAAAAGCAGCTGGGATGAAAATACAGGTTGCACAGAACTGAGGATTAGAGTGTACAGGTCTGCAGTGTCGCACATTAGTCGATGAGAGGATGCACCATCAGTGCCTTGAAAGTAACGCACAATCTAGAGTTATAAATGGGAATGAGGGCAAAAGAACAGTTTTAAAAATCAAGTGAACAAAAAAGCAAAACTGAAAAAAGAGAGATTTTAGTACCAGTAGACTCTCACTTAGGGATTTTCAAAACAATGTGCTCTTGAAACAAGAGAAGTGAATATAGAAGGACTGTCTGAGATGCAAGAAGGAATGAGGAGCAAAGGAAATATTAACTATCAAGGTACATATACAAATAGGAACTCTTTGATGGCGCCTTCATATATATACATGTTATAACACTCTGTAGAGTACATAATTACGTAATTCTCCCACCCCGTTCCCTGCTTTCTTTTTTTCTCTCTCTCTACACACACACACACACACACACACACACACACACACACAGATATTCTTTCTATCTATCTACCTACCTACTTACCTACCTACCTATCTATAACTAGAGTGTTTTTCAGGGTAGTAGATTTATCCCCCAAACAGATCATATTGACTAAAGTTAGCTAAACTGAGGCAGAATCCCCCTTCCACTAAGTCTACCTGTTTTAAGATCATGACACATCACGAGTTGGGCGTTTCGTTAGATTGCACGGAGTTGCTAGAATGGCCTCCCGAACCAGTGACCTTGTTAAATGAATCAATTTTGCCATTTCTGATCATTGTCAATGTCCCCCTCCTGGTAATGGTTGAAAAGAGCAACCCCCTAATAAGATAAAAATAGATTTTATTCTTATAATGCAAGTAAAGCCTAGAGATTAATTAAAAACAGATTTTACTCATTTACATAATGAGTAATTTGCAACATCAGTCCTAATAAACTTGAATTTGTTTGACAAATGTGATGATTTGTTTGGGGATAAATATGTATCCTTTGTAAATACTTTTGGCATGGATGGTGGGGAGGGACCTTTAAGGAGCAATTGACACTAACACCTGCCCTTTGGAGTGCTAAGTGCTGTAAAAAGAGATTGAGGATTCAGTCTCTGCTAGGTGAGTACAGCACCCTGCAGAGGGGGAGATGGTGGTTGCTGGTCGTCTCAGCTGATAATTCACCAATCCATTTTTTCTTGGCATTCTGCTCTCACTGTTGTAATGACAGACTGCTGGTTTTAAACCTTGACCTCAATTTTCTAGCTCTTTCATGACCCCACTGTTTCTCTTCGTCTTAAACCTTCCTTTAGTGGCCTTTAATTCCTTAGTGAATATTTTAACCTAAATAAAAAATCCATCCTCTCCACCTTCAAGAGACAGCTTAGTTCTCACCTTCTCTATAAATTCTGCCCTGAATTCTCTGGCAGGATTAACCATACCCTCCTTCCCACTCCCCTGCTACCCACATCTCTCTACAGCAATTATTTGTTAGTAAGTAGAAAAGTCTGGATGCCAGAGAGTGAATTTTTCATTTCTTCATCCCCGGTGTTGGAGCAAACTGTTCCGTGGAATTATTTTCATTTGAACAGAAATGTGGTTTGCATGAAGCTGCTGCTGAGGACAAGGGTGATGAGGTATTATGTTTCTCTATGTCAAGAGCAGTCCGATGACCTCGTCTTGTTTCATCTGCCCTCATTAGGTAGGTAGAGCAAATATTCGAACCCTCATCTGATAAATAAAAAGCCCAAGAAGAGAAAGTTTAAATGGCTCACAGAAGGTCCTGCAGTTTTTGCAGAGGGTGAGCCAGTGGAGAGGACTGCCGATGGGAAATAATATGGAATAAGGTTTTTACTCCTTGGAGAAATCACTTCATTAATTTTGTTCTCCATTTAAATCCAGCTCCGCCTTCTCGGTCCTTTTCTTCATGGAATCAAAGCATCAGCCTTTTGATGGAAGGAAGACATACCACAGAGATGCTGAATGTGAGCTGACCCTCACGTGGGGACCATTTTCCTGCAGAAGCAGCAATAATCATAATCATAATGCTTGCATGAACTTGGCACTTTTCTTCTCTTCAGCATAGTCTGAAATGACCCGCTGGTGTCTTCAGCGTGGCGGTGGGGCTGCTGAACAGAGGAGAGGCTGGGAATAGCAGAGTGTATTATTGCGGAGGAATTCTCCAAGCTCTCAAGGCTGTGAATGGCTTTGGTGAATAAGCCAAGCTGGGGCAGTTCAGTAGGTGGGGCGGTCAGTAGGAAGCTGTGACATTGTTTCTCTAGAAGGAGTGGGCTAGGGAGCTGTCAGGGCCTGTGTTTGTGTTCAAGATGCAGAGCAGAAAGGCCCGTAAGAAGCCCATGCCAAACCTTTAGACTCAAGCACACAAAACCCTACTTCTCGGGGACCCCAGGAAAGTCAGGAAATCTGGTTTCATAGAGGATTGGGTGAGGATAAAAGTGAAGAACGCTTTGCCTTCTTTCTCCATAAACTATGTCACACACAAATATGCAGATTGCTAGGAGTTGGTTTTCCTAGGTGACTCTAACCCGTTTCTGCAGTGATCTCTGTCATGGAAGAAAGCAGTGTTTCTCCCCTGAAAAAAAAAAAAAAAGAAATTGTGAGAATTTAGGAGCCTTGAAGGGAGTCTTTCATATCTTTATCCTGGCACCTGACAGGGTAGATTTCCACAGTGTAAGCCTCCTGGACCTCAACCAGGCTCCCTTTTCTTTATTCCCCCCAGGTTTATGGAGCTCTAGTTGACATATGACATTGTGTAGGTGTGAGGTATACCATTGTGTTGATTTGATAATTTACATATTGAATGAGATGCCATTTCTACTTGTGGCCTTTTGTCTGTCAGTGCCACTGGAGAGTGGAGTCCAGGTGGCGAGGGTATATGCTTCAGGAGGGCATCCTCTTTGGGGGTCCTGACCTGCCCTGTGCATAAAATGTTGACACCCCCTACCCACCCCCCCTCCTGTTCTAACTAGAGTGGAGCCTTTCTGAAGCCCCCATGATGTAGAAACCTGTGGACTCTTCTGATGAGGGGTCCCAAATCAGCTTCATCGTCACAGAGGCACGAGAGCACACTCCAAGGGTCGAACAACATCAACCCTGGTGGAAGGAGTGACTGTCATATCTGCCCGTGAGGTCTGCCGCCACACCCCCTCTAACTGAGTGGACAGGTGTGCAGGCTTCTGCCCTAATCAGGAGCAGGTGACACAGTCCCAAGGGGGCTGTTTACCTTGAATTGGTGTTGGGTGCCTCAGCCAGCTGCCTGGCCCTGCCCTCTGGTTCTCCCACCTGCCACTCGACCTTTATCTGGACCACCTCCCTGGCCTTCACCCAAATCCCTACTCTTGATGGGCTTCTACTGGCCTGACTCCAGATTACCCACAAAAAAGCAGTAATGAGGGAGGAAAAGCAGGAAGACTATCTGGAGTGAGCACCTGCATGATGCTGGGTGACAGGAAAGAGAGATGATGCCGACCGTGCCTGACCTCCGGGCTCACTGCCGGGCTAGGAGACACAGGAGTGATGCAGGGGGCTTCAAGAGTCTATATGGTTGGTGCTGGAAGAAAGAAAGAGGGGTCATTTTTGTAGCGGGGTGGTGACTGAGAGGAAAGCTGTTAAGGTTTCCTGTAGGAGGTAACTGCTGAACTGAGTGGGGCAGAGAAGGGGGAATGGGGGAGGTGGAGAATGAGACAGCCTGGTGTGCTCATGCTCACGCAGCCCTTCTGCATCCCTGGCCTGTGGAGGTTGAGGTGGGATGGTAGAAGATGAAGCAGGAGAAATAGTCATGGGCTAGGTCGTAGGGGCCTGCTAGGCCAGGCTGGGAAGTACGGACCCAAACCGGGAGGACTGCCCCAAGTGTAGGGTTGGCTTCCAGGGGGTGCTAGAGTTCGAATCAGGTTGTCCAAAGGGGTATGGCATCCTTGAGCTTGATTTGGGCTAAGCTGGCATCAGAGGGCCAGAGAATGTCCTGGTGGTGGTGGGACTTGAGGTTAGGCCTTGGTGGTCTCATTTGGAGGAGGACCAGAAGCTATGGTTGTAGGGACAAAACGTAGGGTCCACCCTGTGCAAGAGGGCTGCCTAAAGCAAGGCCAAATGTCAGAGTCACGGGAAAATGGGCCGGGGTTCGCAGGAGGAGTAGCCCAGATGCGTAGACTAGGTCAGTCCATCTGGAAGAGAGGAAGTGCAGCTAGGAGGCTCCTTGTATGGAGACTGAGTCTCAGCAGCAGAATAACTCCAGATCCCACCTTCCCGTGGAGAGGAGACACTTAAGTCGTTCCCTTGTTGGTTTAGTCGAGCACACACACTCAGTGGAACAGAACTGGAGCTGGGAGCACAGAGGCCGATGTGGCAATTTCAAAGCCAAAGTGTTGCAGTGTGATTGAAGGCTGCCTCTCTTTTTTGCCTGGATAACGCCAAACTTTCTTCTCTGTGACCTCCACAGGTATTTCCTCTGTCTGAACTCTTCTGGCTCTGATTCTGGCCAAGAGCTGCCAGAGGCTTGTGGGCCAGTCCATGGCCCTGAAATCCCAGCGTCCGTATGAGAAACCTCCCCACCTTAGGCTGAGCCCCAACATGAGGTTCTTGCTCCAGGGCTGTGCCTGCTCCAGCAAGAGCTGGGACGGGGCGTCCTCTCTGAGGATTTCTCCTTTCCTTGAAAACAATCTGCTAGATGGGGGCAGGCTTGACTTCCTTCTCTGCGAAAGAAAATTCCAGCCCCCCAAGGCACCACCTGTACCCTTCTCTTACCTAAATAATCACTTTGTGTGGCTTCCAAGGGCTATATTTTCAGAATGGGTTATGAGAAATTTCTGATTATCTAATCTGCCCAGTCTATGGAGAGATTTTTTTCCCCCATTTACCAAATACATACATCTTGGGACATTTACTTCTAATTTTAAAGAATCACTAGTGGTTCTTCTTCTTCCCCTAATCATCTGGGATGTTGAAAGATGTTAAATTGAAATGTTCCTACCATTGTGAAGACATGATTTAAATAAAACTCCCCTGCTCACGGAGAGGAGACTGTGTCCTGGACCCTCAGCCACTGCCTGGGTTCCTGTCCCCAGTCCAAGGCCATCGTGTCGTCACCCATCTGACCATGAAGCATCTGAACTGATGGGCAGAACACACCCATATGAGTCCCCAGGGCATGAGTGACATCCTGGTGTTGATTTCACTCTCTCCTTCCTAACATTAGGTGGGTGGTGCTGCAGAGGCAGCAGTATGGGCTGAAGATGGCCCCAGAGGCCCCAGGGAAGGGCAGCCCACCTCTGGAGGACAGGCAGCAGGCATCTCTCTCCCTGACATTCCTCCAGAATAGAAAGAGCAATGCCTGTTGTTAATGCTCTGCAAAAAAGAAGTCAAATCCACCTGCTGAATGGGCTAGAGCCATCTCTGGGGTTAGGCAGGGTTCAGAGGGCGGGAACTTGTCTGAAGCAAGGCTGTCTGGGGCCTGGTGTCTGGAAGGACAGGAGCCAGAGGAGTGTCAGAAACCTGGTGTCGGATTAAGTGAACTCAGCCTCAGGATTAGGTGAACTTATTAGAAGGGCTGGCTGCTCTTGCATCTCTGCCCCCAAGAGCTGTTTTATCTCCTTAAACACAGATGGAAGCTGAAAGTGAGGTTAGCCAGTGGGCCTGGGGGATGTGTGGCTTAGGGAGGGGGCTTAGCATGAGTTTTCTGTACCCCTCTTTCCTCCCTGAGACCACTGCATCTTATTCCCTCAGATACAGTTTGCTAAGAAAACCAAAGAAGAGAATTAACATGAAAAAGATAATGGTAAGTATTCTGCTGGGTTATTTTATACACATGATCCATAAAAAAAAAAATTAGAAAAGGATCCGTTTTTCTTATTTCTACATAAGAGAACAGAGACTTTGACATGAAGCCATCCAATTAGGGAAACTTCTAAGAGAAAATGGGAAAGGTTCAGAAAGTACTTACAATTACATACATGTGTATATTTTAACTTTTTTGTTTTTTTTTATAGGGCTGCACCCACAGCATATGAAGTTTCCCAGGCTAGGGGTTGAATTGAGGCTGTAGCTGCTGGCCTATACCACAGACCCTCAACTCACTGAGCAAGGCCAGGGATCGAACCTGAGTCCTAATGGATACTAGTCGGATTTGTTACTACTGAGACAAAAAGGGAACTCCTTGGACTATTTATTATCTAAGAAACTTGTTTTATTTTATATATATGTATATATAATTTTTTTTTGTCTTGTCTAGGGCCCCACCTGCAGCATATAGAGGTTCCCAGGCCAGGGGTCGAATAGGAGCTACAGCTGCCAGCCTACGCCACAGCCACAGCCACAGCAACACTAGATCTGAGCCGCGTCTGCAACCTATACCACAGCTCACTACAAACACGGGATCCTCAACCCACTGAGCAAGGCCAGGGATCGAACTGCCACCTCATGGTTTCTAGTCAGATTCGTCTCTGCTCTGCCACAATGGGAACTCCTTTTATTATATATTTTGACATAAAAATAATTCTCCTCAAAAGCTCTTGTTAAGAATAAAATTCTTTCTCAAAAACAAACAAACGAAAAAAAAAAAAAAAAAAAGAGGAGTTCCCGTCGTGGCGCAGTGGTTAACGAATCTGACTAGGAACCATGAGGTTGCGGGTTCGGTCCCTGCCCTTGCTCAGTGGGTTAACGATCCGGCGTTGCCGTGAGCTGTGGTGTAGGTTGCAGACGTGGCTCAGATCCCGCGTTGCTGTGGCTCTGGCGTAGGCCGGTGGCTACAGCTCCGATTGGACCCCTAGCCTGGGAACCTCCATATGCCGCGGGAGCAGCCCAAGAAATAGCAACAACAACAACAACAACAACAACAACAAAAAAACCCAAAAAATACAGACATAAACAAGGACAATCTTAGGCAAGTAGAGTTTTATGGTGACCCTGATATTAAGTGACTTTTCCCAAGTCACACAGCTAGTAAGTGACAAAGCTAGGCTTCAAAGTTGGTCTCTCCAGGATTTCATGCTCATGAATTTTGGGGGAGAAGTTTGCCTGAGATCCACTAAGTAGTCTGGACATTTACTTTCAGGCTCAAGCCTACCTCTCTTTCTGCTTGGGAGTGGGATTTGTCTGTCAGGCTGTTTCTTATACATGGTGCTGCTGTTGCTCTGTTTGAGCTGGGGTCACTCCCTGTCTCCTCACTGCTGGCACTCCCTAGCAGCTGTGTCTTGGTCTGATTGCAGACCCTCCCCCTCCCTTGAGTGCCAGCCCTTGGCACTCAAGGTCCTGACTGTCTCCTACTCTGTTTCTTGACCCTTCACTACTCCCCTGGGTTCTGGCTACTGGGTCTGCCTTGACCACTAGCCCTCAAGCTCAACTCTGGGGTGTTCCCTGGGTGTGGGTGGTGGGTGGTGCAGGGCGGGGGTGGGGAGATGGCTTCCTCCCTGTGTTGCTCTGCCTGCCTCTGCCCCACCTGGTTCATAAATACATCCTTGGCTCTGGTCCCCGCACCCCGCCTCCAACCCACATTCACAACTTAACAGTCAGTGAGATTTAATCAACTAGTTCATTGAGCAATCCAGGTGTATACCCACCTGATTTGAAGTGATTTAGCTTAATGAAAATGATCACGTGGCCTGGGTTTTCTGGGGCAGCCCTAATTTTAAATGGTATGTCTCTTTGTCCTCACAAAAACTGAAAACTGACAGCGCCAATATTTTGGGCATGTAGACAGTATCTTCTAGATTGCCTCAGGCAACCAGAAAAAAAAATGCATCCCTAGACCATGTGCCCTACCTTTGACTTAGGACATACAGAGCTCTGTTAAATCTTTATTTTTGCCAGCATTGGGTAAGCCTCAGAGAGAACAGCTTTTTTGTTTGTTTTTGAAAATCTTGTCAGCGTGAGTGTCCTGTTGGTGCCTCTGCTTTCTGTAAAAGTACTTCATTATCTTCATCGAACGGCCAAACATGTCTCTTGCCGAATAGCACTGCAGTTCCGTGGTCTGTGCATCTCCAGGTGGCACCTAATACCTGTTAGTTGTGACGGCATAAGGGAGGTGCATGCCTTCCAGGTGAGCTTTGGAATGCATGTCTCTATGCCCTGTCTCCTGAGCCCTCTGGGAAATTGTACTCTAGTGAATGCCTATCCTTGGCCTCTCTCCTTGGCTCTGGCTGCAAATGTCTACCCCTGGCCCTCCCCAGGGCAGCTTAGTGAGACCATGCAGAGATCTCAGGACCCCAGAGCAGCCCCATCCTTACGATCCCATGCCAAGTCCATCCAAGACAAGGGTGCTTCTCCCACAGATGGCCTCCCAGGCCACATTCCAACCACTGAGGAAAGAAAATATCCCAGGCCAGAAGAACATTTTGAGGGAGCACAGTCACCACAATGGGTAAGCCTGGCACAGAGAAGTGGGTCCTTCAGTGCATTCTGAGGATCACTAGTTCCTTAAGATGCCTCCAGAAGAGCTCTGTGGCCAGTAGGCTTCACAGTAGCTCAGAGTACCCACGGGCATATGAAGTCTCTGAGAGGTTCTGTAATAAAGTCACTGACTTCTCCTAAACATGTTTGATCACAGGACATTTATTTCATATGACAGTCTTTAATATCTTAAAGAATCAGGTGAAACACAGTAGCAGGGGGCCTGGAGGTCAGAAGACCTTTCTTGGCCTCAAGTTCAAAATCCTCATATTCACCTGTGTCACCGTGGTGAGTTCTTAGCTTTGGCTTCCTCATTGGTAAAATGAAGATAATGACAAATGACCTCACATAAGATTTTTGTGAGTTTTTCTGGATATGCACTTGAGGTATTTATGAAAGAAGAGGCTTTGTTTAGATGCAAAATTCATTCAGTATACTTTGTGATGTATTGACTGGTTCAGAAGCTGCCCTTCCCTGTTATTGGCTCTTTAGGATGTGTCAGGACCAGCATATTTGAAATGAAATGTCAGGAGTCTGTGATAGATAAATAATACAGGATGCTTTTAAATCAATGTATGCTTTTTTAAAATTGTTATTTCCCAAAGACTTTTTTTTTTTCTACTGTACAGCATGGTGACCCAGTTACACATACATATATACATTCTTTTTTCTCACATTTTCATGCTCCGTCATAAGTGACTAGAGATTGTTTCCAGTGCTACACAGCAGGATCTCATTGCTAATCCATTCCGAAAGCAATAGTTTGCATCTATTAACCTGAAGCTCCCAATCCATCCCACTCCCTCCCCTTTTAAGATAAATTTTAAGAATCTTGTAGAACAATACAGGATGCATGAGAAAGGAGAGGCTTAGGGTTCAGTATCATCCCTCCATTTAGAATGAAGCAGGAAAATCCTTCATGAATTAGAAAGTTGCTAAAGATGCAGCAGGACAGCTTGAGTGGGTCAGTGGTCTGGGGACAGAGAGGCTGAGATCAGACTCAGACCCATTCCAAGGAGGCATTGATAGGACCAGGTGCTCTCCAAGGGATCTGTATGTGTGGCTTGAGAGGTTTCCTTTGGAAACTTGACTCCTTTTCATGTACATGTAAGAATTAACTCCTGCATATTCCAAATAATTTCTAATATCTTGGGGTTTTGTTTTCTTTCTAGGTTAAATCTAGTGTTATTTTTTTTTTGTCTTTTTCAGGGCCGTGCTTGCAGCATATGGAGGTTCCCAGGCCAAGGGTCAAATCGGGGCTATAGCCGCTGGGCTACGCCACAGCCACAGCAACCAAGGGATCCAAGCCGTGTCTGCAACCTACACCACAGCTCATGGCAACGCCAGATCCTTAACCCACTGAGCAAGGCCAGGGATCAAAGCTGCAACCTCATGGTTCCTAATCAGATTCATTTCCACTGTGCCATGATGGGAACTCCAAATCTTAACCACGACGACTTTAGGATGTGGGGCCAATGGCTATGCTTTAAAGGTAAAGAAATTCCCTGAAATTAGAAACAAAATTTTGGGAGTTCCCATTGTGGCTCAGTGGTAATGAACACCTGACTATTATTTATGAGGATGTGGGTTTGAACCCTGGCCTCGCTCAGTGGGTTTAAGGATCTGGCATTGCTGTGAGCTGTGGTGTAGGTCAAAGACATGGCTCAGCTCCCTCATTGCTGTGGCTGTGGCATAGGCTGGCAGGAGTAGCTCTGATTTGACCCCTAGCCTGGGAACTTCCATATGCTATGGGAGCAGCCCTAAAAAGACCAAAAAAAAAAGAAAGAAAAATTTGTGTGCATATGCATATGTGCATATTTTTTAGGGAGGAAAGTTCTGTACCACAAAGTGGGTTTTAGTCTCTGTGAATTGTATAAACTCCCTGGCCAGCAGAGTTCCCTCTACAGCTGATGACTGGATAGGGGCCTAGGCCCTCCTGTAACCTTCCTGGGCTTCTGTGACTGGTCCAAGGTGCTTAGCTGTACTGCTTTATCAGCAGGACTTCAGTTTTGCCGGGTCCTCTAGCTCTAGGGAGCTGTAGCTTCTCTGTGACTCCTCCTTCCCTCTTTGGCATGCAAAGTCCTTGAAACCTGCTGTGTATGCCGCTGTAAATCCTGGGTTACCTGGGGATGGCTGGCACAACTTTCTCAATTATACAAATGGAGCAAGCAGTGTGCACATCAGGTAATTCAAGCTCCTTGCCTTTCAGCAGACACTTATTAGACACCTGTTATGGCATGCTCTGGGCCGGAACTTGCATGTTAGGAGGTGAGAGAAGATGAAAAATGTTGTCAGACAGCTCCTGCCTTTCAGGAGCTTCTTGTCCAGAGGACTCAGAAAAATGAACGACATTGTGATACAAGCAATAAAAAAGAAGTGATATAGAATTATGGCCCTTATATTGTTGGAGCCATACTCCACCACTAATGCTCTGTAAGAGTGAGCCTGCCCTGGTCTTCTTAGGCCTTTTGATATATTCATCTAACACATACCAATGGTGTGCCTAGCACATGTCAGGCACTGTACTAGGTGCTAGGGATCCATTGGCAAGCAAATGCAGACATGGTTCATGGCTAGTGTGGAGACTGACATTAAGTCAGATATCACCCATGCATGCAGAAATATAAAATTACAACAGAGATATGAGCTGTAAGAATGGGAAATAAGGTGCTGTAAGAGAGAAATATAGGGCACATTTGACCTTGTTAGAGAAGTTCTCTGAAGGTGCCTCTAAGGAAAGAAGACCTGATTTTTTTTTTTTTTTTTTTTAGAGCCTCAACCTCAGCATATGGAGGTACCCAGGCTAGGGGTTGAATCAGAGCTACACCTGCCAGCCTACACCACAGCCACAGCAACATGGGATCCGAGCCACATCGGTGACCTACACCACAGCTCAAGGCAATGCCAGATCCCCAACCCACTGAGCGAGGCCAGGGATCAAACCCACAACCTCATGGTTCCTGGTCGGATTTGTTTCCGCTGAGCCACAATGGGAACGCCTGATTTTTTTTTTTTTAAGAGAGTTAACTAGATGAAAATGTTATGGATAGGAAGGGAACCCATATACCAGGAACAGCAGTGGCGGGAAATTGCCTGGTGCCTATTAGTATATAAAAGTTCAGTGAGGCTGGAATCTATAGAGAGTCAAGGGCCCTGTGCAGAATGAGGCTGACCCAGGAGCCTCACTGTAAGTCAGGTTGGGTTGTGGTCTTTATCCTAAGTTCAATATCAAGTCGTTGAGATGTTTCAAGCAGGAACACAACAAGCCATTTTGATTGGGAAGATTAGGGAAGATTTCACATAATAGGTAGCTTCGGAGCTGACCATTGGGCAATGAGTTGGAGCTCAGTTGTTAGAGACGAGGAAAAGACCTTCATGGGAAAACTAAAGATGGAAAAACAAGGAAAAGTAGAAGTTTATCCAGTGCCTTGGAGTGGTAAGCTGTAGTTATGAGAAGCTTCTTGACTTTGGAGGAATGAATGGAAAAGTTGAGTGAAGCTAAACCATGCAGAGCTGAGATGCCTGCTATGCTGGAGCATTTAGGCTTTACTGAGTGGGAAGTCTGAGTTTTTAAGGAAGGGTGTATCCTGATTTTTACCTGCATTTGAGTCCTGAGATTTCCCTCAGAAGCTCCCCAATCATTTCCAGACTCTCGTTTCTGTCTCCAGTTGTACAGATAAGAATTTTGAGCAGAGACTGCCATTTGGTCAATCAGAATATTTATAATGTTGGGGTAGAAAATATCACTTGATTCCATTTGTGGCATGGGCTGTCTTTGGTTATCACTTTCTATTGGGCTTGGCCCACCTTGAACTGAAGAATTACAACATCCTAATCCACTGGAGGCTGAGATTCCTAAGTTCTCCTCCTGCTCTGCCATCATTTATGAATGAGGTTGTACTAAGGGAGTTTCCCAGGCAAGGAAATGGGAGCTAAGCTTTATTAAGCACTTGGAGAATCTGTTTTATGTGAGAGCAACATTTTGAGACTTCTTGTTGCCTGAAACAATTTGGAATTTTTAAGCTACCACCTTGTGGAGAAATGGTAAGAGTCTTCATGGGTCTGGCACTGGTTTGGCATAGAGAATGCCCCTAGAAGACACCAAACACTTGAACCACTTCAGAAGAAAGTAACTATTCTGTGAGGGGAATGGGAGGACCCATTTGTTAAGCATAAATTTTAGCTTGAAACAAAAGTTAGAAACAAGTGGAGTTCCCATTGTGGCTCAGCGGAAATGAACCTGACTAGTATCCACGAGGATGTGAGTTCAATCCCTGGTCCCTCTCAGTGAATCAGTGAATTAAGGATCTGGCGTTGCTGTGAGCTGTGGTGAAGGTTGCAATCACAGCTTGGATCTGGCGTTGCTGTGTGGGCAAGTAGCTGCAGCTCTGATTTAACAGCTAGCCTGGGAACTTCCATATGCCACACCTGTGCCCCCCCAAAAGTTAGAAATAAGCCATGAAAATAAAGCAAAAATACATGCTGAGTGTTTACTCCTATGACCTGTTCTGAAGATGAAGTACGTGCAGACAAGGAAATGTCCTAAGTATTGTTTTGAGATTTTTGAGACTTTTATCTCTGAGCAATACTACTTTTAAAAAGCATGTGTGTTATTTGAGAATTGAGGAAGATTTTTTTCCCTTTGAGATATCTAAAGAAGAGAAGAGATGTGGGTGGGAAGTAACTTGTATTGAATATCTGGCATCAATACATCCTGCCTACAGTATATGACCCATCTTTATGGCAGCCATGTAAATAAAGCTGTATTACATTCATTTTATAGATGGGGTGGGGACATGCTCCTCATAAGTGCTAGGGCTAAAGTGTGAATTTAGGTCTCCAAGTACAGTGCCTTTTGTATTATTATAATTTTACAGATAAAAAACTGTCAACAGAGAGTTCATTGCTTAGATAATAGTGCTGGCTCTCAAGTTGTCTGACCTACCCATCACGTGGCATCTGGAGCAAATGGGATGAGGCCCCCGTAACCATCATCATAATGAATGTGCACTGAGCACTCTTCAGAATTACTCACAGGTTTTCTCTCACTCGATTCTCACAACAACTCAATGAAGTAGGGACTTGTATTATTCCTGCTGCATAGACAAGGAAGCTAAGGCAGAAGACTGAGATAACTGACCCATGCACACATGGCCAGGAAGTGTTAAATCTGTGACTCTAACCGAGGGAGTCTAACACCCGTGGTTATAGCTGCTTCATCACACAGCCGGGCTTTCAACATCTGCACTGAGAAGCTCTGGGAAAAAAAAGCCCTGTTCCTACTGAGATTGATGCTTCTCTTTTCTCACTGGTCCAGGGTTTCTTTTTATTTCCATTTTGTCCTGCATATGAAGATACTGTTTAAGCCTGTCATATTAGGCTGTGGGAAATGCCCTGAATGTGTTCTCCTTGACCAGCCCCTAATTCAGAGCATTTTGTTCTAAGCATCCTGGAAGGATTTCACTAAGCTTAATTTATAGGGCCATAAGCCATAAAACTCACCTTTTTGGGTGAGTTTCATTTACTGACTTGCAGGGTAGATGACTCATAAATAAATTGCTCCTATTCCTTGTCGTTTTCTGTCCCTATCTTTGGGAATGCATGGTTGCCTTAAATATCTGCAAAGAAAAGAAATTGGATTTTGTGTTAGTGACACTGCTGGTTCTCTTTCTCTCTGACATATTCTGAATATTTTACCTTTTTTTTTCCCCCAGCCTGGAAATCTTTATAACCCTAATAGAATTATTCCTTGTATGGTACTTTATGCAAAAATGATGTTATTAATATTAAAATGATAAATATTGTGACTCCAAAATGATATGTTTTGATCACACTTTAACTGTGGCAAAAACACTGTTTTAGGATCCTTTCAAATGTTGTTATAACCTTATATTCACATGCCTACACAGATATGGGTCATCTGGGCTGACATTTAAAAAGATGAAACCCAGCTAATTCACTCACAATAGTGTTTGATATAAATTACAAGGAAACAACAATTTTCTGCCTCTGATGAATGTTTGGCAGGTATGTTTCAAAAGAAATTTTAATCTTTTCCTTTGCACTGGGACATGAAGCAAATCCTAAATAGATTCTTGGACGTTGGCTCACACAGCTGAATTTTTGTGTCAACATGTCCTTAACCTATCAGACAGAAGCTCCTTCCAACCTCAGGAGAGAGAGCCGTACCCAGTGGCTGTGGCACCACCACTACCTGATGAAATAAAATGAGATTAGGACAGAGGATCAGGAGGCCCAGGTGCTAACACGAGCTTAGTTAGGAAGAAACACGGAATGACTGGGGCGCCTTCTTTCCCCCTGAGCCTCGGTTTTCCCCCTCTACACACTAAAGGGCTTGAATTCTATAGTTTACTCAACATTCCATGATTCTATGGCTCCTGACAATGGCCATGGGTGAAATCTACAAAAGTCTTCTTCCTAAACACTTAATGTAAAATTAATACTTTTTCTTTAATGTTTTATTTTTATTACTCAGTTACATTTATAGTTGTACAACGATCATCACAACCAAATTTCTCTTTCAATTACCATCCTCTCTACTATTTTCTTAGAGCAAGAAAAGGATTTAGGAATGTATAGGACTTTCTACCCCTGAAAATATGACTAATATAAAACCCATTTTTTCTTTCTTTTTCTTTTTTTTTGTCTTTTGTCTTTTTAGGGCTGTACTTGCAGCATATGGAGGTTCCCAGGCTAGGGGTTGAATTGGAGCTACAGCTGCCAGCCTACGCCCCAGCCACAGCAATGCCAGATCGGAGCTGCACCTTCGACCTACAACACAGCTCACGGCAATGCCAGGTTCTTAACCCACTGAGTGAGGCCAGGGATCAAACCCGCTACCTCATGGTTCCTAGTCAGATTCATTTCCTCTGCTCCATGATAGGAACTCCTAAAACCCATTTTTTGAGTTCTCACTGTGGTGCAGTGGGTTAAGAATGTGATTGCAGCAGTTTGGGTTCCTGCAGATGCACAGGTTCTATCCCCAGCCTGGTATAGTGGGTTAAAGGATTCAGCATTGCTCCATCTGGGGCATAGGTTGCAGCTGCGGCTTGGATTCAGTCCATGGCCTGGGAACTTCCATATGGCATGGGTGCAGCTATAAGAAAACAAACAAACAGGTTTTTTTGTTTTTGTTTTAATTCTGTGCCTAGAAGTGCCTGTAGAGGGGTGGTTTCTTTGCCATTTCTAACCTTTAACTTCCAAGGAAGATATTAATTGTCCCATTTTACAGATGAGGAAACCAAAGTTCAGAAAGGTGAAATCACTTGCTCAAACTGGCACAGCTACCAAGATGGCTTAGCAGAGAAACAGGCTGGTGCACGGGACTCTAAGACTAAGCTTTAAAACTGTCTCCACAACCAGCCCCACCTTGACTTTCATGGGGGCTGGAACAAGAGCACAGATGGAGGTCCACATACCGTAAGTCTAAATATTTAACAGTTTCACTTCATGTTGACCAGGAGGGGCCTTCTTTACATGGTGCACAGATGTGGCATTGCCAGACTCTACTCCCAGAGTCAAGGTCACTAGCAGGGTTCCCTGGTCTCTGTCCCAGCTCACCTGCCTTACTTCTGATGCCTTTGTGAGCTAGGGAACTGGGTATTCCACAGATAACCACAGCTAGTGACTATTGGCCAGCATTTCTTTAGCCCCTATATTAGTTTTCTAGGTCTGCCATAACAAATTACTACAAACTACACAGCCTAAAACATTAGGAATTTATTCCCACATAGTTGTATTGTCCAGAAGTCTGAAATCCAGGTGTCATGAGGGCTGCACTCCCTCTGAAGGCTCTAGGAAGAACCCTGCTTTGCCTCTTCCACCTTCTGGTGGTCCAGCATTCCTTGACTTGAGGCTGCTCAGTGCCACCTTCTGCCAGTCTCCACGTGGCCTTCTCCCCTGTGTGTTAGAGCTACACATCTCCCTCTGCCTTTCTCTTTATTGGATTCAGGGCATAGGTCTAAGATGATTTCATCCCAAGATCCTTAATTAAATTACATCAGTGGAGATCTTTTTCCAAATAAGGTCACATTATAGGTTCTCAGAGGTAAGGCATATTCAACCTGCTGAGGTCCTGGATGCCACCAGCTGGGCTCAACCGACCTGAGGAGAGCATTTGATGAGCAAAGGCATAGATGCAGGCAGAAGGGACATAGGAAGAACCGCATGGGTACAGAAGAAGCAGGAGATCTGCACTGCTGGCACGTCAGGGGTCAGGACTCTGGGACAAAAGGCCACTTCAACAGCCAAGAGGTATTGAGTTTTTACTCTGTGAGGCCCTATAGGGAAGTCAAGATATTTGAGCCAGTCCTGAGACCTGGGGTTTACAGACTGGGGCTAGGTATTAGCAAAGAAAAAGAGCCCAGGATGCAAAGCGTGCTGAGACCCAGGGGACACCACAGTGGTGAAAGCTGATGGGAAACTAGGCTGGGGTTGAATGGTGACTAGAAAAATGGTTTCAAGTCCAAAACTTTTGTCAACAAAGGGAAGAACAATGAACATTCAGCAAGGCAGGCTAGGTATTGGAATTAATCATTGTCATTGATAAATAATATCATTGGTAGCATTAATAGGGACCATTCGTGGAATGCTTATTGTGTATCGGGAGGCTCTGTGCTAAACGTGCTTGCTGGCATTACTTTATGTAATCCTCACAAAAGCCCTGGCAACATTCTTCAAAGGAGAATCTGAGACTCGGAGAGGTTCAGGAACATTCCTTTATTTTACAGCCTGTGAGGGGCAGGGCTGGGCTTCACATCCTGGGATATATGAACACATGGGTGCAGATCGGCCCAAATCTGGCAGGTCTCAGCTGGTGCCTGGGGACCTAAAGGGACACAGAGTCAGCCCTGGGAGAGGGGAGACATCAAGAATTAGAGCCTCCGTCAAGGAATTGGGGTTCATGGTAGAACCTGAAGCTAGGAATTCCAAGGAAACCAGCTGCACACTTGGGTGAGGATTGAGGCAGAGGCCAGGGATCCCAGCCCCAGGGATGCCAAGGGCTGTGTGAATGAGCTGCCACAGATCTCGTGGCTTCCGCCTTGTCCATGGAGTAGTCAGGGCAGCAAGACAGGCTTCTTGCAAGGAAGTAGCCTGATGATGGGGCATGCAGAGACCGTCTCTTCTAGGAGTCTCCTCAAGTCAGGAGTGAGAACATCAGTTCTTCTTGCTTCAAACTCAGATCAGCTCAAGAGCAGATCAGAGGCAAGAGAATGGGCTGGAGGTGGGGTGATGGGTCCCAGAGCACCCAGCCCTGTGTGCTCTTCCCAGAGAGAGCCGAGGAAATGAGGCAGTGGCTGACAGGTGAGAATGTCTTCCTCTGTGTGTTCATCAAGCCGCGGATAGAGCTGGGGGCTTGGCTGGCTTTTTTGATAACTTGGGTGGAGGCAGGGGATTCTCTTGGCAATGTCTCCCAAGTTTCCCTCTGGTTTCCACCTCCTACCACCTCAGAGTCTTTCTATCTCTCCTATAAAAAGTGAAAGCCTATACAAGTACTCAGAAGAGAATGTCTCAAAATGAACTTATTAGCACTTTAGTTGTATAAATAAGTATTTTAATTTTTGCGGCTCACATTAAAGTTGGTGGATGGGAGACTGTCAGAATTCTTAATCGTCATGAAATATGCTCTTAATAATCAGTCTTATTAAATCTAAATGAAATGCCTGTATGAGGCCCTATTTTAGTATTTTCTGAACTCACTGCAGCTTTTTTATCTCAAACAGCAAGCAGAGTCATTCTAAATCATCATCAAATTAACTATTTATGCTCCCTTTCACCAGCGTTCCCTTCCTCCCCCGTTCTGCCTCTCCACCGCCCTCTCCACAAATCTCATGTTTTATGGATAAATAATCAGCCCTCACAGCTCAGCAGAGGACACCCTTGGAGCACTGGAAGGGAGAGAGCCAGCCACGGGGCAGGGCAATGCCTGAAACTCCAGGAAGTTCAGGGGAAGCTTGTCCTCGGAGGATGCTGCCCTGAATGAGAGGCCCTGGGCATCAGCAGGCGGCAAGCGTCCACCGGAGCACAGCCTCTTCCAAGAGACATGTCTGATTTGCTTTCTCAGTCAGTTTCTCTTGGCGGAAGGCCAGTGACAAGGTAACGCCTCATCTCAATTTCCTTCAGATGTGATTTGGAGGAAAGAAGCCGACCAGCTTTTCAAGACCTTATCTTTTTCTTTTTTTCTCTTTTTCTCTTTTTTTGCTTTTTGGAGGCTGAGGGGAAAATTTTCAATGCAGAGATCTGAGTTGGCCAAAACCATAGTGGCAGATACAGTGCAATGTCATTTCAAAGTCTAGACAGGATTATGAAAGTGTCACCCATGACTTTCTAAGGAGCGGGGAGTAGGAGGGCTCATTGGTGATATCTTCTAAGTGGGGACATGCTTTCCCTTTCCATACTTGGGGAAACTGGGTTGGGTTTGTACTAAGGGTGGGGATAATGAAATAGTGTGTCATAGGAGTGCAGATTTCTGATCCTAAAGTAATGGACTCTCACTAGAGACCCCACCCAAGACTCTGAAGCATATGAGCCCTGCACGTCCATCAGGGAGATGGAAGCTGTCCGAGTAGCTTAAGTCTTCAGTGCCTTTACTCCCTTCCGTTTATCAAAACAGCCTGGGCCGAAATCTCTCCCCTTTCTTCACTCCTTTGTTGTTAATCTCTGCCCCCTTGGGCGGGGGAGACTGAAACTGGACCTCTAATCAGGGCTGTCCATTTTAGGTTCAGAGGTGCAAATGGTGTGGGGGCCAGCCAGATGTGAAGAACCCCTCCGCTTTCAGAGGAGAACATCAATTTCACAAGAAGCACTGTGAACGCTCAAGTTGTTCTATTTCCCCATCTTCTAAATGCGGTATCCTCCCCACTGCTGGGGAGTTGAGGGGGGGAGTTGAGAAACTCTGGAAGCCACATCCCTGCCCCATCCCTCAGAGGGAAGTACACTAAGGGTTGGGGGAGCCGTTTCCAAAGTGACCCTGCTGTCAGCACAGAGTCCGGATTACTCTACACAGCTCCTGGTTTGGAACCTGGCACTCCCACGGCCTATGAGAACCTTCTGTTCCTTTTATTCTCCCTCATTTCAACCTTCCCTAATCCCTTCCCAACACACCTGGCTTCTCTTTTGGCATCTGAACCACTGGGGCATCTTGGAACTTGGAAGAGGCTTCTGCTGTGTTGTCCGATCTGGGTTTGAACCCTCCATCCACTATTCACGGATGAGCAGTCCTCGTCAAGCTAGATAACTTTTCCCGGTCTCGGTTTTCTCATCCTTAAAATGAAGATAATAATAAGGTCTCCCTCCCAGAATTACATGAGAAAATCCATGTGAATTTCCTGACCCACGGTAGGCATTCAGTAATTGCAAACTCCTCCTTTTCTTCCAAATGTCATCAGTTAAGGGGCAGGATTCCATACTATGTTTGGCATTGTTTAAATGCCGCCATTGCACAAAGATGTTTGAGCCTGGACTTGGCACCATTCTTTTGTAAACTGAAGTTGTTATTAAACTGAAAGGAGCACGGTATGTCAAGTTCAGCTTTTTTCTTTTTGGCTGCACTTGGGGCATGAGGAAGTTTCCAGGCCAGGGATCGATCCAATACCAAAGCAGCGACCCAAGACATGGCAGTGACAATCCCTAACCTGCTGCACCACAAAGGAACTCCCAAGTTCAGCTATTTTTACAACTCGGAGAAAAATGCTTGTCATTTAAGGACACAGAGTGCATCACAAGATGTTGGGAAGGAATGTTCCTGAGAACTGACATGAGGCAAACTAGGGGCTTTGCATGAGTTCTCCTGTGTCCTGGGAATGCGATGGTTTTTATTTTTCTCTGACCTGGCCCGCAGCACAGCTGTAGCAACCCTCTGAGGGCCTTGAAGGTGGCCAGCTACCAGAATATACCTGAGTCCTGGTTCTTCTCAGCCTTACACCAGGGTACCACTCCAGGTGCCTGGGCAACCTTGTAATTTAAGTTTTTTCCATCATTCATTCATTCATCAAACATTTATACATGTTCCTTTTAATGCTAAGCCCTGAGAACACAACAGTGATTGGTAAGGCATCTGATGAGGAAAATATTTACAAAACAATATTGCATTTAAGTGATAGAAAGCTACCTTGAAATATGTAAAATGACCAGGCAACTAAAGAAAACCACTGCATGTCAGCAAATATAAGAAATGGCTTTGCTGTCCAAATTGACCATCTAAAAGGAAGAACTAGATTTTACTGGAATCACCTGTGCAGTGATGGAAAAAGAATTGGATTGCAACCCCGGTAGCTATGTCTAAAGCCTGACTTTTGGTTCTGTTTAAGTTACTTAGCTTCTTTGAACTCTAGTTCCCTCCTGTGTAATACCGAAGCCATAAACACTTTCCTTATGGTTTTGTTAAGAATATTAAAGTCAGTGAAGTTCATGAAAACATTAGGTACAGGGCCTGATACCAACAGGTGAGTAGAGGCTGAAACTGAGTTTGGAGAGGCTTTAGAGGGGGTCAGAAGCTTCAAAAAAATCTCATATCAGATAAGGTTCAGGCAGCGTGACTTAGAACAGATGGCTCTTCAATTATCCAAATTAAATTGGATGAAAAATCCACCCTGGAGATTTTTTAGGTGAATTCAGATCCTGGACCCACTCTTCAGTATTTTAGTACCCTCCTGTGTAGAGTTGTTTTTCCTTTGATTTATCCTACGCTTACCTCCTTCAAACGCCAAGGGGAACACTTTGTTCTTGTGGACCTTGATACTTTATTGACACAAGGAATCAGGAAGTCTATGGGCAGAAGAAGTGAATTGCTGCGAAGCTTCATGTCAATATCTGCCTCATGTATTTTCCTCTGGGGCCAATTTAAAGTACAAACCAATTTGTCCTCAACTCCCTCCATTTTCCTACTGCCTGTCTTTGTCTCTGTCCCACAAAGCATCAGCTATTGATTTCAGTTGATATTTGGAAGTCAGGAGGTTATAGGCCAGGAAAATGAGAGTGTGTTACTGTCAGAGCCATGCAGGTCCCCCATCTTCCAGCTCCTGGCCCAGGGCTCTTCTTCTTTCAATTACCTTGGAACCTTGGTGTTCAGTGGCCCAGGGCTGGCATTTTCCCTCACCTGAACTCTCAGGAAGAACACATCTCCCCATCAGCCTCCCAAAGAGTTCAGCCAGGAGCCCATTGCCTTGCCCCTCATCTGCCTTTCTTTTCTTTCTTTTCTTTTTTCTTTTTTGGTCTTTTTGCCTTTAGGGCCACACCTGTGGCATATGGATGTTCCCAGGCTAAGGGTCCAATGGGAGCTACAGCTGCCGGCCTAAACCACAGCAACGTGGATCCGAACTTCGTCTGCAACCTATATGCCACAGCTCATAGCAATGCCGGATCCTTAACCCACTGAGCAAGGCCAGGGATCGAACCCACATCTTCATGGATGCTACTCAGGTTCGCTAACCACTGAGCCACAATAGGAACTCCTGCTCCTCATCTGTCTTGACTAATACTTTATTCACTGCAATCTGCCACAAGGAAACCACCTAAGATTTGTTCAACAAAATAGGATCAGTGCATCCCAACTGAGTAGACTTAATAGAACCTATGATTATTTTACTTCCCCCACCCCCACCATTGTCATTGATACTGTTATTCTTTTCCTTTTTTAAAAAAAGAAAAAAAAAAAAAAACAGCCACACCTGTGGCATATAGAAGTTCACTGAATAGGGGTCAAGTCTGAGCTGCAGCTGCTGGTCTATGCCACAGCCACAGCAACACCCATGGAGCAAGGACAGGGATCAAACCTGCATCCTTCCAGAGAAAGCATCAGGTTCTTAACCTGCCAAGTCACTGCTGGAACTCCAATGTTGTCATTCTTAAAAATCCCAATGCTTCTTAAGTCATTTTTTACATACATTATTCTGGTTGATCCTCAGAAAGCTTTATGCAGCAGGTGTGGAATTATTACCCTTCTTAAATAGATGTAATAAGCATAAACCTATGCAGCAACTCCCCTCAGCTCACACAGCAAGGCCAAGGTGGAGCAGAATCTGGCACCCAGGTCCCAGACTTCTGGCCGGGATTCTGGGCCACGCCTCACTCAAGGCATCAGTGCTCTTGAGGGAAAATCAAGCACCAGCTCTTGGCATAGCTCTTTGCAATTCCTCTTCAGCTCCATCCACCATCCCTGTGCATACTTGCAGGCCTCTTTCTTCCAGGAATGATTACGCAGAAAATGGGAGCTGACAGTGATAGATGGACTTTTCCATTTTCTGCTAACGCGGCTATGAAGTCAGAGCCCATTTTAATGAATGTCCATTAAGGTCAAATTTGGAAAGCAGGTATTAAGAGTCATTGCCGCTAATTACACCCTGAGAGCTCTATTTGTATTTTCAAATTGGATAAAAAGGTTAGTAAAATGGAACGTTTCAGCACAGACTGGCTCCCAGTTTGCTCTCCAAGTTTTCGGAAATGATCAGCTGCCCAAACTTGCTGAGAAATAATGTTCTGTCTTATTTCTGCCTTATGCCCCACAGGTGAGCCAGTGCACGAGGAGTGGCTGCCTCTTGAATCCTGTCAGTATCTGGCAGATCCGATTACATCTGGGACCCTTAAGAGTACTTGAAGCAAAAGGCTCTGGTCTATTTTAATCCTGCTCCTTCTAGAAACTAGAAACTGTAAGGAGAGTCTTCCTGCTGACAGGTGGCTCCATAAAAGTCGTCCATCTGCTGCTAATTATGGCAGAGAGAAAATTCACACAGCCCCGTTTTCAGTTTATTTGCTAAAGATCTCCAAAGGTGTAACTGTCTTCCAGATCACAAGGCCATTCACAGCATTACATCTATAGAGTCTGTTAATTATTTAAATAATTTAAAACCCAGGACGGCAGGGAGCGTTTAACAGAACTCGGGCTGGGTGAGGGGTGGTTTGATGCTCTACCGTGGCAGAGGAGGGTAGTCTATTTTCACAGCTTACAGAGTCTTACACTCATAGGGTTTTGTTTTTCTCCTTCCCCCTTTTTCCCCAAGGGAAACTCAGAGAGGGGCTGAATTAGGCAGAATCAGCCCTGTTTCAATCTTGAATTGTTTTGATTCCCAAACACCAATTCACCTCTGTCTCCTAACTGTAGTCTCATCAGGAAAATGGGTATGATCTTCCAACTACCCCCACCCAGAAGGCTGCTATGATCTTGGAATAGTGCCACTTATTAGAAAGTGCAGGATATGAGTAATAGAGAATGTAAAGATCTTTAGACCCAATAAATAAATAGAAATGATTAAGCCTGATAGACCAGATAATGAAACAGTAGAAAAACAGACAGTTTTCCTTCTATGTAGTTTTCTTCCATGTAGTTTTCTTCCAACTTTCTACTGAGTTTTCTACATCAGCAGAATCTGAAAACTCCTTCTTTATCTGGGATATATATAGATAGATAGATATGCCTTTGTTTACTTTTATATAACAATGATAAGTTCACATTATATTTAAGTCATTGGTTATGGATCCATCTCCCTCTACTAATCCAGGATTGCTTTGAGGATGGGAACAATGTCTTATCCTATTTATTCATATTTATGCTCCTAGTGCCTAGCAGAGCCTGATACATAGTGGATGTTTAATGTATGTTGAGTTGAAGAGCCTAGACATTAACGAAATGAAACAAATGTGATTCTACTTTATGAAGTTTTATTCAGCATTAACCTTAATAACTGGCACTGAATCTGTCAAATTCAATCATTTTTGACATATTTGACAATTTTTATGCAAGTGCTAGGAATTCTATAAAATCCTTTTCTGAAAGACTTATAGCTCCAAGTTGGGTGTGATGAGCTGGAACCCTCCTGATTTGTTCTCTAGATTCTGTTCTTGGCCATTGTGCCTTACCCTCTACCTGAGTCTGGTTTTCAGGTATAAAATGAGGGTAGGATAGGGTAAACCAGGTGACATTGACTATTCCATGATGGCTTTTAACTGGAAAGTTAGAAACTGATTTATAGTCAAGTAATTTGTAGAGAATATGCAGAAGGAGCACAACCAAAATGGAGAAATTCTACGTGCAAATGGTAGCATGATGATACAATGGTGATGGCAGAGGAGGAGTCTCCCTCACCAGGCAAAAGCTGTGCTAAGTCACCCCTGATTCTATCTGGCTCAGTCATTGCATTGTATTTTGGATATCTTTTAACTTAAATGATATTGTTGGAATATAGTCCATATGGTTTTCCTTATATTGAGGTTCCCATGAAGGGTTGGTTGGGAAAAATAAGTTTTGCTAAAAATGATGTCAATCCAGATAAAAAGGAAAAAGTCTGAAAAAGGGCTTGGGAAAGGATTGGCTGACTAGTGAAAAGATTTTTATTCCATGTTTTCTTATTAGATAAACCTGGTTACCTTAGCTGTTGATTTTATTTTTAAAAATGTTTTCTTCTGCTCTGCTCTTTGCAGGCTGTCTACTTCTGGTCATTCAATGCCCCTCTGTTCTTGGAAATGTTTCATGGGCACAGAGGCTGCAAAGCAGCCACTAAGTTGGGATTGGTCTCCTTGTCCCTTGACATTGTGGGGGATTTCAGTTTTGAAATCAGTTGCCTCACTCACCTGGCTTTTAGCACCTCCTGTTCCCATCTCACCAGTTTCTGGCCTCATGACCCCCATCCCTTGAAATTGAGCCTCACTTGGCCTCGCTTCTCTGGCTTTTGTCCTTGTTTTCTGTTCTTGGTTTCACCTTAAACAGCCCACAGGCCTGCCAGGTAACCTCCTCCCTTCTCTGTAATCACTGAAAGCCGTGCTTCTCTCCTGGCCCTTCTGGCCCCATGAGTAGACTTGGGCAAGAAGGAGGTAGGCAAGCCTCATGTGATTCTTCCTGCAACCTCTCCCACCTTCCAACATTTCCATTCTTCCTTGTACTGTTTTATAAGTTCCCGTGGCAGGATTTTCCGAAGCCCGATTGTCCTCAAAGGCTTACATATTTGACTGCAAGACAAATTATTTTAGCTTTCTTCCTCCTTTCCCTGTAGTTAATTATAAGACTTGAAGGAAATAAAAGGGGGTTCCTACTTTTAAAAAGATTGGGAAATATTTGACTCATAATCTGCTTATCATGAGCTGATACTCATTACATATTATTGTATAATCTTCCTTATTTATTGATATGCCTTCCTCACTAGGTGGTCACTTGGTTCCTTGGGTGAATCCTTCTCTCTTGTGTCTCTCATGTGTGGCACAGTGTCCACACATACTATGGGGTTATGAAGTGTTCATTATAAAGTCACCATAACCTATCCATCCACTCCCCTTGAGTGCTATTGCTGCCACTAAACAGCTGCTGAGAATCAGCCCCTTCTCTGTCCTCATTACTTCAAGATGAGATACTTTTGGAAACCAAGGCCAGTAAGGTTGCAGTTTCGTTTCTCAGGTGGAGTTACGGGTGAGAGTCCACCTTACTATGGTATAATGATGGCTTATGTAGCCTCAATAACTATTTTGGGGTGATTTTCTATTAGAGAAAAGATGATTTCTGTGATCAAGTGAAGTATTTATGTGTGCAAAAAGGAGTTTTTTGGTCATTTTTTGTGGGTTGATGTTTTGAGAAAATACCTACATTGTCACTACTCCGAGGAACTATTGCCAAGGTACATTTTGCTTTGCTAGTGTAGAAATGGCCTTTATGAAACCAAGAAGAATTTCTTGGCAATCCTGAATCAAAGTGTCCTTGCCAGAACCAAATTTGGGGAATTGCATTTTTTTTCTCACTAATTAACTCCATTGTTTGAATAGGAAAGGACTATTCCTTCCAGCCCAGAACACTGTCTCTGTTCAGGAAGATGGCTTTGAAATGGTTTCACGATGAAGGCTAGGATTTGTCCTCATCCAGCCTCCCTTGTCACCACAGTTTCAAGATGACTGACCCTGTTTTTGAAGGTCAGTAGGTTGGAATCAAAACTGTTATATAGAGTTAGAAGTGACATCAAAAGAGTGCCGAAGAAGACAAAAGGATTTTTATGATCCTCATCTGATGGAGGAAGTCTCACTGAGGTCTCCAGGCTCATCACAGTTAGAAAGCAGGAAAAACCAAGATTAGCATACAGGTCTTTTTTCTCCTGGTTCAGGCAAAGTCCTTATAACTGGCTCAAGTGAAACTCACATCCTTGAAACTGATCTCCTTAGAAGTTTGGTAACCAGCCAAGTTCATCAGTCATAAATTCTGAAACCCGTATCAGCCCCTTCACCTTCCTAGTGCATAGCTGAAGAGACACTTTGAACCTGAAGTTGAGAACATAGTCAACAGTCTGTGATCTTTGGCTAGGAAATCTAAAATTACTTCCTCTATATTAATGCAAATTATTATAATTAACACTGGTGATATATTTAACTGTGTTCTATGTGCATTAAGCTTTGGAAAAATAGCTATAAATATTTTGGTATTTTGTGATAGTAAATTAATTGCAGTACTGACTTAAGAATGATTTAGAACCTTGTTGATCGGTCAGCTCATTTCCCCAAATAATTTTGCCCCTTTGGGCCTGAAAAAAAAGTCACCAAAGATACCTTTGGCTTTGACAGATGCTCTTCTGTTGATCTGTCATCCCATATTGAAGCTTTTAATGTTCAAGAAGAATGTGAAAGACATTAGTTTGACCTTTCAGAAAGCTAATAGGAGGAGGGATAATATCAAGCCACCCTTTTCTATTCTCATAAGATTTCCTGTCTCACTTCACCCACGAATATTAACTGAGCATAAGACATGGGATCTAGGGTCAGACATATCCTGCTCAAAATATGCTCTAACAGCAGCTTCAAGACTGTCAGTGCTGACACCAAAAGGGTAGGAACAGAAACCAAAAAAAAAAAAAAAACACTTATAGAGCCTCATCATATTTTGTTCAGTGATTAATGTATAGTTTATCATCTTCAATTAATATCTATTCTTGATTCAGTAAGTTTCCTCTTTGATTCCTGCCTGTATGAAGAAGAATATCCTTTTATCTATTTCTTCTGAATCTATTCTTGTGAAGACTCCATGCACTGTTCTCTCTTTTGGTGTTGCTGTTTTAATTAGTTTGTGTGGGGGGATGCTGATGAAGGGTAGTTGATGCTCCAGCCACTGCTAGATGTGGTCATCATGAGAACATTATGCCCATGTCCATGAAGTTGTCTCCTGTTGTTTCCAAAGTTGCTAGATTCTGGGGTGCTGAGTTGGTAAGAGAGTTGGAGCAAATGTTTCCTTCCCAGTGTTGTGATTCCTTTTCACCAGCATCCATCCAGCACAACAACTGGTACCCACATCGTTGTTCTTCCTCAGCATTTCCTTCCTGATGATGCCAGTGTTGTGTTGATTTTTTTAAGTAGCAGTACATTGATCAGTACCTTTTGGAAACAGTGATTTTTAAATCCATTGTTTAGTTTACAACATGTTCCTAGTGTATTAGGAGAGGATCTTCCCATTTAAGATTTCTGAGGAGTTCCCGTCGTGGCTCAATGGTTAACGAATCTGACTAGGAACCATGAGGTTGAGGGTTCGATCCCTGGCCTTGCTCAGTGGGTTAAGGATCCGGCATTGCCGTGAGCTGTGGTGTAGGTTGCAGACACGGCTCGGATCTCGCATTGCTGTGGCTGTGGTGTAGGCCAGCAGTTATAGCTCCAATTAGACCCCTAGCCTGGGAGCTCCATATGCCATGGGAGCGGCCCTAGAAAAGGCAAAAAGACAATAAAATAAAATAAAATAAAATAAAATAAAATAAAATAAAATAAAATAAAAAGATTTATGGAGTACTATTTAAGAGACTGGACTGTGGTCTAAGAACTTGGATGTTAAGAATAGTTTTATTCATGATTTTTATACCGCATAGTGCCTGAAATAGTATTTACAACATATATATATATTCATAATTTTCTAAATTAAACTGAACAGAAGAAATTACTATGGCCTTCTGTGGTCATCAACATATCTAATAAAAGATGGATAAATTCATTTTAGAAAAGATGCTGACACATGATAGTGAGAGATGAGGTCATTCATGGCTCCAGTGGATAATTCATTATTTCATCATTTAACACTTATTTACTGCATTCCTGTTATGCTGCAGGAATTGTGCTAAGTTGAATGAAATTAGAATGTAGTATGAAATTACTTTGGGGCAATCAGAATTATTTTTAAAAATATTTTAAAATTCCTTGTTGAGGTATAATCTGCATAGCATAAAATATATACATCCTATGTGTACAGCTAGATATACTTTTTGTATTCATGTACCAAGGTCCAGATCAAGATACAGAATATTTTAACCCCTCCAAAAAGTTCCTTCAATGCCCCTTCCCTATTAATTACCCTTGCTATAGAACTAATTATATTCTCACTTCTACCAGTATATATTGCTTTTCTGTTTACGAACTTTATATAAGTGGAATCATATAGTACATACTTTTTGTGTCTACCTTATTTTGCTTAACATATTGTTTTTGAGATTAACCCATGTTGTTGCATGTATCATTAGTTTTTCTTTTTAAATTAATTGATGTAGTATATTTCCAGAATTATTTTTTGACCTTTTCCCAAATGGCACTGGGAAATACTCTGGGAGATGGTCATGGCTACAACATACTTTTAAAATCTCCCTAGAGCCACCCGCCAAAAAACCCACAGTAACTAGGATAACAAAACCCAAAACCCATGTACGGTGTCTACAACAAAACTAAGTGAAAAGGTATCCTCACAAATGCCAAATAATGATCAGTATTAACTGGTCCAACATGGTAAGAGAAGGTAGACGGGAAAAAAAGATGGGGCTTATTGTGATTTGAGTAAGAATCCCCAAGCTGACAACAGACACTCACTAGGAAGCTCAGCAAGCTAATCCAGAGAGAGCAGGCAAAACTGGAAAAGAGGTTAGCAAACTAGAATTCATGGGCTTGTGTTGCCAAAGAAGTCTAGGACCTAAGTGCTTTTGATGTTAACCATCTCAATCTTCCTTACATGATTCCCCTAAGGAAGAGAAACTTCTGTGAGTAGAGTTGCAATTGGTTAGATTAAGGACAATAGGAGCAAAGAAAAGAAGAAAAAAGTAGGGAAGAGAAGCACAATCAGCACATTTCAGGAAATACGAGGGCAAATGATTTTGAGCACTTAACAAAAATAACAGAAAAGGGGGCTGTAGAGCTAATGGATCTAAGACCGTTCTGGTTCATCTTCCCTTTCCAACACAGAAAAACTTACTTCCCTTAAAACAAGAAATGGAAGAGAATTATTGACAAATCCCATACAAATTATTATTATAAAGGAATAAACCAATCCTATAAAAATTACTATAAAGACCCAATAAAAATCAATATAGATAATCAAAGAAACCAGAAATGCATGCCCCAAAATTAGACATAAATTGTAAAGTGATATTTTAAAAGAGATGTGAGAAAACAAGATATAAAAGAACAACCAAAATATGAATTAGAAAAATTCAGGAATTATACGAACTGAGAGGAGAGAAAAGGAAGTTTGAACAAAGATCTATCTAAACTGAGAAAATAATTATAAATAACTTAAAATATTACTTTAGAAATTAAGATTGGATGAGTAGGAACACAAGAGTGAATAAACACCACAGAAAATTCCTTAAGTAATATAGAAGATGGAGGAGAGGGAAAAAAAGTTTAAATAAAAAATAAATTGAGGAGTTACCACTGTGGTGAAGTGGGTTAAGAACCTGACTGCAGTGGCTCAGCTCCCTCTGGAGATGCAGGTTCAATCCCTGGCCCAGCACAATGGGTTAATGATCCAGCATTGCCATAGTTGTGGCTTGGGTCATAGCTGTGCCTTGGATTCAGTCTTTGGCCTGGGAACTTCCATATGCCACAGATGTGGCCATAAATTTTTTTTAATTGAAAAATAAAATAGATTAGAAAGAAAGTGGTACAGAAGTCCCCATTGTGGCTCAGTGTTTAACAAATCTGACTAGGAACCATGAGGTTGCAGGTTCGATTCCTGGCGTTCCTCAGTGGGTTAAGGATCTGGCGTTGCTGTGAGCTGTGGCATAGGTTGCAGATGCAGCTCAGATCTCACGTTGCTGTGGCTGTGGCATAGGCTGGTGGCTACAGCTCCAATTAGACCCCTAGCCTGGGAACCTCCATATGCCACAGGTGTGGCTCTAGAAAATATGAAAAAAAAAGAGAAAGAAAGAAAGTGGTACAGAAGATAAGCAGTGAGGATCCAATATGAGTATAATAGAAGTCCCTCCCCAAAGAAACCAAAGCATGGAAAGTAGATAATATTAAAAACTCTAATTCATATAAACTTTCCTGATATAAAAGGTAAATAAAAAAAATATACACTAAAAACCCCCACATTTATTTTTCTGGGAAAATCAATCCACTTTGGCCAAATTCACTACTAAAAATGAAAAGAAAAGGCCTCTTTGACCATCCAAACCATGATACTGAGTCAGTCACAAGAGAGGGTGAAAAATCAGATTGTCTTACGTCTTTTCAAAAGCAATGCTTTTCAATATGAAAACAATGGAGAAACATATTTAGGATACTCAAGAAGATAAGCAGTGAACCAAGGAATTTATACCCAGCCAACTCATCTTCATGTATAAAGATTGTAGCAACATGTTGAAGACATACAAGAATTCAGGGAACAGCTAAGGAATACACCCAATGACTGAAGAGACATTGTCATAAGGATTGATGTCTAACAGTAGTAACAGACTTGTGAAGATAAAATTACACGTGCATTCCTCTGCGTTTCTTCTGAAAACAAAAGGCTGGAGTACAAAAGAACCTTTCAAGCAAACCCGAAACATAAGGTCAAGTACAGTCAAGGATAAACCAACGTATTCAACTAGTTCAGGTACTTCATCATTGACGACAAATTTACCATGACCGACTCTTCTTTAGGGTAACTGTTGGTTGTGTAAGACGAATCTCCAAGTGCCACAATGGAGGAGTAGCCATAGGTCAGTATCTATGAATTGTTAGCTGTACTTCACTTTTATAAAGATCCATTCACAGAACACCTGCAGAGAGTTCCCAGAAGATCTGTATTAACAGGCTATACCCAGAGACATCTTCTGCCAACAACCACCTTAGGCAAACTTTCCCTTAGGTGACTACTTATGGAAGTGGATATTAGCCTCTTCTGAAAGAATAAGAATTTATTCTATAGAATCATGAAAAGTAAGGGCATTGGTACCCTTTGGTTAAGACCCGGACCAATTGTGCAATCAGATTGTTTGGGGCACAGGTGACACATTTAAGGTGTTGTCTACAGAACTGTGAGGAGTTTCTGAGTTTGGAACTTATTCCTCCTGTGAATGCCTACCTGTAATCTGAACACCTGGAGCATACACATGACATTTTGAATTGTGCTACCTGACTTTGCTTAAAAAAGCCACACTATCCCATTGTGACAATACTTCCAACTGGTTAAGCACATCTAACTTGGAATGAGTGGGACTGAATGACTGCTTCAAGCATCGTCTTCTACTTCTTGTCTACATTCTGCCCTAGGCATCCCATTCCCATTGGAATGACAGTCTGGGGCATTTGAAAAAGTTGTGGTGCCTTGTTGCATGTCATTGGTCCCCAAATCCAAGGGTTGTTGTCATTGCCAGATTGTATTGCTTGTGGAAAGATAGGACACGGTCTTTGAAACTAACGGACTACATTTTGCTGAATAACTTTTTCCTTGTTTTATTTACCCCCAATAAGGATAATTTTGAAATACTCTAAAAATAATTATATTGGATACAACTTTCCTTTTGGAACTGAACTGAAATAACCATGTCAAAAGCCAACAAACAGATGGTAAACTTTCTGTTTCTGCTGACTTGGGCTAGATTTTTCTGAAAGCAGATGAGGGGTTTCATGCCCTAAGATCTCAGTGTCTTCCGGTACCTCTCAACTGCAACAGATTCGGGTCATTCACCGAAGACCCACATTTATTTCTAACCTACATAATCTCAGTGTTATTTCACTGTTTAATTACTGTAAATGACTGACACCAGGAGTGCTGAAACATGAACCTGAATCTATGGAAAACTCTTAAATTCTGGTGTTAATGAGCCCAACATCATTTCTGATTTTTTTCTCAGACTTTGTTTCTGTTTCATGGTGTTGGGTCCTGTAAGCTCTTAGTGTTTGTTTTCCTGGATGATTTCAGAACCATATACTGCTTATAAGGTAAGCTAAAAGTCTGTCAGGTCTGTATGCTTGTGGCTTCAGTTTTCGTAGTTCCTGGGCAGACCAGAGGTAGTTCATGACATCCTTTCTGATTCTTTCTTTCCATCCTGATGTTGGCTCTTTCTCTCAGGGCTACTGTCCCTCCACAACTCAACATCACTGATTTAACATATTCTGTTCAGTGTTGCTAGACAGGTTCATGTTTCTATCGTAATCCTTGTTCTGACTGTCTTGTATATGATGGGATGACAGATCCCTCCTTTTTATTTTGAAGATGAGGAAGACTCAAGTTTGTTAAGGCGGTAACTTGCAGAGTCAAGACTGGAGTATGGAAGCTTTGAAACCAAAGCATCTGATGGTGGCTCCTGAGAGCAACATTTATAGGCAAAGGACAAGCTCTTTCTCATGACCTATTTGTTTTCATTCCCCCACCCCACACCCACTGGGGATTGACCTTCACTGTTCTCTTCACAGCCTCAATCCTATCGGTCCTTAAAACTCCAATAATAGCTTAGTCTCTGCCATAAGCCTTTCCACCTCCTCTTCTCTCTCCCTCTTTCTGTGTGTGCGTGTGTCTCTCTCTTTCATACTTAAATCTTTTACTTCAGCCCCAGTGTCATGATCTCCTCCTCAGCCATCCTCTGGTTTGAGGGGAGGGGCAGGGAACATGATGCTGGCTGTCTGGATTGACTTGCCCAAGTCTTAGGAACGCCCCATGTCTGTTTCCACACCCCTAGTCCAAGCCCAACAGACCCCAGAAAGAATGGCTCAGATGCCAATGGGAGTTCCCGTTCCTCCCAGTAGAGTCCCAGCTTCCAGAAACTGGATGAAACTGGGCAGGAACAACCCCTTACACCCTCGACCTTAGACCCACAAAGTTTGCTACTTTGTGGGAAATGCTCTCCTGCCTTCAAGTGTTGTGCTCTAAAAAGTCAGAGAGGGTTGCAAGAAGCCCTACTTAACCCGCACAGACCGCTTGTCTCGGTGCCGTTTCGCTGAGCCCTTGGTTATTTTTACTCTCTCCGAGCTTCTTCCCATTCTTCAGGTGCTGGGCGAAGTGGCGTTCATTTGGCTTTGCTTCTGACACAAGATAAACGAGCTTGGGGCCCTCGGCGATTCACTCTGGCTGCCAGGGGGTTCCAAAATAGCAAACTATTTTTCATAACAGCAACGTGATATGAAGGGAGATGCAGCAGGTGCATTCAGATTCCCCATCGCTGTCTGGGGCGCGTGGTGGAGGGAGAGGATTCATTAAAGTTTGTGCTTGTGTCCAGGAAAAAGAAGGGCCCCCCTCTCACAGTGGCCATTTCCCTTTGACTGGGTCAAGGTCTCGCCTCCTGAAGGTGTATCTCGTCCTTGGCCAAGGTGGAAGTGGAATAAAACAGCAGCCCGGGCACCCCCCAAAGAGTTCTGTGCCTTTTTTCCCCCCTTTCCTTGTAGCAAGATAAGGTTACGGATGTGAATATCTACTGAGCATTTTTTTTTTAACATGATTTTGTGTGTTAAGCAAAAGAGCAAGATTTCTTAAAAGTTTCAAACATTTGACATTTTAGTTCATTAAATGTGCGGTCATTTCAGAAAGTTTAAAGGGTAAATTTCTTTTCTGTTCTCCCTGTTTCCAACGATGTAAAGGTGAAAGATCAAACTGACATCGCCTCAGTGAGCTTCTCTCTCATGCTCTCGACTCATTAGAAAAAGGCTTCTGCTTTCACAGCACTAGTCAGTAATAAAAAGTTGGTCCCCAGACCTCCATCTAATGCTTTCCCCTTATCCCCCATCATGAATTATGCACATGTTTTTAGGGTGGAAATTATAATAAAGCAAAGAGTATTTTAATTTCTATTTGCATGTACTGTGAGTTTCTTTTTGATGTTTCTCCCCTCATCAAGTTAATAGATCTTCCTGCTTGGAAATGAACTAAAAATAAATTGAAGTATATGTTAGAATAATAATAATAATAGGAGCTTTCCAAAATTGAAGTGAGGCTAGGGGACACATTTTTTGGTAGAAATGTCCAGAGTCAGGGCCAGAGCACAAGCAAGCAAGTACTATAAGCACTAGCTACGTGCTAGTGAGCTGTAATTGAGTGTGGAAGACACTGCATTCTGTCTTATAATACATCTTAATTTAAACATTTCTTTTCCCAGGGGACCACTGGGTATGTGGTGCATGAATAAATAAATGCCATGACTTATTTTGAAGGTCCCAATCATAATACAATTATATGCATTGCAAATTTTCATATGCTACTTTTAGTTTCTAGGCTTTTTTTTTAAATTATTAAACTGAATTGCACGAAGAGTTTTATAAACCTCAACCCAGCCACAAAAATGGAGTCAGAGAGATTAGTCGAACTGGACAGCAGCATCTCCTCCATTGTAAGCTTCCTCCCATCAGAGAAATAGGGACTGCATTTTACATGATGTTATACTAATTACTGGCTTGGCTCAGCCAGGCCGAGAAAGACTGGGCAGAGAAAGAGAAAGTTGTGACTCTCTCTTATTGTCTTGTCTTGCTGGATTTTAGAGACCATTTCTCTTCTCAAATCAGCAGTAGCTCCTGATCCTACCAGAGAAAAATAATACATTTTTCCTCCTTAAGTACAGCATTTTCTTTCTTCAGGTCACTAAGATCCATTTGCTAAATAACTCTTGAAGTCTAAAAAATTGTCTCTGAGTAGCCAGAAGAGGTGAATTCAACCTTGCAAATAGTTCTCTAAAATCATCATCCTCCTGAAAAGCCTTTTCTCTTTACACAGTGTGGATAAGTCCTAGCCACATGGGGAAATTTGCCATCTGCTAGTCTCCTTTTCCTATCTCTGATCTCTCTCTCTCTCTCTCTCTCTCTCATTTTTATTAAAAAAATTTTTATTAAAAAAATGAGAGATGCAGGATAACAGGTTAAGAACATTGGCTTGAAATTATATGGGCCAAGGTTCGACTCCTGTATTTTCTACTCCCCGCCAGCTGTGTTACCCTCAGAAAGTTACTTAACCTCTTTGTGCCTCAGTTTTTCTTAAATATAAAAAGATAATAATAATAGTTCTATCTCACTGAGTTGTTGTTAGGATTGAATGAGTGTATTAAGGATGCCAATAAATGTTAACCACTGTCATATCAAAAGCATCATACTACAGTAAATCCACTCAGTTTGTGTTTTCCTATACCAATCTAATTAAGAAATCGAAAACAGTTATTTGGATTAATCTAATTTGGGGGGCTGAATAGCCTCATTTTGTCATGTCAAGAAAAACAGACATATCCTCCTTGCACAGACCCCAGCCTTGTGCACACTGTGTTGGCTGTCTTCACATGTATGGCCATACTCTCTCCACAAGACTGGATGAAAAGGGAATTGAGGACAAAGCAGTGTTTGGGGTTAAATTTTTTTTGTCTACACTGACTTATTTTCTATCTCTTAATATTTAGGGTCCTGATGAGGAGCTTTCCTCTATCCCCAGAAAGCTCAAGCTCTGGGCTCATGAGCCCCCCAGGAGACTGATTACTGTAAATCACCATTGACCTCCTATCCATTTAAACCCAGAGGTCAGAACTTTAAAGACGCTGGAAAGAGTTTACATTGGTGCATTTAGGCTTCAGCTTTAACGTAACCTTGATAGTGCTGTGTGGGAGAGATAACCGTGCCTAATAAGCCTGGTGGAGCAAGATAGGGGGGCAGCATCCTAAGGCTGGTGGGAGAGGCAGAGACTTGTGACTGAAGGTCATGGGCAAGGATGGCACACCAGCCACTCTGGCCAGCAGGTGGGGCCACAGCCCATCTCCACCAGCCAGGTGGAACCCCCCTGGATGCTTTGTGCTGCTTTTGATTTTCCTGTTTCCTTTGGAACTTGATTTCGCCTTCCTCTCTCCCTTTTTATTGCTGCCACAGTTACTTTATGTTGCCCGGCGGTTTTTTCCTCTTCCCTTTCTTCATTCTTATTCAGTTCATTTTGCAGATGTTTGAGTCCCTACTATGTGCCAGGCACTGGTCCAGGAACTGTCAATATAGGATTGACTTAGGCTAACAGGGTCTTTGTGTTTTGGATGCTGACATTTAGAGATGTGAGCCAGTGCCTCTGGGACATGAATGTGCATGAAAACCACCTGAGCATCCTGTGAAAAGGCAGATTCTGATTCGGGAAATCTTGGTGGGGCTAGAGATCCTGCATTTCTCATAAGCTCCTGGGTGATGCCAAGGTTGTTATACTTTGCTTAGCAAGATGCAAAGCCCTTCTGCTCCCCCTCCTCCTCCCTTAAGTGGCTGGCTGATTGTCCTCATTTATGTTAGTGGAGTTTCACAATGTCACAGACTTGACCTTTCCTGTGAGGCTGTCAGCTGTGTTCTGTGACCCTGACTTAAGGCCAGCATTCACTCAAATATCCAAGAAGCACAAGGGAGAAACGGGGGGGAGGGTATGGTTAGGTGACCCCATGACTTTCCATCCCAGCCAAGTCCCTTGCCATATTGCGAGTGGGGCCTCTGAGAGTCATCATACACACAGGACAGCTCCTGCTCCTGGAAGATAATAGCATGTTAAATACATCGCATGATATAGCCTTTCTCTGGTAACTGGGGTGCCATTTACTAATTTGCTGCTCTTACATGACTAATTTAACTCTAGTTACTACTCGGTCATTAGGGAGTCACTTATTCACAAAGCAGAATCAGGCTAAATAAATAATAGGAAGCTGGGAAAAGAGGCAGATGAAAGTAGAAAGTGGAAGTTCGTTTTTAATGCAGGCTAGAGACTTGCTAGTGTTTAATGCAGATCCCCATTTAGAGCATAAATGTAGGCTCTTCCTCTGTTTTTAAGTCCCTGTGACCCTAAATGAATAGAATCCTGTAGCAGAGAGCAGCTACCTTCTCTTCTAATAAGAATCACATCCCAATAGAATGTACGTTTCCAATTACTATGCAAAAACAATGGCAGAATTACTTAAAAATGTACAGCCCCCTAAGGGCTCTCGATGCTGTAGTCCGTGTGAATCTATCATTTGCATGCAACTATTGTGGGGAACAACTGAATCCTCCATCACAGGCTATTTAATCAAGCGAGAAGCCCCTAAATTTCTTTGCAAAGATTCACAAGTTCCGGAGCTAAATATGCAATTGGTAATATATTCTGGCTGTCTGCAAGCAGCCTTCCTTGTTTCATTCTGAATGACATGGTGTTTGCATTGACATTTAGATGATGGGTCATCTTAGATTTCTCCTGTTCACAGCTGGAACTTTAGTGGCATCTCCCATTAGTAATCACTGTGCTTTTTTTTCCCTTAGTGACTGAGCCGTTTACAAACCAAGAAGAGGAAAAATTATATATTTGGGTACAGACTGTAGAAGAAAAATAAACTAACAGCACAGTAGGAAAGGTGCCTAGGGTGACTTTCTGTGGATAACTGAAGATCAGGACTCAAATGATGTGTTTCCCCCACCCTTACCAACAAGCCCTGTTGCTAGACTTGTTATT
Source organism: Phacochoerus africanus (assembly GCF_016906955.1). Taxonomy (NCBI): domain Eukaryota; kingdom Metazoa; phylum Chordata; class Mammalia; order Artiodactyla; family Suidae; genus Phacochoerus; species Phacochoerus africanus. Next base: position 112,401,980 of record NC_062545.1, read on the forward strand.
GGAAAGTTGGATGAAAATAGCCTGCAAAGACAGATTCCAGGATCAACCATAGCCACTAATGTAATAAGATTTGAGGGAAGCAGAAAGAGTTATTTCTACAGCTATCTACTTTTCTGACCTAAGGTGCCTGGAATTCTCCCTTGCTTTTTTAAATCTATCTATCTATCTATCTATCTATCTATCTATCTATCTATCTATCTATCCATCCCCTTGAATTTCCTGGTAAGATACAAGTGGGTTTCCTGAATGGAATTCCCATCCTAAGGCATTGGTAGTCATACACATTTTGGTATCATTTAGTTATCAGCTTAGGCAGTCTTTATCAGGCCCCCAAGGGACCAGTGGATCTAGAGACCTAGGGGAGTAGGCCAGAGGCAACACTTTCAGAACCATGGAGCCCCAAGCATGCAAAACATGATGGCCCATCGCCTCTAGTATGCAATGTAAACTAAAGCCAGTTTTATTTTATAAAATGAGTGTAAGCAAGTCAAACTCAATTTTTATTTTTTTCTCTGATAGCAAAATATTTCCATAGCACTTTATGTCACTGTCCCTGTTTTGTGAGTGTTCTAATCTGTGCTTGGCCAACGCAGCCAACTTGGCCAGTTCTGGAAGCCAGGAAAATCTTAGACGAGTCAAGGCATGGAAGGAATGGAAGGAGAGAGAAGGGATTAAAGTGTTTCTCCATGAAATGTGCCTATTTGGCAATTTTGCTAAGACGAGCCTGTGTGGTTTTGCTTTCAAATATGAAAAGAAGCCATCCTCTTTTTCCTCTTTAATCCTTGAAAATCATTTTTCTATTATTGCCCCTGCCACATTCCATCCCAACTCAGCTCTGAGGCTGACCCAGCAAAGCCCTTGTCATCCCACTGATGAATTGTGAAGCTTCTTTGGGCTGATTTGCAGGTACACCTCTTTATACCCTCTCTGTGGTAGAGAAAAATAAAGGCCTGGGGAGGTGTTAAGCAGAATGACCACTGTCTACTTTCCCTTCCTGTCAAAGAAATGGCAGAAGCTGGCTGACTTTCCTCACAGTGCTGGAGACTTTGCTTTAAACAACCCATTTTTGTCAAATTAGGATGGGAAAATGAGAATGATTCTCATAATAATCAACCTCTGGGAGATGTCGTTACCCATATTAGCTCATTTGCAACTCAGAATAGTTCTCTAAGTCTAGTTACCATTGGCATCATCTCCATGTCATAAATTTGGAATCCAGGTTCAATGAGGCTAAGCAAACTGCTTAAGGTTGTATAGTGTGAGAAAATTACATGGACTTGAACTCTAATCTTCTGACATTTTCCCACGGTCCTCCACCTATGGGCTCTACTCATATGTCCTAAGTTGGAGAAACGCAGGAGCTTCAAAGGTCAACCTGGTTCTCTCTGTGAGAAGTCTCAGATACAAGCACAGACCATCTGCCACCTTCATAGGGCAAGACACTTACATCCAGCACAGAGCAGCTTAGGAGACGTGTGCGCATGGGCTTGGGAGAAGGGCCAAGATGGCATTGATGGGAACACGGAAAGAAGAAGTCAGAAATGAGAAGAGTTTGTAATTTTCTTTTAGACGATTATAAAAGAAAATGGGAGTGGCAGCTTGTGTAGACAAGCCACTCTGAGAAGTTGGCTTATAGTCCAGGCCTTACAGGACAATGGCCACACATTTACTCCTCACATCATTAGGCTCAAAGAATCTTCAAGAAAAGAAAGAAATTGCCAATAACAGCTGACCCCCCAGAACCTTTCATCACAAACCCAAAGTCCCTAAAAATTCATGAATGGTGCTTATTGTACTCAGAGGTTCAAGTGGTTTACAAATATTAACACACTGAATGATTGTAACAACTCTCTGAAGTAGGCAGTATATTATTATTGTTTTCGGATAAGGGGACTAATGCAAAGAGAGGTTAAGATTTGTAGAGATCATAAGGTTTTTCTTTTCTCCTGTCCAAATTCTCCAGAATTTTGCTTAAAACATAGAGGTGGCATATGCACTGCAGTGTAAGTTTCTCAATAGTCACTGCTGGTTTTGGTACCTTGTTATACAGGAGGCACTATGCTAAATGCTTTAAGCAAAGATTCCATGACATTTATACTGTTACCCCCACCACTTTTTTTTAAAACATATTGGAAATAGAGGATGGAGAAGCTAAATAATTTACAGAGGGTCATGGTCTTAATAAGCAACTGAGCTCAGACTAGAATCCATTGCTGTTGGCTGCTAAAAGCCATACTTTTTTTTTTTTTTTTTTGGCTGCATCCACAGCATGCAGAAGTTCCCTGGACTAGGGATAAAACCCATTCCATAGCAGTGACAAGGCTGGATCCTTAACCCACTATGCCACCAGAGAACTCCTAAAAGTGATATTTTAACCACAACAATAAACTGTTTCTCAATCCCTGGATGGGTTAAAGCTACCAAGGGTAATTCTACAGATCTGTAAGCATATTCTAGATTTTAGGTGCCATAAATGGAGTTCAGATGCCTCAGAAGGGACCTGGCAATGTCCTATTTGCCTCTCTCACAGTAGAATCTTTGGCAGTTACAGAGAAGGAGAGTAGTGACTTTGAGGTATCAAGTACCATGATTATCAATGAACTTCAATTCAGTTCATCAATAATTATTGGTCACCGATGATAAACCTTTATTCTACTGCTTATTTCAGCATTATGAAAGGATGTGTTAGGCTAGCTTTCAGGAAACTCAAAATACTGGGGTTCCCACTGTGGCAGAGTGGAAACAAATCCTACTAGTATCATCTAAAAAGTGGTGGGGGGGAGTCAAAACACTTTCCCTCACCAGTCTCTGACTCCCCAACCTACTGCATTTGGCTTCTACGCCTATTATTTCATAGAAACTGCATTAGGTAACTTCCTAATATTAAAACCATTCGCTTTGTCTCAGTCTTCAGCCTTTTTGACCACTGATGAGTGTTTTTTCAGAAAACATGCTTCTTCGAGGGCGAGTTCTTGGAGGCTGATGGTTTCATTAAGGTCACATAGACATTTCATATGCTTCATGGAAAGCTGTACATCTCACCTTAAAATTCATCCACTTTCTCCTTGGTTATAGTGAAGTCATACATTGGGTTATTGATCTGGGGTAGGGGTAGCTTTGTCCTCTTCCTTGGAGAGGATAAATCCACACATGATAGATTATATGCCTTCAGAAAAAATTACCTTAAAGAGCACTATAATCGCCAATGTATAAGTTCATTGATAGGAAGGAAAAAGATTTCTATCTTTCCAAGGTTATTTTATCTCTTACTGTATTGTGTGGTGAAAACCATTGCCATTTTGGTAATGACAGTCTAGACTTGATGAGAGTATAGAGCAGAAATCTCTTGAACAGGGATAGTAGTTGAATTAATACTACCTGCCATTTAGTAACTACTTAGTAATTTCTAAGTGTAAAATGACACGTGTTATCATAGGTTTCACAGTGTATTTGGTATCTTTGTCTTTGAGACAGCACCTCTATGGCTGGGTATTAAACTCCATGCTTTCTCTGAGCTAATATACAAACAAGAAGTGGTACTCTCAGGAGTTCTCTGCTGGCTCAGCATGTTAAGGATCCAACATTGCCACTGGTGTGGCTCGGGTCACTGCCATGGTATGGGTTTCATTCCTGGCTGGGAACTTCCACATGCCAAGGCATGGCTAAAAAAAGAAGGGATACTCCCAGAAAACTGTCAAGTATAATGCAAATATTTTCTTCCTATCTCAATTGAAAGTCTGAGTTCATTAGGGACTTCCTATAGTCCTACAATGTTCAATCATGGTGGGAGCTCTTTTAGGTTCATTATATCCCCTCAGTCTTCAGTATTGGCAAGTTTCACTTAAGAGCAATTGTGCGCCTAAAACTTTCTAAGCAAGAAAACATTTTGGTGATTTTCTTTTTTTCTTTTTTCCTTTTTTGGTCTTTTTAGGGCCACACCCTCAGCGTGTAGAAATTCCCAGGCTAGTGGTCGAATCAGAGCTGCAGCTGCCAGCCTATGCCACATCCACAGCAACACCAGATCCAAGCTGCATCTGCAACCTACACCAAAGCTCATAGCAATGCCAGATCCTTAACCCACTGAGTGAGGCCAGGGATCGAACCCACTAGTCAGGTTCATTACCACTGAGCCATGATGGGAACTCCCAATTTGGTGATTTTTAATCTAGCAATCTGATTTCTTAGAATTCTTTACTAGCAGTAACACTCCTTATCACATAGATATTGGATGGATTAGGCAGAAAATGAATGAAACATTCTAAGGTCCTGGAGCTTCATCAGAACATGGGATTGTATGTGTCATCACTTGTAGAACTAAAACTAGCCACAATGCTAATACTAGGGACCGGGTGTTTCCAGGAGGAATACTTTGAAGTATGTATATTCCTTCCTCCCTTCCTCACTTGATCAATTATCAGGCGTCTTTTAATAAACTACTTGATATCAAGACTATGTTAGATGACATAGATGGGCTGACAATGCAAGGTAAGATGGTTCTGTACACTAACAAATCAGTCCTGGAGGAAAGATATAAACATAGTTAATGACATGTATGTTACAAGTATAACCAAGACACAGTATTATTGGAATGCATCACAATCACTCGTTTATTTATTGTCTGTGGCTGCCTTTCACAGCGTAGCAGAGTTGAATATTTGCAAGAGAAACCATACGGCTCACAGTGCCTAAAATATTTCCTAGCTTATCCTTAATAGAAAATAATGTGCTGATCTCTGGTCTGGACTTCACCGAGGAAGGCTTATAATAAGGCCTAAAAGTAAAGGTCAGAGTACAGATTACAACTTGGTTTTATATTCAGATGTCAGGAGGACTATGTTCCAACCACTAGATATAAGACATTGGACAAATTTGCCTTAGATTGTTTTAGCTTTGAAATCTCAAGGAAATTTTTAATGTCTAAGTATATGTTCAGCAGGAACTCTGAACGAGCATTTACTACACCAAAAGGGGAGTCAGTGTTTGTGACCATCACCATCAAAAAGCTTTAGGTTAAAAAAAAAAAAGCAAAAGCTTTAGGTAGTAAATAGGCCATACGCTGAGAGGATAAGACAAAGGCAGAACTTAGAACTTTTTAATGGTAGGTATGTGGGGATTTCAGTTTAAAAACAGTTTCTCAGTAAATTGGTAAACTGAGAGTATTTTTTTTTTACAGAAAAATATTTTACACATATCCTAACAATTCAATGGTGTTGATTATGAAACAGTATCAATGGAGAGCCAGATTGAGATGGGGAAGTTATCATTGTTCTGACAAAAAGCTAAATTACCCCCACTATTTCTCTGAAGAAGGAAATTCCCTCCAATTTTATATTTGCCTCTTCCTTTGATTTGACGGTTCTTTTAAAAACCTTTCTAACAGCTGGAGTGTATGACCCTTGGAACACATCATTTATCTGGGGAATAACATTCATTTTAATATCATTTCACCAAGGAAGCAAGACTTAAACCCACATTTTCTGATCCGCTTAGTTGATAATATTCTTCTAAAAAAATTTCTGGCTGGTGAAAGGAAGATAATTTAATTTAAAGAGATTAGATATATTGCTTGAAATGCAAGTCCCCCAGAATTTGACAGCAGAACAAGACCAGTGAACAGAAAACTCATCTTGCCTCCTTGCTAATACATGCATCAGGGAATTTATAAGTTGGGCCGTCAGTCTTTGCTCCATGGAGTAATGTCAGTGTCTTTGCTTCTTAAAATCTGACATTCATTAGAAGCATCCAGTGTGGATATGTAGCAGGATTTTTGACAAATCAGCCAAGTGTCACCATTCTGTAGAGGATTATAGAGTGATGCTGCTTGGCTTTGAGCTCTTTCTTTTGTCTGAATGGATCTTGTCTTCATAGAGCACATGAAAGGTTGGGTTTCATTTTTGTTCCAAATGGGCTGATTTCATTTTTCTTTTTCCATCAAATTAGGGAGAACTTGGGAAATATAGGGGGAAGCTAACATATATTATTCATTTCCTATGAGCCAGGTATTGTGTAGATCCTTCCCCCTTCCCTTTCTTCCTCCCTCCCTCACTTCCTCCCTCCCTTCCTCCCTCCCTTCCTTCCTTTCCATTTATCTTTCTATCTAATCATTAAACATATGTATTATATACATATGTGTGTGTATCACAACAGCCTATGAGTTAGCTGCCATAATTCATACCTATTTAACAGCTAAAGAAACTGAGGTGGAAAGAGGCCCAGTCATTTGCCAAAGTAATTGAGCTTCGGTGACTAGGAAGTTTATAAACTTGGTAGAAAATATATCAGTGACCAACAACTAACATTCAGAATTTCATTGGTCAAGTTGTTCTTCCTACTTTTATCTTTGCAGGGGAACTAGAAATCTAATGCTGGTTGGCTCTTCAAACTTCATGCTTTCCTCAAAAGCCTTGTGCAGAAACACCATAGCTGTATTTATTATTTTGAAAACAAGCAAACACCTGCCACTGCCCCCAGTTGTGTTGTTAGATTGGAAACAATGCCGCCTGTGGCTCTCTATACCCTCCCCTCTCATTACAGCCCATCCTTGGAACACAATCATTTTCTGTATTATCCAAAGGTGTCATTATGGGATGCCTGCTATATAGTTAGTGCAGTGTCAGCATATTCAGTTTGAATACCCCCACCCCCATCCCCAGAGGATATAACTAGGCCATAAGAATTCCTTTGGGGCTACTATATTGGTTAGGGACATAGTTGTGTGGCTGGGGGAACAGTTTTCAGTGGCTTACTATCTATAGCTTTAGGTCAAATTTGAATAAATTCTCTCCTCAATTCTAGGAAAACAATAGCTCCACAGTTTGTGATGGAAAAGTAAACTGAATTTGCATGAAGACTTTGGGGAAGTTGAAACAAGACAAGCCTGGGATGAAAAGCTGGAATTAAAATGTTTTATTTAAATTGGAAGTTTTAAAATGAATATTGTGGAGAAGTGTATATTCTAGTTAGTATTTCATGCTGTAACTTAATTTTCTAGGAAATAGTTTAATGGGAAGTCTGAGGTTTGCACATACTATTTCAGGGTCCTGAATATTCCACATAGTAATGTCTGTGTTTTCCCTGAAGCAACAGCTTTGAATAAACTATGTCCTTTTTTCCCAGCTTCAAATATTTTTCAATTGAAAACCAGAAAGGGCTATCTTCAGAATGTTTCTTTCAGTTAAAGAATGTATAGATTTTTAGCCATGAGAATAACTAAAGTTTATCATTAGCTAATGTAAAAACTGCTTTTTATTAAGCAGAGGCTAAGAGCACAGACCATGGAATCAGAATGCCTGAGAAATTTGAATCTCACAAACTCCGCAATTTATAAGCCATGCAACCTTAGGCAGGTTCCACAACCTCTTTGTGTGCCTGCTTCCTCCTCCGTAAGATTAAGGTAATTACACCTTCCTCAGTAGGGATGTTAGGAGGATTAAATGAGTGAATTCATGTGTTGGGAAGGAAAAACTTTTCCTCTACCTTCTTAGGTTCTATACAGGGGGCCTGTGAATTAAAGTAATAAAAGACATATTAACAGGAAAAAAGGCATATAATGTTTATTAATATTTGCATGCATAAGGTTTCACAAAAAAAGTGGTTAGATTTAGGGACTTACAGGCAATTTTAATGAAGGAGAGGAGGTTTTGGCTTCAGGGGAAGTGAAATATATGGGGAAATATATAGGGGAGCTAAGGGAAGACAACAGTTATTTTAGCAAGGTCTGTGTATGCAAACTTACCTCTGTTGACTCTTTCAGTGATAAGAGCATTCTCCCCCTCCTGGTACAGAAAGGGGGTGGAGAAACACCTTCAGGAAGAAAAATTTTTGCTCTGATTTTAAGCAGATAAGTGGAGGGCAGAGAACTCTTTCTGCATCTGCTGATTCTCAGTTGCCATTCACTCAAAATAATCATTATGCCTATATAGCATATTTGGGGGTGCCATATCCTGATTCCCTCCACATGTAAAGCATTTAGAACAGTTCCAAGCACAAGGTAAAGGCTGTATGCATTATAATTCTTACTGTATTAACTCTAAAACTGTCTGGCACTGTTAAAAACATCTACTCGAATCCTCACAACAACCATGAAAGGTAAATTAACCTCCATTTTACAGATGAGAGAACCAAGGCTCAGAGAGTTGGCTTGACTTTCCCAAGGCTAAACAGATCATAAATCAGAGTTAGGAAATGAGCTGTGAGAGCTGGCACTTTCAGTGTGTACCAGAGAGACAGGAACAGGAAACTGACCCTGAGTCGTAGGGTTTTTCCAGGCAGGGCTTGGAGGAGCTTTCTGAAGCAGTGCTCACTGCTTCTTTAACTGAGCAGACCTTTCATATCCCCAAGTAACAGTCCAGGATTGGAGGGCAATTCCAATCTCTGGAGAAACATTAGTTTAATACTAAGAAAAGAATCAAATTTGCATAAGTATTGTAGTTACAAACAATCATCAAGGGCGAACTGCATGCCAGGAGCTCCTGGGAGATGCAGATGCTGAGAATTCTCCAACAGCTCCCAGGCCTTCAGGGAAAGCCTGATTACCCAGGGCACCCCAGGCACAAGTGCGGAATCTAGTGATGCTCCCTCTTCCTTCCTCCCCTCCTCTTTGCCAACACACAGCCCCTGAGGGACTGCAGTACAAAGAGATACTCTGAACCCAGTGGCTTCCTCGGAGAAGCTTCCTGGAGGGCGGCGTTTCCTTAGGGGGCTCTGCAGGATGAGATAAACAGAAGAGTAAGGAAGGCATCTTTTACTTCTATGGGCTCCTCAACCACTTGGTGTTAGTCATCTGGGTTATCCTCTACACCTGGGATGTTGGTTAAGTCTAAACCACACCCTCTGTCACCCACACCTCACCCCACCTCTCAGTCATAGTGTAGCATCGCTTCGCCCTCCAGAGGTAACCCTAGGGGTGGGTGTAAAGGCTCTGACCCAAGGGCTGCGCGGAGGAACCTCGCGGCGCCACGCTGGGTGTGTGAGGTGCGCATGCGTGCGGCCCTAAATCTCAAGCCTGCGGGAGCCTCAAGGGCCCGGGCAGCAGAGGCTTTTGGAGCTGGAACCTGGGCCCCAGTCTGATGCCTGCCAAGGTCCAAGGCCGCTGCAACGTGCTTATGCTGTTCCACTGCACATCCTTGGGGCCAGCTGTTCCTCCCAGCAGCTGCAGGCGTCTAAAATTCGTCCCTTGGAGACCGTCACGCCTGCTCTTCAAACTTTTCTCCTGAAGGGCAGCTTCGGGTCAGTACTCTCTTTTTTAAACACCTTAAGCTATCGGGGAGCTGGTCCCTTTACACAGTCCCCTCCATCATACAATATTCTCTCTTCTAAACACCAAGGGGAACACCTGTGGGTCGCGACGTCGGTCTTGTAAGGTATATGGTTTCTCAGGAAGGCAAACAGGGGGCAGCAGGAGCCAGAAGGATGTGCCCTGTGACGATCGATTGGGTTGCGCCAAGCTTCAGAGGCTGCATAGAGGATGGTGGAAGCTGGCAGCTCCGATCACTCCTCTTAGCGGAAGCTGGATCTCACAAAGTCTCAGGAGTTCTACAGGGTCTAAGGGGAGTCTTGGAGTGAGAAATGCCAAGGTGAACTTAAAATAAAATGAGTTGAGTTGAACCGTGCCCCAAATATGGGAGCTAGTAAATTATGGGCAGATTTTTTGCAAGAAAGTGAAGGAGTTGAGACAGGGTTAGAGAGTGAAGACTGGAATATGTGTGCAAGGGGAGGGTGTATTAAAGGCAGGGGGTTGCGGCGCTGAATTGTAGCTCAGTTCACCAAGTAGGTGGATCAACCATCAGTCCCTCTGCCTTGTTGATGGGGGCTATGGAAGGCATCCCAGGATGTTTACAGGCTGCTTGGGGGTTCAGGATGACCAGATCCAGCAAGGGTTCTTAACAATGTAGACTATAGTAGTTCCGAAGAGCCAGGTTCTCCCTGGGCACTGCAGTTTTCAGGGAGGGACTGTGAAGAAGGGAGGGCTTGGTGCGGGTGATTAAGGAAATTGCTCCATGACCAGGAAAATGTCATCTAAAAAGCGTCTGATAGTTTTCCAGCTTTGATATGTGTTCAATGACACGGACCCTGACCAGAATAGAAAGTTACTAATAATAGCTAACATTTATTGAGAGCCTGTAGGTCAGAGGCTTTGCCAAGCACTCTGCATGGACTACTGACTTGGGTCGGGCTAGAAATATTTACTAAGTGTCTGCTGCGTGTCAGACATTGTTTTAGGCACTGGGGTCTCAGCAGTGAACAAAAAATATAAGTCCCTCCCCTCATGGAGCTTTCATAGTTATTCTTTCTAATAACCCTGTATTATGGGTGGCAATAAGATCCTCATTTTGAAAAGGAAGCAGCTGGTGCAGTACAGAGCGATTTAGTAATTTGTTCAGGGTTACATGCATAGTTATCAGTTCATTAACTTATTAATGTGTAGATGCTGAATTTCTTTTTATAAAGGAAATTGGGATAGGTACTCAACCTAAGAAGACAGATAAGCTATATTTTGTTCACTGAAGGTTACTGGGGATTGGGGAAGATGAGCACTCAAGCAACAATTATAAGTCCATGTAGCATGTACGGGGTTGAGGAAATAAGGAGCAACGAATTTTGCCAGTAGCGGAAGTGAAGACGTTCTTTAAGAGAATTGAAAGGATGAGTAGGAACTTCAGATAGAAAAGTGCATTGAAGGCAAGAGACATTTTGGACAAGGAAAATAGCATGTTCCAAAAAAGTATGGAGGAGAAGCGGTAGGGAAGGAAAGTAACCTTTTTTGCTTATGTGTTTTGTACTAGTGCTTAATATATTTTTAAAGTTAAGTATTAAATGCATGGAAAAATATTATGTATGTTTATAGTACAACCACTATGGAGAACAGCATGGAGGTACCTTAAAAAACTATACATGGAACTACCATATGACCCCCTTACCCCACTCTTGGGCATATACCTGGACAAAACTTTCCTTAAAAAAGACACATGCGCCTGCATGTTAATTGCAGCAGTATTCACAATAGCCAAGACATGGAAACAACCCAAATGTCCATTGAGGGATGATTGGATTAGGAAGATGTTATATATATACACAACGAAATACCACTCAGCCGTAAAAAAGAACGACATATTGCCATTTGCAGCAACATGGATGGAACTAGAGACTCTCATCCTGAGTGAAGTAAGTCAGAAACAGAAAGACAAATACCATATGATATCACTTATAACTGGAATCTAATATACGGCACTAATGAACCTTTCCACAGAAAAGAAAATTATGGACTTGGTTGCCAAGGGGGAGGGGAGGGAGTGGGAAGAGTTGGGAGCTTCGGGTTAATAGATGCAAACTATTGCTTTTGGAATAGATTAGCAATGAGATCCTGCTGTGTAGCACTGAGAACTATGTCTAGTCACTTATGATGGAGCATGATAATGGGAGAGAAAAGAATGTATACGTGTATGTGTAACTGGGTCACCATGCTGTACAGTAGAAAAAAATTGTATTGGGAAAATAACAATAAAAATTAATAAAAATATAAAAATAAATAATATTATATATGTATATATAAATTTAAAACAACTTTATTATCTAATCACACAGCTTAAAGACATTAAAACATAACTTTTTAAAAATTAGCCTTTCAAGTAAGCTAGGCAAAGTTAAATAACTTGTCCAAAGTCACAGAGTTAGTAGATAGTAGAGCCAGGGCTGGTTGCCTACCTAGTTTGGTCTTGTAGTAGTGTGATGTCACACCTTCTCCTGTGGGCGGTGGAGGATGTGGACAATGATAGGAGGTGCTCATTGGTTTTCAGTGCAGCAGTGAGGAGGGAGGAAGGAGAAGAGAATCCCTGCTCACTGCCATCCTCTGGGCTGGGACCCAGATTGGCCAGAAGCCTGCAACAAACATGGGGGCGGGGGAAGACAGAAGTTTGAATTGGTGATAAATCCTCACAGGAGCAAAGTAATCCAGAGTGCTGGGCTGGGATAAAATGTGACTGGGCTGGGTGTTTCTGCTTTCACTAGAATGTCAGAGTGGGCCTCTAAAAAAAGAGACTTGGACCTAATTCCTGAATTGTCACAAGGCACTAGTGATGTGGAGAACTAGGTGAAAAGTACTTCAGGCTGAGCAAACAGTGGGTGCAAAGGTCCTGAGGTGCGTTCAGTTGAAACTTGGAGAAGGCCAAGTTCTTCGACCAGGAGACTTTAGCCTCAGGCAGGTTCACTGTTCTGTGTTGTGCTTAAATTACATGTGTAGTAGAAATAGAAATGTTGCAATGAAAACCTGGCCAAGTGTTAAAATTGGTACTCAAAGCCAAATATAACTATCTTCGAATGAACTTCTAGGAGATGAGAATGAATCTGATATATTATTTAAAAATAAACTATCCTGATAATTTTGCTAGTTTTACTGAGATATAATTGGCATATAACATTGTATTAGTCAAAGGTCTACAACACAATAATTTGATAAATGTGTATATTGTGAAATGATTACCAAAGTAAGCTGAGTTAACATCAATCATCTCACATAATTACCTTTTTTAATGATGAGAACTTTTAAGATCTCTCAGCAGCTTTCACATATACAATACAGTATTGTTAACTGTAGTCATCATGTTGTGAAACGTGAGGATGCGCATTTCGCTTCCAGAACTTATTTATCTTATAACTGGATATTTGTACATTTTGCACCTTCACTTATTTCCCCCTCCCGACCCTTGCCTCTGGCAACACCTATCTGGTCTCTGTTTTTATAAGTTTCTTATTTTTAGCTTCTACATATATGTAAGATTATACAACATTTGTCTTTCTCTGTCTGACTTATTTCATTTAGATTAATGCCCTCAGGGTTGATCCATGTTGTTGCAAAAGGCAAGATTTCCTTCTTTTTTATGGCTGAATAAGATTCCATTGTAGGAATGGAATGAAGATATAGATATATATACACACACACATATATGTGTGTGGTTGTGTATATATATTATATATGTGTATATGTATATATATGCGCATAATGGAATCTCTATACTGTTTTTGGTAGTGGCTGCACCAGTTTACATTCCCACCAATGATGCACAGAAGTTCCATTTCCTCCACATCCTTGCCAACACTTGTTATTTCTTGTCTTCTTGATAATAGCCATCCTAATGTGTGTGAGTGATATCTCGCTGTCATTTGGATTTGTATTTTCCTGGTGTAGTGATTTTCATTACCCCTTGGCCCTTTGCATTGTCTCCTCTGCCCAATTTTAAATCAGATTGTTGTTTTGCTATTGAATTATATGGGTTCTTTATAAATCTTGAGTATTAACTGTTTATCAGATGTATGATTGCAAATGTTCTCTCCTATTCTGTAGGTGCCCTTTTCATTTTGTTGATGGTTTCCTTTACTGTGCAATGACAATTTTATTATTAACATTTTAGTAGTCAGATTTTAAAGGTTTGTCATTATAGTGCAGGAACTTCAGTACTACACAGAAACTTACTTTAAACTGACATATTTAATAACATCACTAGACTCATGTACACACCAAAACATAATCCAGAGTAAAAGTTTTTCAGTATCATGTCTGGACAGAATTTTGCTTTTAGGACGCATCTAAGAAAACTCTTCACTTTAAATAGTGGAAATGCTGTGTGCTTAGTAGGGTATGGTGTAGCGTCATTTTAAAGAAGATTTTGGTTTAAAAGTTTACCTCTGTGGGAGGAAAAAAATATAAGGGTTGTCCTCTTAAAATAGCCTTGTCAAGTTAGTTACTTTGTTGAAGTTTGGTGAGAATACATTCATTGTGTTTGGTTTCCTCATATGCGTCTGAAAATTTCCTTTTTTCTTTCTGTTCTTTTAATTTTTTTATTTTTTCTGGACCAAAGATAATTTATTATGAATGTTATTATGCAAGATTCTGGAGTTTTTCCTTCTCATGAAATTTTGAAGTGGTGAATTTGACATTCTGCTTTTAATTTGTCCTCACAAAATGTGAAGAATTCCCAAATAAGACTTTTTCTTAAAAGACTCTTGGCCTAAGAGGAATTAAATAATGACAATTTAAATACACTCCTTAAAGGTTTTTTAATGTAACGGATGCTAATACACCAAACAATTCTACAAGGATTAGAAATATGATACAATTGAATCTCTATTATTCCACTTTGCATTGTTATTTAAATTTATGTATTTAAATAATTCGTTGGCTCAAAAAGGATGTAAGTTATCTAGCTAACATATTCTCCTAGCATTTATATTGTCAACTTACATTCTGTTTAACCATTTGAAAGCTGAAATTGTTTTTGGTACAAAAAAAACTTTGTATGCCATTAATCACTGTAGCATTTTACTCTTGCCATAAATATGCTACATGTCCTAACCGATTAATTAATATTCAGCTTAAAAACCACATGAGGGGAATTTTCTTATTATAGCTAGGATGCTTTCCTATGTTTGAAAATAACAATAAAATCAAATGACACACCTCATTCAATATTGCTGGCATTATGAAAATGTAATAATTAGAAATCATGGTTATGGTCATATGATCATTGATCATGCACAAATTCAGCCAGAAATGACTTTGAAGTCAGCATTTGGTTACTTGGAGTTTTGAAAGCTGAAGCTGAAATCAGATTTATGGCCAGTTCCCAGACTGAGGCTGGTCTTCAGTGTACTCCTCACTCAGCGTAGGTCTTCCTCAGCTTTTTTTTTTTTTGTCTTTCATTGAAGTACAGCATATGATGGAAGTACTCAAATCATAAATGTTCAGTTTGATTACTTTTTACTAGGTAAACCTACGTAAGCAACTGGCACCCAGATCGAAAAACAAACTAGAAGTAGCATCTCAGAAGCCCCTTTGAGTCCTTTTCCAGGAACTACCACCACCAGGGGAAGCAATTATCCTGAGCTTTAACATCAGAGATGCTCCTATTAACCTTGAAATTTTATGTCAAGGGAATCACATATATGTGCTCTTTTTTAATTTGCCTTCCTTAGTTCAATATTACCTCAGTGAGATTTATCTATATTGTTGCATGAAGTTGTAGATTGCTCATTGTTACTGTTGTATAGTATTTCCTTGTGGGATATATTGCAATTTATTTATCCACTTTGCTGTCACTGGGCACTGAGCAACATCCTAGGCCTTTAACTTTAGTCAAAGATTTATTTTAAAATGAAAAAAATGGGGTCCAAATGCGGTTTCTGTACTTATTATAAAGTTACCATTGAGGATCTTGTCCATTCCACTATTCACTAGCTATTTTAGATAGTTCTTTCTGAGTTTAGTGCCAGCAAAACCTTTGTCTCCCTTGAGGAATCAGTATGCCCACTCCCTTCTTTTAAAAAGTGTACTTGTTAATCTCACCTGTTCCAGCAAGCACTAATAACAGCATAATGAAATAAAGAAAATTTCAAAATTAAAGAGATTAAAAAAAGGTGAGGCTAGAGTTCCCAATGTGGCTCAGTGAGTAAAGAACCCCACATAGTGTCTGTGAGGATTCCTGTTCAATCCCTGGCCTCACTCAGTGGGTTAAGGATCTGGCATTGCTGCAAGCTGCATTGTCAGTTAAAGAGGGGTCTCTGATCCAGCATTACCATGGTTGTGGTGTAGGGCTGCAACTGCAGCTCCGATTCCATCCCTGGCCCCAGGAACTTTCATATGCCACAGGTCCGGTGAGAAGGAAAAAAAAAAAAAAAAGGTAAGCCAAAGTGAGAAGTCTTATAGCCTCATCCACAGTCTTCTGCTTAAAAGCTTAATCAAACATTGGTACCATGAAGCCTATACACTTTCTCACTTGGGGCCCATATTCAGCTTTGAGCTTCAAATCAGATGATTCTAAAAGGAAAATCACATCCATCCTACCAGTCTGTGTCCAAAATATGCGAGCGTGCTGGTTCCTCAGAAGAAGAGCCCTATTCCTGGTGTAAGAAATTCATTTCTCTCAAGGCTTCTTGGGCAGCGGCCTGCCTCAATGTCTGTAGGTAGATACAGTAATATGTTTTAAGGGTTTTTTTTTTTTTTTTAATTACCTCTCATCACAGGATGATGGTATCACACCAGGGCTGGGGAGGCAACTCAATAAAAATATGTAATTCTGAGAAGGTCCTGGGAGAATGTAGGGGAGAGGCCATCAAAGAGTATCATGGTAGATCATCAACAAGGACCTACTCTATAGCACAGGGAACTCTACTCAGTATTCTGTAATAACCTATATGGGAAAAAGATCTGATAAAGAATGGATATATGTATATGTATAACTGAATCACTTTGCTGTACATTTGAAATTAATGCAACATTGTTGATTATATTTCAGTATATTGAAAAAAAAGGGTACCCTGGAAATCATTCACTTTCTAGCTGACCCACCTTCATCCTGTGGTAGGTATTGTATATCTGGAAGCAGCTAGGTGAGAAATCTTTTGAAGTATCCCTGCCTCTTCCATAAATATCACTTCCCTTAATAAATCCAATGGATACAGAGTGGTGTAAAGCTTGAGATCATACTCTTTATCAAGCACAAAGTGTGTAATTCTTGTATGTTGCCAGTTAAGTGTGGTGCCACTTGGCATACCAGCCACGTGAAAAGGAGGATGAGTTAATACTCTTTTAAGAGAATCGAGAATCCTGGAGTTCCCGTCGTGGCTCAGTGGTTAATGAATCTGACTAGGAACCATAAGGCTGTGGGTTCAATCCCTGGCCTTGCTCAGCGGGTTAAAGATCTGGTGTTGCTGTGAGCTGTGGTGTAGGTTGCAGACGTGGCTCAGATCCCGAGTTGCTGTGGCTGTGGCGTAGGCCGGTGGCTACAGCTCAGATTCTACCCCTAGCCTGGGAATCTCCATATGCTGCAGGAGTGGCCTAAGAAATGGCAAAAAGACAAAAAAAAAAAAAAGAGAGAGAGAGAGAATTGAGAATCCCAAACAGTAGATTTCCCATCTCCTCTTTGGCTGGGCCAAGATTCAACGTAGAAAATAATTTTGAATCCACTTTTTCTATTGCCCGCTCAAATGGGTCTTTGTAACTGCCAACTCCATATAACATGGCCATAGTGACTGTGGCCTGGACAATGTTAAGGCAGGTATAAACAGATGCCCAAAGTGGCCATTTCACATCAAATTCTTCTTTGATCCTAGTCTGACAGTTATATAACATACTGTGTTTCCTTTCTTGTCCAAGCTGGCAAGCTTCTCAGAGACCATTTTTAAAGCTTAATTTTTAGCTTTAATTACAAAGCTTAATTTTTAAAAGCTTAATCACAGCAGCTTGGCTTATCTTTACATTTAAAATATATACTGCAGCTTCTCCCCTGGACTTGGGCTTCCTCTTTCCTATTCCTATTTTATAGCCTTAGTGTAGATAAACCTTGTTTTGTAAAAGGTCTCAAAGTCTTTCAAGAAAAAGACATGGTCTAAACAAATTTCAAGAGAACAAAGTATAAAGGGTGAGGAAAGTGATCAAGAATTGGCAAATGTCTAATGTGTGTCTCCAGTTCTTCTGCCTGAGAATAAAGACCTGTCTGTACAAAGGCTTCCTGACAGCCAAAGGAACAAAATGCTCTCCAGAAAGAAAAGAGCCAGAGTCACTCCATCTTCCCTCCAACCCTGCTTTAAAACGAAACAATGCTTCCCAAAGGAGCTGGCAGCTGGCCCTTGGCAGGTGGTAGAAACTGCATTGCAGCCTGCACAAAAGGAGAAAACCCAAACTTTCAAGCTTTGGGGAGCAGTGTGATTTTTCTGCCTGCTACCTCCCAAAAGGAAAGGGACTGCCACATCAACCAACCAAGCTGCGTTTCCAAAGACCACAGGCTTTTCCTCTCCTCAGCAATTGCCATTTCTGCTCCCATTGCCTCAAGGCTTACGATACCCAGCTCCTGATCTTGTCCCCTAGGTTCCTTATTCATTGCAGATATTCACTCACCTTTTGTTGATGTGCCTGCAATGATGGCCACTGTGCCAGGAGGTTACAGGCAGAAAGGCTAGGAAATGGAGGGAGATGGGAGGTCAACTTCTGCCGAAGGAAGGCTGGTGATGTGCATCCTTTAACGGCCTAGAGAGGAATTGAGGTTAAACTAGATTTTGATTAACTGTGGAGTTTCTGGGTTTTGATGCTTATTTCGACTCTGGTGGGAGGTAGATAAATAGAGCAGTGTTGATGGGACCAAAATGTCTTTCATCCTTCTTTCCTCTTTTCTCACTCACCTTATCTGAAGATGGCAAAATCAGTGATGACCTCAAGGTCATAGTTATTCACCTCAAATTGTATTTTTAAATCACCTATATTGTCACTACTATATGGTTTTTATTGATTAGCTACCATATAGTTATTGCTATAGTGTATTTGTTGATTACCTATTATCAGCCAAAGTGAAACAAGCATGGTCTTTGCAGCCAGCCAGACATAGCTGTGCCATTCACTAGCTTGGAAACTTTGGACAGTTTAGGTGACCTCCCTGAGTCTCAATGAACATGTGAAAAATGGAAATGATAATGCACACCTCATAGGGTTTCTCTAATAATGACATGGAGCTAAACCATGTAGGTTACCTGGTAGAACAGGTAGTTGGGATTCAGTAAATAAGTGCTATTTTCATCAGAGAATGGCCGTGAGAGATGCATTCATATTAAGGAAGAGCTCAATTTTGTTACTGGCAAGTCTGTGGGCTGATGATACTAAATATATGAGAATATTCCTCGTTTTCAAAGTGTCTAATTATCTTTTTTGGAGCCATAATGATGATCAGGGTCACTGGAGAAGTGACTGAATCATTTGATTAAAAAGCACAAGCTATCAAGAGGCTGTTCACCCTTGTTAGCTGCTGGGGCAGATCCACCCAGGAATCCTTGGCGAGAAAAAAGACAATTGCTTGCTGGCCTATGATTGTGGCAAAGTGGAAGAGAAGGAGATAGGGCTAAAGTGTTCTAGTCCCTGCAGTCTGACTGTTGAGTTCTGTGACTTTGAGTAAATCACAACAAATAAAACGATTACTATTTATTCACCTACTCAGGGCCAGGCACACAGTCGCTTACACATACGTCTCATTTACTCTTGCAGGTAAGAATATCTGCCCCCTACAGAACTCCTGTAAGTGTCAATGGATGCCAAAGCCCTTAATAGTAGTATTATCATCATTTCAAGTGGTATGCCGCGGGTGCAGCCCTAAAAAGCCAAAAAGTAAAAATAAAAAAAATAATAAAGTAAATGGTTCCTGGTCACTGAAAAATTGTCTGTCGCACTTGGCCTTTACGGAACCATTAACTTAGGCCTTATTACTTGAATAACTTGCACTGTGTCCTACATAAGTGCCAACATATCCTGAACCCAATTCAATTCAATAATACTTAATGCCAACTATGTTCAAGGCACTAAAATGGGGCTGCAGCCTTAGTCCCTTGTCATGGGTTTATGTTCTTATGGGAGCGACTACAGAAGCTAGTGCAGAGTGCTGAATATGATTATGTGGCAGGAGAAATACAAATAGTTCTAATTTTTTTTTAACGTGGCATATGGAAGTTTCCAGGCTTTCAGCCTAGGGGTTGAATTGGAGCTACATTTTCTGGTCACAGCCACAGCCATAGCAACACCAGATTCGAGCTGAGTCTGCGACCTACACCACAGCTCGCGGCAACATTGGATCCTTAACTCACTAAGCAGGGTCAGGGACCGAACCCATAGCCTCAAGGATACTAGTCAGGTTCACTTCCACTGAGCCACAGCAGGAACTCTTCTCATGTGTTTTAACAAGAAACTATTTGCTGTGGTCTGGGTTATGGGGGAAAGCATCAGAGAAATCTTCCTGAGGAAGTGGGATTTGGGGATGGACCTTGAAAAATGAGTGGGATGTTTTTAATTATTTTTTATAACCAATCATTAAAACAACACATGTATACTATTAAAAATACATAAAAACCAAAGAGTAAAAGAAATTCACCATATAGCAGTCAATTAAACACATCATTGTTATATTTTGAGGTATTTTCTTACAGTAGATTTATATGTACTCAAATATATAAGCACATACATACTTAAAAGTGCATATGTATGTACCTACATTTATATATGTACATACCCACATATATATCATTACATAGTTTTATATCTTGCTTTTTTCACTTGAAATTTTAAGTATTTTCTCAGTTTATAAAGGCTTTTAATAAACATGATTTTAATTAAAAAAGATTTTTTTTTGTCTTTTTAGGGCCTCACCCACGGCATATGGAGGTTCCCAGGCTAGGGGTCGAAGTGGAGCTGTAGCCGCCGGCCTATGCCACAGCCACAGTGATGCCAGATCCAAGCCACATCTGTGACCTACACCATAGCTCACAGCAACGTCAGATCCTTAACCCACTGAGCGAGGCCAGGGATCAAACCCGCAGCCTCATGGTTCCTAGTCAGATTTGTTTCTGCTGCGCCACAACGGGAACTCCCATAAATATGATTTTAATAAGTGAATAATAATATCTCAAAGAACAAATATGCCAAAAATATATCTAATAATCCCCATGTTTTAAGATACTCAGATTTACCATTTTTAGGTGTTGTAAGCAATCCAGTAATGTTTTTAGCAAAAGCAATAAAGCTAAATGCCAATTATCTGTTCTGGGACATTGACAAATAGCTCATAGGTATCAAAACATTATCTATGACAAGCATTTTTCCCACTTCAATCCTTTCTGCCTACTAAACTTCATAAATCATTTCACTCTCACTTTCAGAATCTTCCAGTGAATTTCACTTCTACACAATATAAAATCCCGACTTTTGCTTTCTGCTATTTTGTGTTCTCCAAAGCAGACCCAACTGTAAATAAGTTCTTATTTTCTGCTGTGGCCTCCACTCCAAAGCTGTCTTCTATCTTTTCACTAACTGATTCCCTATTTGGAGCTCTTTGACCTTATTAAGACTCTTTGTCCCTTGACCCCTCCCTTTTCTCCAAATCTGTCAGTTCCCTCTTGGCCTCACCTCCTTACCTCTCAGATTTAGGTCTCATCAGAATTGATTTTACATTATGCTAAAGCTAAAGTGTCAGGGCTTCTCACTTTCACAGACCCTTTCAAATGTGTTGTACTTGGTTTTGCATTTGTAATTTTTTGTTCTTTTTTGCAAAAAGGGGCCTCATACCGTATAAGCTTCTGGTCCCACAAAACCTGGATCTGCTTCTGAACCCCCAAGATGGGCACCTTGTCACTGAAACTTCTCTCATCTCCAGGAACCTTCTTTGCTCCAATGCCTTTTGTCTTCTCAGTTCTAGAATTGAACATACTGAATTATTTAGAATTGTTCATGAGATTGTAATTCCTTGAGGGCAGGGACTGTGTCTTATTTTACAGTTATGTCCATAATAAATGCATGCTTGCTGAATGCCTTGCTAATTCTTGACATCCTGCACCAAACTTCCCCTTGCCCATACTGCTACTGCTGCTACTGCTGATGCCTACAGACACTTTAGAAAGCACACCGGGTGTGGCCAACTATATTGCCCCCAAATAACTGCAGTCATATTTCTAGTGTCATATGTCTTTTGGATCCTTGCCACTCCTCCTTTAGAAGTGATGTCAATTTCCCCTCTTTGTGAAGGGCTCCAAACAGTGAAATATGGGGGAAGTAATGCTATGAGACTTCTGAGGTTAGATCATAAAAGGTACATTTTTTTCACTCTTTGAATAGTTACCCCTGGAACTCAGCCATCAGCTATGAGGAAGCATGGGCCACATGGAGAGGCAGCATGTAGGTGTTCCCGCCAATAGCTCCAGCTCTGACTCTAGCCAGCATCATCCACCTTCGGATGATTCTAGCCCCAGGCTTCAAGCTGCCATGGTCAATGCCAAGTGGAGCGGAAATGGCTGTCCCCACCAAGTGCTGCCCAAATTACAGCTAGTGAGTGAAAACAGGATTTTAAGCCATCAAGTCCTGGGGTCATTTGTTTCTCAGCACTAGATAATCAGGCAGTGTGCTAAAACCATTATGTGCTGAGAAAACTGAGACCTGGAAGAGGTAAATGACTTGCCCAAGCTCACCTTTTTCTCTGCTTACCAATTCTGCCATCTCCCAAGTCATATGTCCTTGACAAGGTCTTCTGGCTTGTGTAGTTGCATGTGGAGCATCCCTTTGTTTAACTCCACTAGCCAACTGTGTTGTTGACACCTGTACCCTACAGTAGCCCTATGATGTCAATGTTTTAGGGTTGGGGAAACACACAAAGAGGTTGGACATTTGCTTAAGGAAACAGTAAGTAGCAGAGGGCTATCTTCTCCAAATATCCCTTCTTTAGGTTTAAATTGTTCCTGAATTGCCTTTCTAAGGTCTCTGGATCATTTATTTTGGCTTTTAATGCATTATTGCCTCATTTTAGAGCTTACTCATTTTTGTGTGTGCATTTCTGTTTTCCACCCAGAGTTGTGCACTCCTAGACAGTAGAGCTATATTCCACTTTTCCTCAGCATCCTTCTTAGTTCTCTGCACGATACTAGGCACAAACGAGGCACTCATTGATTGAATACATATAAAACGCCACATTCAGCAGCCACAAAAGATATTTTTAGAGTTGAATTTAAAAAAAGTCATAGAAACACAGGAGTTAAACCTTGCAACTAAATATGTAAGGGCTTTAGGCAAGTCTTAGTGATTTCCTTCTTTTTTTCCTGCCTAAAAATATCTTTTCTCCTCTTCTTAAAAAAACATTCAAATCTATCATAAGCATAAATACTTGGTTACATCTTTTTAAAGTAGCTTTAAAAAAAAAACCTGGCTATCCCATCAACCTAGTGTTTTTGTACAGTGTTAGAATCTTTTTTTGTTTTGTTTTGTTTTGCAGATGAGGTATTTGAATGAAGGCCTCATATTGATCTCACTTATTGCTGCAGGCTGCAGCTTAAAATTGAAACTTGATCAATATGGATTTGAGGCAGTCTGGAACATTAAATAAGACCTTGTTAGACTGATATTTTTTCTTTTGTGTTATTTAATTTGGAGGGGTGGGGAACAGGAAGGCGGGGTGAGAGATGGGCACATCCTTCAGTCAGTCACTGGGAGCAAGTGTCTTGATTTTCTTTCCTGTGGCTTCCCCTGTGCAGCCACTCTAGCTGAGTGGTGACAAATTGAATGGCATCATCATGACTGTTCCGTATGTCCTCTTGTCCAAATGTAAGTTCTATTTTTAAAAGGCCCTCCTGAAAGCCTTTGAGACATTTAGAGGGAAAGAATGGCATTTTGAAGGGCTCCATCCGGGAAATAAAAACATGCAGCTTTTATTTAATTCACCATCAACACCCATGTACTGAACACCTACTATGAGCTAGGCATGGGCTGAGCAAAATGGAAAACAGTGTGGCTAATCTCACAGAGCTTGCAGCCTTGCCTACCGTCTCAAGGCAATATTCTCTCTGAATGTTATGGGGCTGGAAAGAGCTGTCAAAATGTAATCCCATCTGACATGACTGTTCTCATAGCAACACTACCTTATAGTTTTGCTGAATATGGGTCTTATAGCATTTCAGACTAATAACTAGTTTCTCGATATAAACTGCTTAATATGGGAGATCCTTAATGTCTGCATGTCCCATAAGCTTAACACTAATTTTGAGGCATAATTTAGGCAACTGGCATTAAAAAAAGGGATGAGTGGGGAGAGATAAAAATATCACAGTATAGAGGTGGGAGAGCTGAGACTTCTCATTTTATAGAGAGGAAACGGAGGCCCATGCAATGAATCATTGAACTCCATCAGGGTCCATGGATCATGTAAACACATCCACTTAGCCAACAAACATTTATAAATGAGGGTGATTTCCTTGGCAGACAAAGTGGCCCTGTGAATACACAATAAATAAAATACAGCTGCTGCCTTCAAGGAGCTTAAGTTAGAAATCACAGCAACGTAGGAAGAAGAAAATAACAATAGCTTCATTATTCTACTGTCTTCAACTCTATTTTGAAGCTATTAACTGTGAGTAAACCTTTTGGGTCCATAAAGCTTTAAGCTTTCATTTCAACTTTGACAACACCATCTCTGTTGCTGTTTCTTTTTGGTTTGCTTTGCCAAGTGTATTTTGCATAGCCTTTTAATTGTACCTTTTTCTTCTGATCAGTTGAATTTGTGATTTTTGAACCTACTCTGTTCTTCTAATGGAGAAGTTTTTTCCATTCATATTCATTTTCATTAGTTATGTTTGGTCTTCTATCACCCTGCTTTAACTTTCTGTTTTTAATACTTTATGTTACTTGATAAATAGACTTTAGGGTTTTTTTTTCTATTTTGTATTTTAAGTGATTGAGAGGGTAGAAAGTATCTTTTCTATTAGTGGTTACCTTTGTATTTTTTCACTATATATATAGTATATATATAGTATAGTATAGTGTATATATATAGTATAGTATAGTATAGTGTATATATATAGTATAGTATATATATAGTGCATATATAGTATAGTATATATATAGTATATATGTAGTATAGTATATATAGTATATATGTAGCATAGTATATATATAGTATATATATAGCATAGTATATATATAGCATAGTGTATATATAGTATATATAGTATAGTGTATACTATAGCAAGAATTATCTGGGCAAAAAATGTTGATAATACTGCAGCTGAGAAACCCTGGTTTACACTTTGGCTTGGTTGTACTTGCTAAGTAAATTTTATTACCATAAAGCATATAGCATAGTATATATATAGTATATATATAGCATAGTGTATATATAGTATAGTATATATAGTATATATAGTATATATAGTATAGTGTATATATAGTATAGTATATATATAGTACATATATAGTATATATAGTATAGTATATATATAGTATAGTATATAGTATATATAGTATAGTATGTATATATAGCATAGTATAGTATGTATAGTATATATAGTATAATATATATAGTACATATATAGTATATATAGTATAGTGTATATCGTCTCGTCTCTCTCTCGTCTCCTATCGTGTAGTCTGCGTATCGTATATCTATCTCTAGTATATATAGTTTAGTATGTATATATAGCATAGTATAGTTAGTATACTGTGTATAGTATATATAGTATAATATATAGTATAGTATATATGGTATATACAGTATAGTATATATATAGTATATACAGTATACTATATACAATATAGTATATATAGTATATACATAGTATAGTATATATAGTATATATATGTATAGTATATACATAGTATACTATATATAGTGTATATATATAGTGTGTGTATATATATATAATATATATCACCCAGTTTTTTATGCCTAATTAATAATGTTAGGAATGAAATTTAAAAATACAGGCTCATAGTTAATACAAACTTGAGAGGATGAAAGTGAACCTCTAGTTTTTCAAAAAGTTTGTTGAAATTTAGTTTAAACCAGTGGTTTTCATCCCATGGTGAGTTTGCACTCTGGGTATATCTGGCCATATCTGGAGACATTTTTGGTTGCCATAACTGAGGGGAGGGTTGTGCATTAAGCATCAAATGCATAGAGGACAGAGATGCTGCTAAACATCCTTCCATGCTCACTATGGTCCCCATAGCAAAGAATTATCTGGGCAAAAAATGTTGATAATACTGCAGCTGAGAAACCCTGGTTTACACTTTGGCTTGGTTGTACTTGCTAAGTAAATTTTATTACCATAAATACTTTTTCCTCGAATTTCAAACTTGAAAACAAAAAGAACTGCATGTATAATGTTCTCTCTCTCCCATTCTTAGTGTAGCTTTCTTAATTTGTTCTATCTAAAAATCAGCACAACCCTGTGGCGAAACATCTCTTTTCAATTATGTATTCACTCTTGTTGCCCCCTGCCCCCGCCCTGCATGTTCTGTCCAGGGATTCAGGTGTTACTCAGAGTGGCACGTATAAGGGACACTATTCCCCTCACAGATCGAGACAAGCTCACATGTAAGCACAGACGGCATCAGGCATTTTCTGGCTTCTCACCTGAGTCCCAGTACTTCCCTGCTTCCTGCCTCTTCATCCCAGCTGAACTCAGCCTCACCTGGGGGCAGGGGCCAGACACTCCTTAAAACCTGAGGGAGGTGTGTATGCTCACAGCCAAGGCTGATGGTTATGGGGACTGAGAACCTCTCTCAGGCAGAGTGTTCAGATGGTATAATAATACACCAACTTAATTGATTTTCCCCAAGGAAGGAGTAAATACAATATGGAAGTTTAGAGCTAGATTGTTATTAAATTATTATTTTCATTATACATCTTCTTTCAATAATTATCAGCAATAATTATTTAATTAACTGTTTTAGTATAGTAATTCTCAACCATAGCTACACATTAGAATCACCTGGGGAACCACTTAAAATTACTTTTGGGGGGCCCACTCTAGACCAATTAAATCAGTATATCTGGCTTAGCAACAAAACAGTAGTACTCTTAGAAGTTTACCAGAGATTCCAGTGTGCAGCCAGCTTACGAACCCATTGGTTTAGTAATTGTATCACTTGTCATCCATTCTTTTGAAGCAAAGATCTCTCATTCTTGAGTTCTCAGTTTGATTCTTCTTTTGGTGATTCTCTTCTGCATCTGTACATGGAGGCAATATTGGTTGCCTTTACACATGGATGAGAATGTGGCTGGTTATTGTGTTCAGGTTATTATTTATGTATTAATGTCTATGGTTAAAACTGTGTAGACATTGCTCCTTTTCTTTAAGGGTTTGTATATTAACATGATTTTTTCCTTTGCCTGGATTCTTCATGGTATTTGTCCTTGAAATTTGACAATTTATGAGGCTAAAGCTGAGTTGCTTTCTTTTAACTTGTTACCTAAGCATCACTGTGGTCCTTTGGTAAAGAGGCACAAGGTTTTCTTCACCTGAGGACATTTTCTTCCACTCTTTCTATTTTTGCTTATCTCCTGTGTGCTTGTCATATTCTCTAGGAAATCTATTTCACGTATTTTGTAGTGATTTCTAAACTTGTTTACATATTCAGTTCACCTGGGGATCTTTTAAATCACCTAATGCCCAGGTCATGCCCAGTCTAATTAAATCGCATTCTCTCGGGGTGGAACACGGGCATCTGGAGTGTTTAAAGTTCCCCAGATGATCCCAGTATGCAGACAACGTTGGGAGCCACAGATGTGTTGAGTTTCCTGGCTTTGTTTTCCATGCCTCTGTTTTTTCTTTTTGTTTTCAGGTGTGCCCCCCTCTGCACCCAATATAAGGTTCAGAGATGCTTGAAGATCTGGGTCAGGCTGAATGTCTCTCCATTTGTTCTCCAGATGGGATAAGTTTATAGATCTCTCTGTATTTCTTTGGCACAGTTCACATCCTAACTTACTGTTTGGGTTTGCTTCTTGGTTTGTTTTTGTTTTGTTTTGTTTTTTGTCTTCTCTAGGGCCACACCTGAGGCATATGGAGGTTCCCCGGCTAGGGCTCTAATCAGAGCTATAGCCACTGGCCTACACCACAGCCACAGAAACACAGGATCCGAGCCATATCTGCGACCTACACCACAGCTCATGGCAATGCTGGATTCTTAACCCACTGATCGAGGCCAGGGATTGAACCTGCAATCTCATGGTTCCTAGTTGGATTTGTTAACCACCGAGCCACCACAGGAACTCCTGTTTCTTGTTTGTGTTAGTACCTTCTTCAGTGGCATGTCTTTCCAGCTCTCACCAGGGCACCACTACTTATGTTGAGGATTCTCTTTTGTTTAATAAACAGCAATTCTTTAACTTCATCACACATTGGACTCTACTCCCAGAGATTCAGATTTAATTACTCTGGTGAGGGCATCAGAAATGTGTACTGCTCCCCAGGTCATGCTAACGTGCAACCAGTATTGAGAACCACTGCTTTAAGGCCTATTATTAGCCTATTTGTGTGTGTGGGATTCTGGCAGAAGTTCTCAAGCTTTAGCATGCATCAGAATCATTTGGAGGTCTTCCTAAAACAAAATCTGTCCCTCCTTTCAGAGTGTCTGATGTACTGAGTTTGAGGTAAGGCTCAATGATCTGCATTTCTCACAAATTACCAGGTGATACAGATGCTGTCTGTAGACTCTAAGAACCACTGGATTAGGAAAGATTTATTGAGTGCTTTCCTTTCCCACCGATGATATATTGGATTTATCTAACAGTGGCACTTTTCAAATCTAATGTGTGTATTTTACATGCATGCATATAATTAGAGGTCTTGATTCTAAGACACTATAGTCACTCACATTCGTCCTTTGAAATGCTGTTTGGCAAATGGTATGTATAGCAAGGTGCAAAAAAAGGTAAAAAGCATCAAGTGGAATATGCTTACCCAGATAAAATCCCAGATGCCTTGCCCTACTGCTTTACTTTCTGAGGTTTCCAATTGCTGTGGATGTAGAAGAAGAGATGGAGCTAAAATGGTTGGAAATGGGGAGAGATATTACTCAGAGAGTAAAAGTGTAAACTCTGTGTATTTGTGCATATTTAGTCCTTGAAGCTGAAATGCCTTTTCTGCTTCTTTACTACCTCTGTTTATCTTGAGGTTGCCAACTTCCCAAACCCTCTGCAAACCAGAAGCTTCTCTGTCTTTTGGGAGGCCAGGATTCCCTTGGCATGCTAGTAACATGGTTTACCAACTATATGGCACTTTTTGATTAAGCAATGGCATTTTTCACGTCAGTGCATTTTTTTCTTCCCTCTTTGTGACTGCCTGTCCTAGCTTTATTTATGCAATAGCCTCTTGGAATATGTTGAGAAGGTAGCATGGTTACAAGTTTCTAAGTTGTTTTTTCTTGCAGTAATTTTCAGAGGAAGACATAAGCTCTGATTTCTTAGTGTGGTTCCTTATTTTGTGAGCTGCTGAAAGTGTTTTTTCTAGTGATTTTTTTTTTTCTCCTTGTGCTTGTCCTTTCTAAAGGAGTTTTATGCTTTTCTTGTACTGGGGGCTGAGGTGGGTCTTGTCAGATGCTGTGTGTGCTCCACTTCAGATCTGCCAACCACAGGGAGAAGTTTATTTTTCCTTTTTTTCCCCTTTGCCAGTGTGTACTTGTAGCAGCCTGGGGGTATAGGGCCGATGCCAAATCCAGAGGTAGTGCATTGGGAGGCTATATCTCTCAGCTGAAAAATTAATGATTATTTATGGCAGACAGGAATGATTTGGGTACCACAACATCTCTTTGCCTAATGAGGCACATGGTACTCATGAGAGGTCAGGGGTCACACCTTCAGCGGCCTAACTCCTTGGGATGGCTATTGGTGTTTTTATGCTTGCAGAGATAATTGTAGGAGTAGCAAGTTGCTGCCTCCCTCCATCTGCTCTAATCTCTAGCCCTCATCCCTTCCAGTTAGTGGGTGTCTTCATCTTTTTTTCCAGGTGAGCTGTTCCTTCATAGGTGAGGAAGTGTAGGATTAGGTAAAAAATTCCCAACCCTTTTATGCAAGGGGCCAGAGAGTAAATATTTTAGGCTTTGCAGGAGATAACTATCATCTGCTGTTTTGAGAAAGCAGCCATACACAATATATGAACAAGTGGGTATGGTTATACTCCAGTGAAATTTACTTAGACTGTTCATAGTTTGCTGACCCCTGAGATAATCTGTTTTCCATGCCGTCCACCTAAATTTTGCTAATCAAAAAGTCTTAAGTTTCCAATATACTCTTTTCCCAATTTATAATTTGATACAGAATTTTCTGCATTTTTTTTTTTAGTCTGTGTGTTATTTCAAAGTAGATAATGGAGGCGAGTCACACATGTTGTCATTTTGCCATCTTTCCAGGAATCTCTAATGCCTGATTTGTTTTAATGTTTAATATCACATTCCATGACAAAGACCTTTAATGTTCTTTGACTCCACATTGATATTTAGCCTCTAGAAATGAATACTGATATCCTAAGCCTAGTTTTTAAATTTTCTCTAAGAATTCTCTTCTGTGCTTATTTAATAGCAGAAAACCCACTCTCTTCCAGGGACAATAAGGTTTGCATGGAGCCTGAATTTCTTGTCTTGACTCCATGTATTACCATTGTAGAAAGATTTTTATGGCTTTAGAAAAATGAAGTTTCTTTCCAGATTCTGTAAATACCAAGGAATTCAAGGAGTAGCAAAGACTTAAAAATCCCCTTCTCAAGGTCATATTTTTAATAAAATCTGAACCGATGAAGATATGAGATGCTCCCTGGGTAGAAATTCAGGCAGTAAATATAAAACAGTTTTTTGCTCTAGATACTATGGATGTTTCAGAGGTATAAATCCTCATTCCTAGCTTCTAGGAATGAGTCATGAAATTGATTGGTTCATTCCTTTTTTTCAACACGCAGTGATTGAGTGCTTATTACATGTCAGGTTATGTTCTAGACTCCCCAAATACAAAAATTAAGACATGGTCCCTGTGATGTTTACAGTCTGCAGGGAAGATGGATATGTAACTCAATAACTGGAACAGAGAGTGATGAGGGCTGTAATGGAGAGGGTCACAGAGTATGATGAGTGAGCTCAACCCTGCTGGGAGCAGGAGGAATTCAGAACAGACTTTCCAAGAGTTGATGAATTTGAGTTGATTGAGTTAAATGACCAGGATTTCCCCACGCAATGGGGAGGAGTTGGCAGAATGTGCAGAGTCATGGAGCAGTGAAATCACAGGGGGAGCCCAGGGAACTCCATGTTGGTGGACCCTCATACTGTTCACATTTTATGTTTGCATTTTAACTACCCTCAGCCAACACCAAGGGCTATAATATGGAGTAATGGGAAGTTTTGCTAAGATATAATTTTGAATTACCTGTAGAGAGAGGGTCTTAATGAAACCCCTGTTTTCAGCACCTAGGACAGTGCCCAGCACACAGTCCATGGGAAGGTTTGTTTAACCAGTGGTCCTTCAGCTAGTGCCTAAATATAGCCAAGCTTTCAGGTGGAAGTAATCATTTTCCTATTCTGTACTCAGTCTAGAACCTCTTGGGAAATATTGATTTGAAAGTACTGTTCCTTTGTAGGGGAATTAGATGGTACTGGAAAGAAAGTATACTGCTGGTTTTGGTGATGGAAGTAAAGATAGTAAGATAGACTCCTCATGTAGAGATTGCCATCTCATAAATGTTAACATTTTGAGTAACCCCTGTCTCCTCTGTTTCTCTCATAGCCCCTTTCCATACACACGCATACACACGCATATCCAGTCTATCATCAAATCCTGTGCCTCTCTATTGGAAATCAAAGCCAAATCTAGCATCGTTTATTTCCTTCAACACAACCCAAGCCACCACCATCATAGAAGACCACTACTCATTATAGTCCCTTCCTTCCTGGTCCATCTGCTTCTTCCTTTCAAGGAGCACTAATGATCTTTTCTCCACCAGCATCCGGAGCAGCTTTCTGAGACATAAATCAGATCATCATCCCTCTGCTCAGAAGCCTCCAGTGGTTTCCCACAGAAATAGCCAAAGTCTTTCCCAGGCCTACATGCTCCTATATGGCCAGGCCCCACTACCCCTCGCTGATGTCATCTTCCACTGTTCTTCCCCTTGCTCACTGCACTCTAGGTGTTCTAGCCTGCTAGTCTTCTGCCCTTTCTTAAACTTGGTACACCCCTTCCTCAGAGCCTTTGGATTTATTTTCCCTCTGTCTGGATTCTTTCCTCACTTCCATCATTTCTCAACTCTAGTCCTACCTTGTCCAGGAAGCCATCCCTGATTCCCAGATAAAAGAGTATAAAGTAGCATCCATGTCATTTCCAGACATGGTACATGTTCTTCTGTTTACTCTTTTATGAGCTGTAATTCCTCACCTTAACTTTCATGGGATCATTGTTGGTTTCACAGTAATATGTCTTAACCAGAAAAGCACAAAATTTGATTTTTTTACAGAGTGTAATTTTGAATTTCGGCATAGCTGGGATCTGCCATGGGACTTACTCCCTCATCTGTGCAGAAGCAAGATGGAAGTGATCTGCAAAGCAGTTTCAGGAGGGGGCCGTGCAGTTCTTCCTTGGGCAAAGTAGGCAGGGGTTAGCTGGAACATGATTGAGCCTCAGAGACTGCAGGTTTTAGGGATACAGTTGATGTAATTTTTTCCCACAAGTCTGTGGTAAAAATGATGACCAACATTTGTATATCAGTGGTATAGCCTATGAAGTAAGTATTCCATTGTCTACATCTCATAGATAAGGAAACTGGAGTACATAGAGGACAAGCAGCTTGCCTGAAGTCTCACTTTGAGCAGTTAGCAACGCTGTGATTTAACTGAGTCCATCCAGCTGCAAAGTCTTCCTGCTTGACCATCTCACTGCTCTGCCTGTGAGGGACAAGGAACAAGGGGTGTTTCCCTGAGGTCCGCGCCATCACATTCCCAAACCAGATTCAGCCTTAGTTGGACTAAGTACTGCTTGCGGCACCATATTAAGATCTTTATATTAGTTTCTTGCCTGAAAATACACTCACCACTTTTTCAGGAGTGTTGGGAGCAGACTGTGTGAAATATAATAAAACGCACTCATTTGCCATACAAATCAGCCTTAAATGGGGCAGAAGGATTGAAGACCTCGCCCCGAGTGAATGATTTTGTAGATTATTGATTTGGGCAGCAGTTTATTTAAACATTAAAACCTTGAATGAAGTAACTTAGCCTGAAGAAAAATGTGTCAAGTGCAGTCCTTGTTAGAGCTGGTTTTTCAGCCTCTGAGGACTTTGTAAACTGTCCAGATATATTTATTTTTTAAAAAATAGTTTCTCAAGGAAAAAAGAATGGATTGGGAAAGGGAGACTGGGATTTGTCTCTAGAAATTATAATCTCTTTGAAAAGGAAACTTTTGAAAGCTTGTTTTGTTTTTGTTTTGTTTGCAAAAGCATTCTGTCTTTTGAGCCAGTACTAAAACATGAGATATTATTATTCACATTTTGAACAATGAGAAATAGCTTCTCTCCCTTCTCTGTTGCCTACATCCCCTTCATCCTTCTTTATTACAGTTGGTACGTGGACATGGTATTTTCACCAAAGGACTTAGAAGAGGTGGGGCCAATAATTAACTGGAGTAATTGTGTGCCAATCTAAAATTGGTATGTAGTGGGTGGAAATTGATAGTTCCTGTCTATAGTTTCACCAAATGACAACTAAACAAACATTGATGCTCAGTAGTTGTGTACGGTTTACGGAGCACTGCTACACATATTTTTTGGATGCAGTACCACTCAGTGTCCCTCTATTTGTCTTAACATGTTGCTTGTGGCTCTGTGGCTAGTGTCCAGACTTTGTCAGAACAGGGGCCTATATGATATAAATATTAAGGAGGCGGGCTCTAGATTTACTGTTGGCCATGGCTGTGCAGATTGGGCAAATTGCCTTCCCAGTTGTTTCCCTGTCTATAAAATGGGAATAATAATGGATTCTGGGAGGAATTAAAGAGCTAATATTTATAACTTTGTCAGTACAATGCCTCACATTTTTTTTACCTGCATGTCTAGAAAAGGTCTTCCTAAGTTTTTAATAGATTGTTGTGCTAATCTTTATATATTAATTAATTTTCTCTAAAAATGCATCATTTGAAGAGAATCCCTTTTAGAATTACCAATGCCTCATTTCTCAAGAAAGGGGATGAGTGAGACAACTGGAAAGGAAGATCATACAAAGTTGATGAAAAACATAAGGTCGATTATCTTATGGTGATTATGGTGATGCTCCATTGAGCATATTTAAATTAGAAGCTTTGGTATGTCCTTTACCATCTTAATCCAGAATAGATCCTTGTTAAGAATGAAAACACAAAGCAAAAGCAACTACAAATAAATGGAAGAGAATGAATTGCCAAGTGTATATGTAATGAGCTCCACTCTGTTGGGAACAAGCTATATTTTAAGACTGAGAGATTTCAGTGGGTGGGGCTAGAAGATTGGAATAATAGGAGTAAAATACAAAGCCATTCCACATACTCATTTCTTTTTTTTCCTGTTAATTTTTTCTTGAAGTATAGTTGACATGCAATATTATACTCATTTAAGATGTGTAATTTAGTGCTTTTGACTTTTATGTTCTTCAGGAAATGATCACCATGATATGTCTAGGAACCGTGACCATGCAAAGTTATTACAATATTGCCGATTACATTCCCTATGTTATACTTTACATCCCTGTGACTGACTTATTTTGTAATTGGAAGTTTCTACCTCTTAATTCCCTTCCTATTTCACCCAACCCCCTACTTCCTTCCCCTCTGGCAACCACCAGTTTGTTTTCTGCCACATACCCATTTCTTACCCAAGATAGCTGGCCCCAGGCCCTACCAGCCAAGTCTTTTGCCCCTGGATCTCCAACCTAGGCATTCTGATGTGTTTCCTATTTTGGAACTTTTCCCTGAGTCTGCTCCCAAAGTGTGAATATATATCCACTAAATTTCATCCACCTCAAAATACTCCCTTAACAACTATCTAATCAGATGCCTTCATATTTGCAAACAATAGCATTTTGGAATCAAAATGAATGTGGTGAAATAAGCATAAAGTCTATGTTTTAGTTAATAGTGATTTCCCATTGTTGATTTATTAGTTTTTACAAATGAATCATAGTGACATAGTATGTGAATATAAGGGATACTGAGGAAACAAAACTGTACAATTGTTGCAGATTGAAAGAAACTGAGTTCCAGAACTGAGGCACTTTGAATGACCAAAAGCCTGGTTTCCTGACCATTCAGGGTAATGATAAAGTATCTGAAAAAACTGTAATTCACTTAACCAATGAGCTCTTTTATAAAAGAAAAAACACAATTTTCCCTTTTTTTTTTTCCATACTGTATTCCCACAAATATTGTTAAAGTCTGTCACATGGGGTATGACAGGGTGGCTACTCTAAGGGGTCTGAGGATGAGGCTAAATAGTAGTCTTATTCAAAACCATCTGGCCTACATTCAGCCCAATTCTTTAGTTCCATCATATAATGATGCAGGTCCTGGAACTGGGGGTCATGTGGAATTAGAGGTCAGACCCTAAAGATAAGTGTGCATGGGGTTCTCAGGAGCATAGACTTTGCAAAAGGAATGCTGGCACTTTGGCCCTAAACAATGTTTGAACCCTGGTGTATACACCTTGGCTGCTTGCTCACTGATTTTGGAACCCAGATTTGCAAAGCCCACCTCTTGCATTTGTTGAGCTGGAACTTTGATGTCTTCTGTTGGCTATTCTGATATCCTACACCTGGTCATGCTCCCGGCTTTGGGCTCCTGCTATGCTCCCAGGCATCAGCCACCCCACCTGCTCTCTCCTAGCTTTCCAACCTCCTGACTTTCCCACTAGTCATTGGCTTTACCTTTTCCACCTGGCCTTGACAGCTTGCACTCGCCCTGTCCTGCAGTGCTTATTGGCTCTTGACTAGTAAATCACCATGGATAGCATGTGGTAGTGTTCGGAGACAAGCCTGCCTTGTCAATGATAATATAAACTCCTTTAAAAGGACTATCACCCTTGTTTTCTTGAACCAAGAACCAGAACGAGAACAACATCTGTCCTGGTGCCTGGAAACATACCCACAGATGGCCAGTAGGTTGATTCAGCATTGATGATCCCTTCTATCTTTTTCCATGACCACCAGCAAGACATGATCTCATCTGAGTTCTGGCTCTGACTGGGATGAATCTCAGCACCAATAAAAAGGAGCAGACTTGGAGTTGGACGATAGTGGTGTGAAGTTGAACTCTGCTAGGGGATTTTCCCCTTTGAGCCTCAGTTCTTTCTTCCTTAGGAGGAGGCTGTTTATTAATGGCTTCATTAATATGATTAAGATTTCTGCCAGCCTCAGCAATAGTCCAAGTTATTTCCACAGATACAATAGAATTCAGTTGTCATAAAACAATATGAGAAGTGAGGGGACCTCAGTGTCCTATAGGTGCCTGGACCCCAATTTCATATCTGAACAACTCCTGAGGTCCCAGGAGATACTGTGACATCAGTAGGTTGTGGAAGTAATAAATAGAACTACACTCTCCAATTTAATCAAAGAATCCTCTAGGACAGCCTCCTCTTCTAACTTGTGTAATTTCAGCCTGAAATTTCTTGGCATTGACATTCTTGGTTAACATCATCTCTGAGCTAGAATATAAAACTTTATAAAGAGCATGATGACAATTATGTTTGAAACCTAAACATGTGTCTACTGAAGAAAATACCCTAAGATGTTAAACAGTGGCTATGTTCTGGGATTATGGATGTTTTAAATATGATTTTTATTTTTTTCATTATAGTTGATTTACAGATTATGGGTATAACAAGGATGAGGGAAAAAGCAGTTGGAAGGCCTTTAACATGTTTTTGTTCATTCTTTCACCAAATGTTCGTTGACCGTCTAATATATACATCCTTGAATTGAGTCTTTGCCAGAAGTAAAAGTAAATCAGAAAGTTGACCTCAATTAACATGGACTTTAGCTGGGGATATACAGAGGGATACTAAACATATAATCTTAGAGTCCATGCACTAAAGGCCATAGGAAATAATACAAAAGGAGCTTTGACTTACATAAGATAGAGGTCACCCTGGGCTTGCTAGGAAAGGCTTCACTAAGGAGGTGGCATTTGATTTGACCTTTGGAGGGTAAGTCAGATTTTGATAAATGAAGATGGAAAGAAGCTATTGTTGTTCTCCATATATTTCCTTTTTGTTTCCCTGTATCCAGCTATGAGAGAGTATGGCGGTGGAAACTCTCTCAACACTCAGGAGTATGAAGATAGTCCTGTGAAGAAGAGTGGAAATGATGAAGTTGAGACAAGAATTCCACCCTTCTCATCTCTGTACTTCCAGGGCACCAGTCTGGCCATGTGGTGTCTCTGTGCTTAGTGAACACTTAGTCAATGAATAAATCAGTGACTAGTGCAGCCATAACAAGAGTTGCCAGTAGTATTAGAGGAGGTCATCAAGAAAGTGCCACCACCACTTGACCGGTGAGCTGGACCTGGGTAGTCAGAGGCTCATATGCTCTCCCTGTCCTTGGAATGTGTGTTCTGCCTACCATTCCCACTGTTTCAAATAGGAACAGTTCCAAGGATGCGGCCTTGAGGGAGCAGGTGCTGTTGAGACCATGTGGAGTGTAAAGGTGACTGAACCCAGTTAAGGCTTCTCTATAAGCATCTAAGATTCTGGTGACAGATCCAGAGACCTTGTGACTGCCCATGATGAATTTCTTAAGTTCCCTTGCTCATTGAAACTGCTACGTACTAATCTAGAGTGATCTGCCTCTTTCTTTGTCTCTCTTTGCTCCCTGTGTACAGGGGGCAGATTTGCAAATCATCAGGTTGCATTGAATTTCTCCAAATCCATAGACTTATTCAGATTCACTTTCCAAGAGGGAACTTAAAATATGTCATGTGAGTTTTTAAAATAGTTATGCACTTGCCATTTTACTATTCCTCACTCCCCTGCGTGTGCCCACCTACGCTCCCAAGCTTCTCTCATTCGTTTCCGAATGTCCTCTGACTTAACCCTGGGAATCAGTTGCTTAACGGTAATTCACTACCTCCACTCAACTGTACCTGCTGAGGACCACATCTGTGCCTTGTCCAGGGTTGTTTCCCCAGGGTCTAGCAAATGGACTGCTTCCAGCTGGGCTCTATATAAATAACTGTGAAATGAATGAATACCTGATGTCCCATGCTAAAGCCATAGAGAGCTGTCCGTATATGTGTCAACTTGACTATAATTGACTATGGATTAGGGGAAATTCAGGCACCTACTAACTGCCTACAATTTCGTTTTGGGACCTAAGTTGCTTGCAGAGAATGGAGTTACTTTTGAACAAAATATATAACTTGCTATTTTGGATACCAAAAGCCAAACCAATAAATACAGTTAAAGGCTGTGCAATTGAACATTAGCATTGTTTGGAACTTTTCTCATGGAGTTCCAGCTGTTTGAGAGAATCTCACTTTAGTCTAGACAAGCATTTTGGTCAACTCTTAAGAAGTGACAAAGTAGAGAAGAATTTCAAGTGCACCTCCTACATAAGAAAAAAATGAGACAAAAATTGTCTGAAACCAATTTCCTTAACATTGTCCTGCCTTTGCTTAAAACAGGCTCTCTTAGCCTTCCTGATGAAACCCTCTAAAACTGCACCAGTGCATGCCAGTGACTCCTAGGTTAATAAAGCCAGTAGTAAATTATTAAACCTCACCTTGCTTGGCCTGTCCATGCATTTGACATGGTTGATTGCTCCCTCTGACTTTTTTTTTCACTTGGTTTCCATTTTCCTGAGTGCTCCACTTCTGCCCCCTTTGCTGGTTCCTCCTCATTGCTTCCTTCTTCATTCCTTCAAGGCTCAGCTCTTGGTCTTCTTCCTTTTATTGTGACTCCTTTCCTCATTCTGTCTTATGCTTTAAATACCAAATAAGTGCCAACACTTATCTCCAGTACATACATTTCTATCCAGCTGGCTTCTGGAAGTTTCCAATTTGAAGTCCAGATACCTCGTTCCTAATATGTCCATCCTTCACTCCGTTCTTTCTCTCATAGCCTGAGTCCAATTCAGGGTATATCCTGTTAGCCTTACTGTAAGAAGTATATCTAGAATCCTACTGCTTCTCACTGCTTCTGTCGCTGCCTTTCTCCTGTGAGTATCCATCACCTCTCGCTTGAATTACTGCTAAGATCTCCTCGCTGGTTCCTCTCCTTTTGTACTTGCCCCCCGCAGAAGCTTCTCAATATAGTAGCAAGAGTGATCCTTTTAAAACATAAATCAGATCGTGTCAGTCCCTTGCTCAGAACCCTTCAGTGGAGCCCCATCTCACCCAGAGTAAAAGCCCAAGTCCTTACATTGGCCGCTGAGGAGTTGTGATCCATATCCTCCTACCACCCATTTCTCCATCCCTTCCTGCCTTCCTCCTCATTCTGGCCTCCTTGAGGTTTCTTAGGCATGCCAGAAATTCTCCCACCTTAGGCCATTTGTACTGCCTGTTTTCTCCACTTGGGAATATTTTCATGGTTGTTGCTCTCACCTTCAGATTTTTGCTCAAATGCTACTTTCTCTGTGAAACTTTTGCCCTATCCTACTCCTGGCACCTTCAGCACCTGCTTGGCACTATTCACCTTCTAACATACCATATGCTTATTTATTATGTCCATATACTTATTATGTCCCTTGTTAACTCTTTCTATTCTTGTTCCACTATTGGCTTGTGAGGACAAGGATCTGTGGTTTTCATTGACAGACCCCAAACATCTAGAACAATGCCTATCCCATTGAGGGCACTCAATAAATACTTGTTGAATGAATTAATAGTGCCTTCCTTAATGTCCCTTCTTCCCCTGGCCTGTCATTCATCAAATCCAGTTATTTACATGATGCTTCTCTGATGATATGACTTCCCCTGGCCATACCTACTCTCTAGACTCAATCTCTCACCTGAGCTGTTTTTCTTTACTGTCTTCTGGATCACATCTTCCCTGAACACCTTCCCTAGATTCATTTGTAAAGTGACCCCTGGCCATGCCGAATTCCTAACGTCAGTGTCACCCCATTGCCCATGTGATGAAATTCCCAACTCCTTAGCCTGGTCCCAAGGCTTCTAACTCACCATCCCCATCTCACCATCCACCAGTCCTCCCTGCGGCTCCTCCTCCTGCCAGATGACCTTACATTCTGTTTCGTAATGGCACGCTACCATGATCTTCACCTATGCTTTTGCTCTTGCTGTTATCTCCCACCCAGCAAGTCTTCTCTCTACATTCCCGTCTCTTCTCCAGTGGCTGCTTAATGCTTTGTGGTCTGAATCTCTGTTCCTTAACAAAGGGGGCATTAATGGCACTCTGGCCCTGGTGTTCTTATTTAGCACCTTTATACATACAATAAGGAGCCTTGGCCAGCAGGTGTGTTTTAGAAGATACTCCAAGGAGTGAAGAGTGAATACTCGGCTTAAGGTGGAGGAAATGGAAATACCTGAAATGCCATAAAGGGTTCATTTGATCTCCTCTTTAAAGCATTTCCTGACCTTTTGGACTGAAAGATCCCCCACCCCCGCCCCTGTGCCTTTCCACAACATGTTATTATCTGTACCACATGAATAGCAGTTCTTTTTTTAAATTACTTAATGAATTTTATTACATTTATAGGTGTACAACAATCATCACAACGAATTTTTACAGCATGTCCATCCCAAACCCTCAGCACATCCCCCCACCCCCAACCTGTCTCATTTGGAAACCATAAGTTTTTCAAAGTCTGTGAGTCAGTATCTGTTCTGCCAAGAAGTTCATTGTGTCCTTTTTTTTAGATTCCACGTGTAAGTGACAGCATTTGATGTTGGTGTCTTATTGTCTGACTGACTTTACTTAGCATGATAATTTCTAGGTCCATCCATGGTGCTGCACAGGCTGTTATTTCAGTTCTTTACGTGCTGCCTTGTAATGGCTTCTTGACTGTTTTGAACAGTTTGTTCATGTATTGCCACTCTCATTCTCACATGTTTATTTCTGCTTTTTTTCCCTCTCTGAGGACAGGAACCATGTCCTCCACTTCCAGGTAGCCCTCTCGGTATCTATCAGAGCTCCCTGCACAACATAGGTGCTTGTTAATATTGTCACTGACAAGCAGGACACATCATTACCATGTGGCCTCCACATTGGGTAATAATGAGTGCAGGAGCTGCCTCTGCTTTTAACTGTGCCAGCCGTGGCTTTTGGAGACCCCGAGCCTGA
Organism: Phacochoerus africanus; assembly: GCF_016906955.1. Classification (NCBI taxonomy): domain Eukaryota; kingdom Metazoa; phylum Chordata; class Mammalia; order Artiodactyla; family Suidae; genus Phacochoerus; species Phacochoerus africanus. The sequence continues at coordinate 112,442,558 of NC_062545.1, forward strand.
GCCCCGAGGGTCCCATTTTACAACTTTCCTTTGAATTAGAATTGAGTAGCTGAGCCCCAATCCCACTCCAGTCTGGTCTTCATGCTAGTGAATGGCAGTGCTCCAAGGGACTAATTTTCAGGAGCAAGATGTGGTTATCACCCCTTGTGTGCCAACCAAGGGCTCAGTCCCAAGCTCTTTTCTCAGTCCTCTACCAAAGCCCAGACCATAACTTTGAGGGTAAGAGGAGGAGAAGGGAGTGAGGAAGAGCAGATAGGGACAGTGGTAGGCATGAGTCCCATAGAGGCAAGTTGTGATCTCTTTTTTGTGCTTCATAGATGTGTGATTCAGGGCAAGTTCCATTACCTCTTTGAGTCTTGGTTCCTCACTTAAAAGCTGTGGCTAAGAAATTCTTGCTCCTCTTCCATTATGAGGATTAAATATAAAGCATCTAATATAGTGCCTGACCTAGTAAGTGAATGGCAGCTGAGAGACAATGCTTTTATTTTCAAAGCATAGTTCCAGTCATGAGAACATTTATTCCTCATAATAACCCTGTGAATCCAGTAGGGCGCACTTCCTATGTCCCTTTTACAGATGAATGAAAGGCAGTCTGGAGAAGTTAATTGGTTTTCTTAATATCACTCAGAAATATCATGACTAAGGTTGAAAAATCCAGATCTTTTGTTTACTAAACCTAAACACTTTAATATATTACACTTGATAGGAATAAAGAAATGTCTTTAAAGTACTAACAGAATGAGTGGTAAAATATTTTTACATCAGTTTCAGGTATAGTATGTTCTTTAATTGGATCCTTGTATTTAATGACTTCATTTTATACAAACTAGTGGATGAGTATTATTTTTGAGAAGAAAGGTTTAATTTTTCTTTCAATATTTTATTCCATAAGTTTTGTCACCAATTTAACATGCCATAACCTAATGCATTTTTTATTTTCTTAACAAAAATGTAAGGAATGTTTTTATAAAAAGATGGCTAAAACTTTTTTTTTTCCTGAAGTGGTTCTCCAAGGAAGAAAAAAATTGCCAGACAATTACTTTATTCCCTCTCCATATAGGAGGCAAAATGTAGTCTTATTAAAATCCTGAGAATGAATTCACTTAAGCTCCCCACTGCAGGATGTTTTTCTGACAAGTTCTGTCTCAAAAAAGTATGTTGTACCACTAATTAAGAAATTATTTTGACAGGGTGAATGTTTTGAAGATCTGTGTTGTACACAACCTAATATAGTATAATTTTCTTCCAGTATAACAAAATGTGTGGATTTAAGGGGGAGAAAAAAAGTATGGCCAGATAATATCAACAATAGGAGTGCCTCAATTTTAGCTGAGAAGAATTCAAGAAGCAGCCAGCCAATTTGTCTAGGGAAATTTGCTCTTGGCTAAGATGGTATAAAGGTCTTACCCTTGGGCAAACCATTTATTTTAAAAGTTTAGAAAAAACATTTTTTTCACTGATGGTAAGGTTTTTCAGAGTTACCATTTCTGTATGCAAGGATGCAGGATGGAGGTAACTGGTTTGCTCTCTAGAAGGATAGCAAAATTGAGAGTGTTTTTGAGTATTTACAATTAAACTGCATCCTGAGTTTTAAGCATATTCTGGTCTTGAAGCCTATTCCAAGAAAGATTGTGGGTAAGATGGGCGTCTCTAAATCCCTGGCTGATGAACTATCCTAATGTGTGTATGTGTGTGAATGAATAACTCCAAATAATCCAAAAGCTTTATTTTCTCTATTCCTTTCATTTCTAATTGATAGTACTTTCAGAGTCTAGGTGAGAAGACTTGGAAGAAAAAGAATACTTTACCACCTAAGTACTACCTACTTACAACCTTATTTTTTGTATTAAAGTTTTTGTAACACTTTGCATTATAAAATGAGAACTAGTTCAGGAATATATGTGTGTGGGAAGTTATCCCAAATAATCCCTAGGAGACAGAGAATACTGAAATTTCCTATACATAAATGAAAATAGTATTTCAGATCAAAAACTCGTAAAGCTCTCAAAATTATTAATACAAAACAGATGGGGGTTATTTTCATGTTTCTAATCAAATTGTTAAGTCTGTACAGAGGAGGTGTTTCTCTGTCTTCAGCTATGTTCTGTAGGACACTCCATCCTAAATACCACTGAATCAAATGGAGGACTTTAAAAAGATACTCATTCCCTGGACACAGGCCAGACTAACCAAATCAGAGAATCAGAACTTTTCTTTCAAAAACATCTCAAAAACTTTTGACAAAAAGGGCTTAGTGATGAGGGAAGCGTGGGAAAAGAAGTATCCTAGAAGATCCCTGGTTTTTCTAGCTTGGTTTACAGGGTATGGCACTAAGAGAGAAGCAGCTTTAAGTGGGGGATGATGTGGTCCATCTTAGACAGCTTGCATTTGAGGTGTCCATGGGAATCTAGGTGGAGACAGCTTATAGTTGGTTGCAAAGCATGGATCTGTGGGTCAAGAGAGAAGGGCACATGAAAGACATGCGTTGTTGATTTGTCTGTTGGTTCTTCATTATTTAAGTAGCAGACATGAACAAGGTTTCCCATGGTGAGAGCATGAAGTGTGAAGAAAGCTGTGGACCTTCATTTTATAAAACATTTTCTGATTAGCTGCTGTGTGCCAGGCATTGAACCAGGCACTAGGTGATCAAAATGAATGTCTCTTTCCTCAGTTAATTCACTATTTGGTTGGGAAGAAAAATGCCTCATTGAATACAAGTTGATCCTTGATCAACCTGGGAATTAGCCAGCACCCCTCATGCATTTGAAAATCCAGTTATAATTTGAAAGACAGCCCTTCCTGTCTACAATCCCTCCATATAAAAAGTTCTGCATCTATGGCTTCAACCAACCTCTGATGATGTGTACTGTAGCATTTACTGTTAACAAAAATCCATGTTTTAAGTGGACCCGTGCAGTTCATTAGCCAACTATATATTGGAGAATACTGATATTGTAATGGTTTATGGTAGTGAAAATGCTCAGCTACCTCAAAGGAGTGGCCAGGAGAAATGGTGTACTGTAAGTCCTTAAGATTTGAAATGAACGAGGCAAGGACATAAATACTCTCAATAAGCAAGATGGCTTGTCATGCTTGGAGAAGAGAGAGAACAAATTCCCAAAGCCCTTCTACCTTAGGACTGTCAGATATAACCTCCCCAACCAAACCACTTCAGGCAAAACCAGGATGTCCAGTTAAACTTGAATGTCAAGTAAACAATGAATAACTTTTTAGTAAAAGTACGTTCCATGCAATATTTGGGGCATGCTTATGGTGAAAAATAAAACACTGTTTATATGAAATTCAAATTTGAATGCCCTGTGTATTTTTTTTCTACTATCATGAGTCAGTGATGATACTTACTATGTTGTTCTCACTCCTGTTCTTACTGTCTACCATTTCCGTAGTGCTTTATAGCATCCAGAACATTTTCACAGCCTTATGATAGCCTTAGGCACATTGAACCAATGTATCTTCTCACTAGAAGGCTTAGTCAGAAGAGCAGGTGTGTGAGAAGCCCTCGATATTTGAGATGAATAAAGCAAGGGCTAAAGCAAGAAGTCAATCAGTAATTAAGACGATTTGCCATGCTGGGGGAAGGGGGATAAAGAATTCTCAAACCCCTTTTGCCTTAGGATTGCCAAATATAGCCTCCCCACATGAATATGTTTACACTGGATCACTGCTTATTTCTTCAATGGAATGTTCTTCAAAAACATAATTATTCCTCATTTTGATATTCTTGTTTGCCTTCCTGCAGTGCGTAAACTATTTTCACATAACTGTCTCACCTGCCCTCACAATCCTAAGGGGTGGTAGGTAGGGCAGAGATTAGTACATTCATTTACGTGATTAATACATTCATTTATGCATGAGACACAGACATGGTGAGAAACAGACATGGTCTTGTTCAGGGTTGTAAGCTTATTTGTGATAGTCAGACCTTAGCCCATATCTGCTGTCTCAAACTCCAGTGGTTGTTTATTTTACACCATCTCTTAAAAATGATAGAAAACCATCATATTGAAGTTAGCTTCTGTATTCTCAGATTTTTATTGATAGGAGGACCTATCCTCTATATTTGAACAAACTTAAAATTTGGGGCAAAAGATAATAGACCAGTGTAAAGGGGGATGACCTTCATAAATCAGCGACATTTATAGAGGATTCATAAAAATCATTGGAAACTTCCAAATATCTTGTGAACAGCTGCCATTAATGAAGCCTTGAAATATTCTTTATAATTATATGTTGATCACTAGATGTATTCTATTCTTACAACTTCCACATTTGGAAAAAACATTTGCATAACACAGTATAGCAGTTTGTTCTTTGGTATCTGTAAACTTGTAAATAATTTCATGAATTAAAATGGCTCAAGAAAAGAACATAGTTTATAACTGAAAATTTAATAGGGCATAGATATTTATATAATCTATTACTGTATTTTTGTTCAGTAATGTATTCCCTATATGTTTTATGGGACACGAATCTGATCTCTGAGAGTCTAAATTGAGGTTAGTAAATCTATCATAACAAGGGTACTAGATTGTTATTAGAAGAACATAAAGCTTTTTACTTTTAAGTTTAATACTTAATGAATGCCTCTTTTTTTAAGTTGCTAAAAATAGGGGCCCGGTTGGGTAGGTAGAGGATCCTCTTCCTAGGCAATCGTCTGTTTTCCATCACCAGCCACTGTTGCTCTTTCAGTTTCTTTTTCTGCTGCTTTTAGCTCATGTTCAGTAAATGATACCCGTATTTTCATGTTAAATGCTATGTTCTTTTTTTAATTTTTATTTTTTTCCAGTTTTATGGAGTGTTATGAAAAACTGCTCACTTTAAAAAATTGACAGGTCCATTAACAGAGAGCTTTATGTCTGAGAGTCCAAGCAGTTAGGCCTTCTGGATATTCAGGAAGTGGAGGGTGTCAGACCAGTCATTTTTATTGCCGACTAAAATGATGGCTGTAAGGAGATGGGCTCACATTATCACTTTATATAAATCACCCAGCCTGTCTTTCATTTCTTGCCTTCCCTTAGAAATTGGAAAGCTCAGAGTTCTTAAACTTCAAAAAAGAAAAGAACAAAGCTTAAGAGACTGGGTCCAACCCAAGATTCATTCAGCCCAACTTTGTGTCTCAGGACGCCAAGGGACATGTAGAAGGACATGCATGCCCCATCTGATTAATTTCAAAGAGTACATATGTTTCTCAAACAAATGAACATGGGTTTTGTATAACTAGACAATCCTGGTTATAAATCTCAGCCCTGCCATTAACTTGCTGTGTGGCTGTGGACAGGCTACTTCTGTGATCCTTTTTTTTTTTTTTCCATCTGTAACATGGTAACATTAGTGACAAGTCTAAGTTATTCTTCTGATGGAAAAGAGTAGAGGTGGTGGGGATTGTGAACAGCCCATCAGCTGGAAGAGTTTGTTGAAGGTCAGCAGAGGGACATTCCAGCATATTTTTTATGAGCATAACCCTAAGTGTACTTCTTCCTTGGTAAGCTGAGAGCTAACAGAGCTTTGCTCCACTGGCCTGAGACCTAGAATAAATGTATCCTTCTGAGCCCTTCTCCTCTCACCCAAGTCACCTGGGCTTTTGGAGTCTTAGCTGTCAGATGGCAAGAAGCAGCACAAAGATAAAGCCAAGGAATGAAGCATACCTTCCCCCACAGGCTAGACTAACACTGGCCTAACCTCCCTCCTCAACCCCAGACCCCTATTCTGAAACCCAGGTGGTCCTGCCAGGCTGGAGGAGTGGCAGAGGGGAAGTAACCCCAAACCCACCTTGTGGTACCAATCACCTGGATTAAGGCCTTCCATTCAGAAAACCCAAGAGGCTTGGAGATGCCAAAAGAAACAGAAGAGGAAAAGTCCAAGCGAATGAGCCACATGGTTGAAGACTCTTTCCCCAGTTACTGTGGCCCAACTGTGAGTTCTCCTGCCTCATAATTACAGCAGAGTTTCTCACTGTCAGCCCTGTGAACATTTCATTCGGGATAGTTCTTTGTTGTGGGGGCTCATCTATGAATTGTGGGATGTTTAGTAACATGCTTAGCTTCTCCCTATGCCAGTGGTACCCCACTCCCAGTTGTGACAAATAAAAGTGTCTCAATGTTGCTCAGGCAGCGTCCTCTGGGAGCAAAATCCCCCCCAGTTGAGAACCACTGGTTTAGAGGAAGGAGGGGATCTTGAAGTCTCTCAGGAGGTTGGAGTAAGTCACTGATGCCTACACAGAAGGGTTAGAGACAATAAGAAAATGCCCTCTGCATTTGGGATGGAGATGGGCTTAGTAAGTTCAGCTTCCTTTTGTCCTTTGCTCCCAGAGTGAACCCTGCAGTGTACCTCTGCATCCCCACTTGAAGACTAAGACACTCATTCCCAAGCCCTTGAGCAATGACCACTGACTGCTGAGTATCTCCCTGCGGATTGGCCTCTGCAGAAGGGTGCTGCCTCTCTCTCTACAGCTGCATCACCTCCTTAGGAGCAGCCTGTGGCCAATAACTGCACATTGCAGGGAGATGGGTTCTGGCCCTTTTGCCTCCTCTGGGGATGTCACTTATTGGCGACCTTAAGAGTTCCTGCTGTGGCACAGTGGGTTAAAAATCTGACTGCAGCAGCTTGGATTGCTGCAGAGGCATGGGTTCGAGCCTCAGCCAGTGCAATGGGTTAAAAGATCTAGCATTGACACAGCTGCAGCGTAGGTTGAAACTTTAACTCAGATTTAATCCCTGGTGCAGAAATTCCCATATGCCGAGGGTGCGACCATTAAAGGCGGGGGAGAGCACCTCAGCTTCATAGCTCCCTATGGGATCCCCTGGGACTTTCATGCCTGCATTGTGTTTCCATTCCTCCCTTGCCCAGTCATGTTTTCCTCTGTCCTCACCAGTGTTGTTCCTGTGAGCTCTCCCCTGTCGGTCTCCTACTCACACACCTCAGCCTCAGAGTCTGTTTCCCAGGGAGCTCCATCTAAGACTCGCTCCTTTAGAACCATGCTGAATGGGAATCTATCACTTTTTTTAGTGAGATACGGCAAGTCAAGTCCTTAATGTTAGAGTAACTCTAATAAATATTAGTTATTATTTTCCATGAATTTATCCATCACATTAAGTTATCTATATCTCAGACTTTATTATTCTCTGTGGATAGTGTATTTCAGAGGCAATTATCCTTAGGAATAAAATGTGTATTGTTTTTCCACATATTACACCTTTCGAGGTTCATGGCGACCAGCTCATTCTCATATGAGTTCTGGTGAACATGTCTGCTCAAACTGGTGTTCTCCTAATTTTCTAAGTTTTGGTCATAGGTGGTAACTTCTTACATGTTGAGACAAACCTCTGAGGGATAACAGCAGGGTGGAGAGGGAGGGTTTACACCATATTTCCATTCCAGGTCACCATAAATTTCTATCTGTGTTACTTCCACCCTATACTTCACTTGTGAATAAGAGGTTTTTTTTCACACTTGCTGGATCAGAAGTTCTCGAGGGGTCTTTGCATCTTCCCCTCTATCTTCGCTTCCTACTCCTGACATCACAGGCTTTCAGTGGACATGGGCCGAGGTGTAGGTTGAAGGAGCAGGGTGTGAGGTTCAGACGGCAGAGAAGGAGTGTTCAGCCGAGGGGCTAAAACAAAGCTTCTTCTGCTGGAGGATGTGAATTCTCAGCTTCCCAGTGGGGACCAGGAGCAGGAGCCTCGTAGAATAAACACAGAAATTTTTCTGGAATATATTACTGACATATATTTATGTAGTATTTATTGAGTGCTTACTACATTCCAGAGCCTTTTCTCGGACCTGCTTCACTAATCACTTTCTGATAGCCTCCTAAGTAAAGCCAATCATTTTCCCCATTTTTTCAGATGAGAACATCGAAACACAGAACTTAAATGAGAAGAGTAGAATTCAATCCCGGATCTGCTCAATTTTAGGGAGTTCTCCAAATATAAAACTTTTCAGATAGTCTGGCCCCAACCTTTTCCATGAAATCTTAGGGAACAGAGGACAAGTCTTATATAATTTTAAGATAAAACTATGAGAGAGTCCTCCAAAAAAAAAAAAATCATTCTGACTGGCAGCAAGTCCCTGTGTTACCCCCTCTGAACCCTAGTTTCCTCTACTTATTTTATTTTATTATTATTATTATTTTGTCTTTTTTTGGGTTTTTTTTTTTTTTTGCCATTTCTTGGGCCGCTCCTGCGCATATGGAGGTTCCCAGGCTAGGGGTCTAATCGGAGCTGTAGCTGCTGGCCCACGCCACAGCCACAGCAATGTGGGATCCGAGCCGCGTCTGCAACCTACACCACAGCTCGCGGCAATGCCGGATCCTTAACCCACCGAGCAAGGCCAGGGACTGAACCCGCAACCTCATGGTTCCTAGTCGGATTCGTTAACCGCTGAGCCACGATGGGAACTCCTCCTCTCTTTATTTTAGAGGAAAATCCATTTTCTCAATCTTGGATTCCATGAGGAGTGATGTTCCTTATACACACCCCTGGCCTCTGTTTTCTCACATTCTGGGGAAGTGGAGTGGTGCTCTGGTTGGTGAAGGTAGAAAGTAAAACTAAGCATGCTCAGTTCAGTGACACCTTGATTCTTTCTGTTGTGTCTCCCCCTCCTTTTATTGAGAGCAGTTGGGGTCTATATGCCTCCATGTGCAGCTCTCTCCTGGGTAGGCTGCCATGTTCTGATTGTATAGGTAAGAAGCCTTCCTGGCTCAGGGGTTCAGTTGGCTGGTCCACCAAACTCTCACCTAAGCTATGTATTTTTGCTTAGCTTCTGTGAATAATAAAGGTAATACTTGGCCCCCAGCTCGACTCTTCCCTTTCTCGAATGGCTTACAGCCTGGTTCCCTTGGTGTCCTCCATGCTCCTGCCTCCTAGGAGTATTTGGGGATAGCTTGAGATCTGCTGGTCTGTGCACTGAACCTGCCTTCCTGTTTGCTCAGCCCTAGCCTGGGCGTCCCTCCCAAGCAGGAAGTCCATTCCTCTCTAAATTCCTCTTTCCCCCTGTTAATCTTCCCGGGGTCCACAGCGAGGAGCTCAGTGAGGATTTTATTATCTACCTGGTTTAAGTTTCTTGGGTGTAGAAAAGCAGCCCTTGTGCCATGAAAAGCTTCTCTTCAGAGATGATGATCTGGTTGTTTCAAAAATGGCATTAATAAAAACAACATATGAACCTGACAATTTTCATAGGACACTCGTGGTAAGGTTTTTGTTATAACTGACAAGCCAGGTGCAGAGTATTCCATGTATAATTTACCCCCCTTCCCTGTGGGCTGCTCTGCCGGTTTTGTATATAACTTCAGTTATTATTGCCATTAGGAAAAGATATTTTAGGGACAAACTCATTTTTTGAATAGATTGTTATCTCAAATTAAAAAAGATTACGGGAACTGGCAATCAATGCAGCCATCTAATTGCTATTTCTCCAATTAAAAATTAATATACAGAAAGAGCTGCCTGGAACCAATTGGTCTTTAGATAATTTTGAAATGAGGGGAAAAAAGAATAGTTTTTAAAGCAGCCGGCTTGGGTGGGTGCAGGAAGGGTTTGTGGTTCCTGGTCTCCTTTTGCCGTAAGGACAGGCATGTTCCTGACCTTGCCCTGTGGCCACCACCACCAGGACTGATTGGAAACAAAGGAGCGCTGAGCTGGTGTCTCATTGTTCTTCCTCTGTTGAAGATTTAGGTATAAAATCCCTGTATTTTGTGATGTACTGAGGAATAGGTGGCAGGTGTCATTTTTGTACAGTGCATGTCATTTCATCGAAGCGGTAGAAAACGTGTGTGACGGTGCTTGTGCTAAAAATGTTCCTCTGTTCTTTGAGGGTGTCATTGATGCTGTCCCAGCTCCTTCTCGTCTGCAGAATTTCATTTGCTAAGCAGTGTTCAGATGGATGGGGACCAGGGAAAACGAAATCAAAGGGAGACTCATGTGTTTAAGACAGGACGTCCTTCTACTTGGTTCAAAATAAGCCTCTTTTATCTGAAATTAGCATTTTGAGTATAGTAGGTACTTAGTTTTAATCTGGAACAAATTATTATACATATATGTGTATATATACATACATAATATGTATGTTAAATAAAATGGGTGGGAAAACTCATGTATCCAGAGCTTTGATCAGATCCAAGTTAGGAAGTGGGTTTCAGTGAGAAAGGAACAGCCATTTATTTGATGGAGTGGTGGTTTTATGTGAAACTCCCTGGAATCCACCCTGGGATAGTGGAATGTCACTTCAGGTCCTCAATCACATCTCTAGAATGATGAGGTGGAACTGGAGAAGATGCAGAGTCTTTAGAGCATAGGAATGGTTTAAGGGACAAGAGGCTGGCCAAAAAAAAGATGAAACTCTGGTGGGGAAAGACAGGCAGCAAAGGGACACGCCAGCTGCCTATAGATGAATGAAGGTATTGGAGCCGGTAAGTGAAGATGTATGCAACAAAGCCTTGCTCTCTGCATCCAGGGGGCTGTTAGTGACATTTGGGAAGAGCTGTTGAGGAATCAGAAGGTAAAGAACTGAGATGGAGAGGAGGCTGAGAGGCAGGTTTGGAACCAAGAAAAGGAACGTTACTTAGAATACAGGTACCACACTCACAGTGCTTATTATCCACACACGGAGTAAAATTCCGTATAAATGGTTCTCATCAAAATATGAGTGATGACGCATTCTTTGATGGCCTAGTGGTGAAAGGATCCAGTGTTATCACTACTGTGGCTCAAGTTTGATCCCTGGCCTGGGAACTTCTGCATGACATGGGTGTCGCCATAAATAAAATGGGTGATGAATATATTACGTGATGTCAAAGAAGACCAGAGACCCCTCCCACAATTTCTTGTTCTGTTTCTTTCATGTTTTTCTGCATTTTACTTAATGAAGATCTCTTGATCTTCCTGAGGAGACTTGCCAGCCTCCCTCCCACCCAGCCTGCAAAGCCTTTCACTTCTGACTGCTCATACCTCTCTAGTCAGCCCTGGTTTTCAGCCATCGTAGCCACTGCCTTACTATCACTCAGATCCAAAAAGACATCAATTAAATCAGAAGCATTGGTACTTTTTTTAAAAGTTAGTCTGCCTTAACCAACCAGACTATTTTCTCTCCTTCACACTTACCTCCTTCTGCCTCTTTAACTTTGATTCTACAATTTCTTCTTATTAAATGCCCACATTTTTCATATCTTCATATACAATTCCTATCATTTTTGAAGACCCAGTTTAATTGCCACCTTCTGCAAAGTTTCCTTAATCACTATTCCACCACTTTGGAAGAAATAACTTCTCAGAATTCCCGTAATTCTTCCTGGTACCTTTTGTAGAGTAGTTAGCACTTTGAACCCAGGGTTTTAGATGTTAGTGTGCATAGGTCATTTTTTTTTTGAAGCATTTATATTTCTTGAAGTTGTATCTTAGGAGTCTTCTGATAGCCCTTAATGTCAAAGGATAATGTAGTTTCAACACGGCAAATTAAAATCTTTATACCTACCTGATCCACAAATCTTCGTAAACATCCTATAATGTAGGTGCTATTATCAGCATCATCACCCACATTGTACAGAGAAAGAAACAGAGATGCTGCACCAGAAGTACAGCTACTTTGTGGTTAAGATTCAGACTCATGCAAGCGCCCATGTTCTTAACAGCTATGCCCCGCTGCCTTTCAAATCAATGAGTCATTAAGAAGGGTGCAGGGGTTAGTACAGAGTACATTTTGGCAAATGCTTAACCACCAGGATGTCTATCCAAAGCAGTCATTCCAGGGGTAATAGGTTGAGAGCAGGACTGAGAGGGGACCCTCCTCTGTATTCATAGTTTATATGCCTCCAGGGAACCCACCTGAACTTTATCTGTTCTCTTCTCTTCTGGGCTCAGACCTGGCTTTTCCTTCTTCCAGAGAAAACAGGGTGCAAGGGTAAGAAGCAGCCCACTCCTATATCATCTGCCACAAAGTGTGGGAAAGAGAAAACGGCACTGAGTGGGGGTGTGTCAGAGTGGTGTGGGTTGGTTCCTCCAGTTACTTCTGTAGTATTTCGTTGTAGTTGAGGATGGGTTTGGGTACCTCTGTGCCCCCGGGGCCCAAATGTTTCATATCTTACCATCCCATAGAAGAACTTCATGTGAGTGTGTTTGTTTGAGGGGTAGTTTATCATGTGGCCAAGTAAGGAACAGGGGGCGACAGGGTGGGTTGGGGGAGAGAGTTGTAGTGATGGACTGTTCCCAATTCTCTGTGGAAGGGAGAACTACGGAGTGAGGGCTCAGCACTGGTCATCCAGAGGAGGCCAGAGGGCCACGATGACTCTGCAGCCAGACCAGCCAAAGCGTCTCTGCCCACACTAGAAATGCTGAAATTAGCCAACAGTGGGATTTTACAGGCAGCTGCTTCTCTTTAAAGCAAAGAAAGAGAATTTGAATTTTATATTAAAAATGTTTAAACATGTCCACTTATCCTACAAATAAAATCCAATCGAATGTATATGTGTTAGAAACCAACTCTACTGGAAGCCTAGGGCTGGGCACTGGTCCAGGCGAAACAGATTTGAAAAGCCAGCCCTACCCTCAGGGAGACAGACTCATACACAACTAACTAGAAAATAATATTTAAAGAAATCACTAGCTAGGATAGAGATGTAAGTACATGGGATAAAATGAGTTCCTTATTTTTATGAAGTTTGATTAAAAATAGTATATCAAGTTAGATAATCACTAAAATCACAGAAACATTTTAAAAAGACACATTGTTGCTTTCCTGTCCAGCACCTTTAATTTTCTGTGCCTGGCTTCTGCGAGTAACTCCATTGTCTGCACGTGTTTTTTTGTTTTGTTTTGTTTTTTTCTTTCTTTCCCTAGCTTTGTCAGTATACAGTTTCCTTTCTTTTCCTTTGAGTAAATTGTGCCCCCTTCATTATACAGGACGTACTGGATTAGGACTCAACATTCAGGGGCGTGTGTTCAATAGAAAGAAGTGCCTGGATTCCCCGTGGCCCATCGTTGATGTCAGCCATACCACTAGGATCAGTGGGGTGTGGTTAGAAAGGCAAGAAGGGTGAGCCACGTGGAGTAAGCTGATAGGTTTCCCCCAAGAGGAATGCTGGAAGCATGGGTCACTGAAGGTGTGTCCCAGGCTAGCCACTCTGTCCCCACACATTCTAGAGTGGAGAGAGCATAGGTGTGGCAATTGACCAACCAAGCTTTGCAGACACCCTAGTAGTTATGTAGCTCTAGAGGAGTTTTGTGAGCCTTACAAGCCTCTGTTTTCTCACCTGTAGAATGGAGTTGAAAGTAATAGCCATGTAATAAGATTGTAGTAAGGACTAAGTTGAAGAATTAAATATACATGCCTGCAGTACCTGCATAGTGCCCAGTAGGCTAATGGATTACTATTATTTCTCTGTGAGCTAGGTTAGGTCCTTAGTAGGTGGCTCTAAGGATGAAGCAGGTAGGTAGAGGGGCTGGCTTCTGTCAGTATGGATAGCATTCCTTTCCTCTAGTCTCCTTGTTGAGGCCAAGTCCAGAAGCACTGCCTGAGGCCCAGTGGTTGCGGCACATGGTCCAGCCCACAGGTACTCTTGCTATCATGTGCTCCTGAGAACTGGCAACTGGATAAGGAAGCCTCAGAAGGCAGAGAGCCAAATGTCATGGCCACCTGCACCATCTGTCTGGTTTTCCCTACACTCCAAGAGGAACCCGCATCCATGCCCTGACATTTGTTTCTGTACATTATCATGCTCAATACTGTAATGTGTAACCCCAGCCTGCAGTTTTATCCTGATCTTTTTCTGTCATCTGATTTCTCCCAAAGGGCTACTTGGTGGACTGTCCTCCAAACTTGAGCCCCACTCTGCAACATGTTCCTGTGGTGGGTTGAGAGCCTCTCCTCTGTCAGTCTGGCTCCATTTAAAAAAGTCAACAGTAAGAATTTCTGTGAACTCCACCCCCCAAAACTAACTCCTATTGAACAAAGGCTAAAATACTGAGAAAATTATTTGTACTTGTGTTGCAGATGTAGAAATTCCTGGAATCTTGTGGGACATTGTGTTCCACTAAGAATTCCAGAACAGCCTTAGGAGGACATCAACTCGTTTGGGTTACATGCTGGGACTTTCAGAAGTTAAGCAATCTTTAGCTAGCCTCTGTTTTATATTTGATCTTCAAAATCCAAATATAATACTTGGGAACATTGAGAGTGGAACTTCTTTCTCCCAAGCCAGATTGCGTTTTGCATATTTTTACCCTGCCTACTTAAATTACTTCTGATACCGCCTCTGGACAAGAAGGAGGTTTGGATTTCTTTGGATGGAAAACTGAGTTAGGTTTACCCTGTCTTCTTACCTGCCCCCCACCCCACAAGTCTGTGATGAGACTCTGGTTATTCAAGTGGGAGATTCTGTGTCAGACCAAGCTTGAAACTCCTCATCTTCGCTCCACTGGTATAAAAGAGAAACACATATACCTACAAGGCAGGGTGGGGAAGCTCTTCATGGTGGTGAAGCTGCAGTAAGCAATAAGTCACTAACTTCGCCAGCAGCAAACCTAGAGAATTGTGCTGCAGCAAGCCAAAAGTTAATCTCCTCCAGAGGAGCAAGATAAATTTAAAGGCAAATTGCTTGCCTGCTCCTCCTTCTCCTTCCAGTATCTGTCTCAGACTGACCCTTGAGGTTGGTGGATAATAAATCTTTCAGGCTTACGTCCTATTTCCAAGAGTTTTTAGATTACGGCCGACACCTACTAGGGTATTTTAGCAGTGTGGCATAGAAAGGGGCAGGCTTCCCCCCTGTGCTGGACCTCAGTTTCCAGCCATGTTCCTGCCACCTCCATCTGCTTGGAGATGGACCTGCTCTTGTGGCCTCATAGCTGGTCTTGCCACCTTGGCACAGATATTCTTAAGAGATTGTCTTGGAATAATTGAAGATAGGGAAGGTTGGTGTTCCACAGTGCTATTGTGAGGGCCATAGACAGTCTTCTCCTGGGTGGCTTCGTCATCTGATGGGCAGAAGTCTTAACATTTCTTCAGTGCCATCTACCTTGGTTTAAGAAATGGTTCCAGATGGTTAATGCTGAATAAGTGAAGATACTCTTTCTGGTCCAGAAATCTTCTGTCCTCAGAAGAGCAGCTGGATTCTCATTGGTCTGCTCACATCTGTTCTGCCACTCAAGCAGGAAGCATTTAGTGAGCTCTTCCAGAGAGCCCAGTGCTGCAGTTGGGGTCAAAGCTCCCACAAAGGAGGGCTTATAACAGCATTGCCAATTCTACCTCAGGCTTGCGTTTCAGTTCCAGACTGAGTTCCATCGAAGTTGGAGTGAATACAGTATATAAGAACCCTCAACTAGAAGCTCAGTCCTCACTCAGCCACTCTCTATTTTGTGTCCTAGGAACTAGTTTGACAACCAGTCAGCTACCTAGCTCTAGACTTACGTTTCTTCAGTGGGAGAAGGAGGAGGGGGCAGTCCCCTGGTGCTGCCAGTCTTTGCCCTTGTTCATACTCATAAAACATGCAATGAACCCAGCTTTGTCTTTCATTTTTGGTAATTCTGTAACTCCAGCATGTAGGTTTTGTTTTCTTAACTGACTCATCAGAGGAGATCTGTGCCTCCTGATGTTGACATGGGGTATTTGCACTCCTGTTTCCCATGGCATCACTCAGCTCTGCGCCTTTCACTAGGTACTCTGTGGGCTTAAAGTGTTAGCAGGGTTCCCTCAGATAACCAACTTCACCTCTGTTTTATATTCCAAGCCCAGATGAGATTTTATTCGAGAAAAGGGCTCCATGATCAGACAATGAGGGTCTGAAAATCTCTAGTTTGGACCACTGCTCTTGTTCTTAATGCCCTTGCCTGGACTTGCTTTTTCTGCTTGCCAGCAACATTCTGGTACATTCTCCAGGGTCTGTCTTCTTCTGCTGCTTTTCTCACCTTCCTCTAAGGTGTTTTTTTTACTCTACATTTTAAAATCATCATTTCTCCAAATACCTCCACCAAGATGGAAAACTGGATTTCTCCCAAACGGAGTCATCATCTTCTCCACCTCAACCCTTTACCTCTCAAACCTAGTCTCTCTTCCATATTCTCCATCTCTGCGTGGCGCCATCAACCATATAGCCTTCTGACTTAGAAACCCGGGACTTGTCCTAACTTTTACTTCTCCTGACCCCACAGAACCACTATCATCGTTGGATATCTATGACACTTCTCCAGCAAGGCCTCTCCTTCCTGTTCAGGTTCTTCCTTTGCTGGCAAAGTAATCTTTTCTAAAATAGAAATATGATCATGTCTGCCCACTGCTTAGAACCCTTGCCCCGGTGCCGCATTTCCTACCAGTGAGGTCTAAACTCGGTGTGGCAGACGTAGTCCCTTGTGATCTGGCCCCTGCTTGCTTCTCTCATGTTCCTCTTCTACCTTGCACTAGATCGTCCTGCATTATCTAAGTGCTTGTGGTCCTTGAAATGCGTCATGCTGTCAGCACTTCTCAACCTCCTCACGTGCTGTTTCCTCTGCGTGGAATGTCCTTCCACCCTTGTTTACTTGGGGAATTACTGTTGATCCTTCAAAGAGTGGCTTAGTAGACTGCTTCAAAGACTCCTCACAGACAGAGGTACTCATCTCCTCCCTTGTGTACCGGACCTTTGCTGTGTCACCACAAAGTATAACAGTTTGTTTGCATGCCTTGCACACTCTTCAAGACCACAAGTCCCTTAAAACTGAACTGTGCCTATATTCGTAACTGCAGTGGCTAGCTCAGCGTCTGAGACATGGTTGGTGCTCAGCTAAGCTGAATTCTCAGGGAAGGGAGCTGAGTGCCAAATCACCAAATGATAGGGTTCCTTTGTGGTAAAGAGGTAACTCACTTAATTTTATTCTAAGTTTTCAAAACAGTCGCATGTTTTAAAACATCCAGTTATTATTCTGCCTGGAGAGGAATAAAGCAAATGGGAAACCAAACTATGAAGAAAACCATTTTGCATTAGGTGCAAATTAAAACACCTAGGTGAATAGTAAGAGAGAGACAGTGGGAGATTCCAATGTGAGTTCCTCAGGACATATTCATAGCTAATGCTTTTGTTGCTATTTTCCTGGAGGTGGGAATGTCCTGCAATGTGGCTGATTTGTTCCCATTTATTTGTACCTTTCAGCTGCCTTTATCTTTGCATAGGTTATCTTCTCTGGTCCCATTTTAATTCTACTTGCTCATGGTGTGTTACTAAAGTCAAGCAACTTGGGGTGCTTTGGGATTTCTTAGCCATTTGAATGTACTCTAGTGAAACCCCTTTAAACTATGGTGCTTAAAACCTCATGGATAATCAAATGAGATGGAGAAATGATGCCTTCCAGGAAAACATCCTTCAGTTTGTAAAGTATTTCCCTCAGATGTCTTAGGAGGAAAGGAGATAGTTTCCAAGAAACCCACTTGCAGCGTGATGTGCTTTGTGTTATAAGAAACCCCCTGTGAGCCCCTTCAAGGTCTTGGCCAGGACCTAGGCATTTGAATAATCCATGGTTCCTGGAGCTGTACACGTTCCTGACTGAGATCCCTCCCGCCAAGAGATTTTCTTCCCTGAGGAGTTCACATGAAGAGGGAAGCTGAGGTTAGAGCCTTGCTTTTCAGGTAAAGGCAGCTCATTTCTTCTTCAGGTGAGTGCAGCAGGAGCTGACTTGCAATGAGGGTGACAAAGGGGGTGGTGTGGAGGGGGTGTTAACCCTTCTCAGGTCACCACAAATTTTAAACCATCTAATTTGGCATGGCCAGTTTCTAAGTCAGATGTAAAGTGTGAGTAAAGCTTCCTCAGGAGGTTTTGCTTTTTTTTTTTGATCCATGTTAAGCAGCCTGAATAAGAACAATGGGCTTGTTATGATTTGCAGCATCAGCATCAACCCCAGATCCCTCCTCCATTCAGTGTGCCCTGCCTAGTCTCTTCTATTGTGAAATTTGGAAGCCCCCCTGCTCGGTTTCCCCATAGTTTAGAGAGTCTGTTCAGAGACCTCTACTATATTTCATTAAAGGCCACATGGAAGGAGAGTCAGCCAGTGGTCACTTGGGAAGAGGCTTGGACTGCAAGTCCAGAGACATAGCTGCAGGCAGCTTAAGAGTATGGTGCCTCCCTGCAGTGGTGTTTTGTTTTGATTTTTTTTCCTTAGGTCAAAGTAACTGAGTTTTATGATTTACCTAGAAAGAAATTCACTTTATTAGGTGGACAATTCCATGAATGTTAACAACATAAACCTATGCAAGCACCACCACCATCCAGATGTAGAATATTTCTGTCTTTCCAGACCATTCTCCCTGACCTCTCTGTTGTCAGTCTTCTCCTGCTGTCTGTGCTCCTGGCAACCGCTGAACTCTTCCTTACCTCATGGTTTTGCTGCTTCCAGAATATCACATGAAGGGAATTACCTTTGAGCCTGGCTTCTTTCACTTTGCCAAATAGTGAGATTTATCTCTGTGGTTGCATGTATCAGCAATCTGTTCCTTTTTATTACCGAGTAGTAGTTTATTATGTGGATGTGTCACTGTTATCCAGTCACCAGTTGATAGACTTTTGGATTGCTTCCATTTTGGGGATTATAAATAAAGCTTCCACAAACATCTGTACAGAGGTTTCTATGTGAATATACTTATCGTGTCTCTTGGATGATTCCTAGGAACAGAATTACTGGTCATATGGTAAGTGTGTGTTTAACTTTATAGTAAACTGCCAAACTGGTTTCCAGCATGACTGTGCTTCTGCATTTCCACCAACAATGTATGAGAGTCTCACTTGGTTTGTATTCTTGCTAGAATTTGGTATTATCTTTTTTAAAATTTGTACCATCAGAGTAGTATGGCGTACTAGCTGGTTGTGGTTTTAATTTACACATCCCAATGATTGATGATGTTTAACATCTTTTTTTTAGTTATTGCCATGCATAACTCTTTCTCAGTGAAGTGTCCATTCACACCTTTTATCCAGTTTTTGAGACATTTGAGTTCTAATTGTTGAGTTTTAAGTACTCTTTATATATTGTAAATATATGTTTATCAGCATGTTTCAAATATTTTCTCCTACTCTGTGGCTTATTTTCTCATTTTCCTAAAAGTGGTTTTGAAACAGAAGACATTTTAAATTTGATCAAGTCCAGATTATCAATCTTTTGCTTATGGATGTTCATGGATATTCATGACTAAATCATAAATGCACTTGGAAAAGGGTAAAGTAAGGGATTCAATATTTTTGAGAGAAAAAGAGGAGAAAACAACTGACATCTTGAGAGACTTTCTCAAACCTTCAGAATTGGTCATTATCTCTTCTACACCACATCGTATGCTATG
This sequence comes from Phacochoerus africanus, assembly GCF_016906955.1. Classification (NCBI taxonomy): domain Eukaryota; kingdom Metazoa; phylum Chordata; class Mammalia; order Artiodactyla; family Suidae; genus Phacochoerus; species Phacochoerus africanus. Next base: position 112,461,860 of record NC_062545.1, read on the forward strand.
TAGAATTCCATTTTTCTCACATTTCCTTGAACTTAATGGAGTACCCTTCATCTTCTCATGACATACTTTGAACTGCTCCAAGGTAGGGACCAAAGCACAGGCTATAGACTCCACCCCAGAGACCAAATTCCAGCTGCTCTACTCACTAGTTGAGTCAAGTTGAATTAGCAAGGATTAACAACACCGGCTGCAGTAACAGCTCTGCAGTATCAGTACCCTAACATTATGAGGCTTATTTCTCTTATATCTATCAAATGGGGTCTGGTGGGCATGGCAGGAGTTTCTGCTCCCCAGGCAGTCAGGAATCAGAGTCCTTCTAGTCTGTGATACTCCAATCTTTGGGCATCGACTATTATTACCAAATAGGAAAGCAAGCATGGAGGACCATACAGAGGATTTTATTGCCTGGCCTGGAAGTTGCAGATAAACCACTTTCACATATACTCCCTCAGCCAGAACTCAGCCAGTAGCCCCAATCTAACAGCAAGGGAACCTGGGAAATGTATTCTTCTTGTGCTCCCAGAAGAAAAATGAACTAGGTTTATGTTGCATATATAGTTGACCCTTGAACAGCACAGGTTTTATCTTTAGGGGTCCACTTCAATGGGGATATGTTTCAGTAGTAAATTCTGCAGTATGCCTTGGTCTGTGGGTGGTTGAATCTGTAGATGCAGAGGAACCTCTGATACAGAAGGCTGGCTCTAAATTGTATGAGGACTAAACCCCACATTGTGCAAAGGATAACTCTTTAGTGTCGTCTCTGTCACAAAAGTGGGAGGAGTCCTTTAACCTCACTAAGTCTCCTTTTCCTCATAGGCAAAGTAGAATGACAGTTGATGATTGTATAACATGGGTTTGAGCTGTGGATCCCACTTAAATGTGATTTCTTTCAATAAATATACTGGAAAAAATGGAATTTTCAACAATTTGAACAAAACTCACAGATAAACCGAATAGCTAAGAAATATTGAAAAAATTAGAATAAAGTTAGGTTAGGTATGTCATGAATGCATAAAATATACGTAGAGACTAGTCTATCCTTATAGGTATAAGGTGAGTGATATTTATTACTGTTTTATAACTTTGCTTTCAAAGAATCACATTAGCACACAATATAACTCTCTCATAATTGGAGAAACTGCACATCAGCTGCTCATCACTGGTGTTTTTTTTTTTTTAATGTACCAATGTTTCTAGCACAGTATTATGAATATGACTCTAATACTGAATGCCATAATGTTTTTATCATTTTTTAATTTATAAGTATATAGGCTAGGCTACTATGAAACAATCATATCACTCATACTAGACTACCATAAAGCAATCATATTGTTTGTTTGTTATCAGTGCATGAATACTTGTAAATAAATAAGAATTTCTTTTTCGCATTATCCTTTCACTTTTGATGTCTAGCATTAGTAATACATATAACATCTACATTGTTTTTACCAAAATAAGACAATATTGATATAGGTATTGACAAATGATTCTTCTTATAAACAGACAATGTAAACTTACGGTATTGATAAATACAATACAGTACTGTAAATATAATTTCTCTTCCTTATGATTCTCTTAACATTTTCTTCAGCCTACTTTCTTGTAATAATACAGTTATAATAAATATAACATATAAAATATGTGTTAACTGTTTTATTGGTAAGGCTTCCAATCAATAATTGGCTATACGTAGTTATATTTTGGGGGAGTCAAAAGTTATACATGGATTTTTGGCTGTGCAGGGGGTTGGCATCCCTTACCCCTGAATAGTTCAAGGGTCAGCTGTGTATTAGTTAGGATTAGGTTTTGGTGGTATATAATAAAAGCCCTAAGGTTACGCTGCTTAAACAAGTATTTTTCCTGCACAAAAGATATTCAGAGTAGGCGGTCCAGCAGTGGTACATTAACTCCACAAAATCGCCAGGGATTCTGAATCCTTACAGCTTTCTGCTTGACCATGCCTCAGACATAGCCATTATCCTCATGATTCAAAATGGAAGCTAGCACTCCAGCCATCACATGAATGTTCTAAGAAGCAGGTTAGAGGAAGGAGGCAAAGAAGGATATGTCCCCTCTGTTTAAGAAAACTTCTTAGAAGACTTCTGTGACTACTCTGCTTGTATTTCATTGGCCAAATTTAGTTATATAACCAAACTTACATATTAAATTATATGGGAAATACACTTAGCTTACTGGGCAAAAAATATATCCAGTTGGAACTCAAGTCTGTATTTCTAAAAGGAAAGGCAGAATGGATACTGAGGGAGGTATTCCAGCATTCTGCGCCTCAAGGATAAGGATATTTACTTGCTAGATTGTTTTAGGGGGTCAAGTGAGATATTGTATAAAAATGATGGCCAGTAAGTGTAGTTATTGCAATTATAAAGCAATAGTTATAAACAATTATAACTATTGTTATTTACATGCTCAGAATACACTCAGCATATGTTTGAAATAAATAAAATGTCAATAAACAGCTAAGTATTAGCTGGATTCAATTACTTTATTATTCCATTATTTATTTCTCATCATTCAGCAGTGATTCTTTTAGATATTAAAAATTCCTCTTCTTCTAGAGAGGTGCTTATTAGTTGTTATTTGGTAAGGGTTATTTTTTTCATAAAATTTTGTTAAGCTCATGGTTATCTGTATTTATGGCAGTGGGAAAGAGGGCTGATGAAAAAGCATGAGAGAGGGGAAAGCAAGGGGATAAGATTTGAGGAATTTTAGTCCTAGCTCTGCCACTAATCAACAGTAAGACCTAGGGAAATTCTGTTCTCTCTGGAATTTTGTCCCCCTCAGTAGTAAGCTCCCTTCCATCACCCAGATGAAATTGTATAGTATATATGTTCCTGGTTTTGTCTCCATGCTATAATCTCTTATAAAAAGATAGGGGCTAGAAAAAAAAAAAAACCCAAAGAGTTCCTGTCATTGTGCAGCAGAAATGAATCCAACTAGGAACCATGAAATGTGGATTCAATCCCTGGCCTCACTCAGTAGGTTAAGGGTCTGGTGATGCCGTGAGCTGTGGTGTAGGTTGCAGATGTGGCTCAGATCCTGAGTTGCTGTGGCATAGGCCAGCAGCTGTAGCTACAGTTTGACCCCTAACTTGAGAACTTCCATATGCCATGGGGGTGTGGCCCTAAAGAGACCAAAAAAAAAAAAAAAAGGATAAGGGGCTATTTTGACTTGCTTCATAAGTGTCCAGTACTATATTGCATATGTGTGTGCAAAGACATCAGCCTAGGGCATAGGACACCTGGTTTCTGGTCCTTACTCTGCCTCCCAGAAGCTGTGTGAACTTGGATAGGTCATTTGCCCTTTCTAGTCTTATACTTTCTCAGCTCCAAAATGAGAGGTTGTCTTAGATGGTCTCTCAAAGCACCTACAACTCTAAATTCCTGATGTTGCAGGATAGCAGCTCACTGCCTTCATCATGCATACATCTCACCCTGATACTACAAAATACCTGCTAGTGATTTCCTACTAGCCAAAGTCATTGTCACCAGTTCTGCATGTCTCTTAAAAGACAAAAAAAAATTGGCCCTTGACCTTAACACACATGGCCAGTGTCTGTCTGAAGCACATGCTCTAGAATGTTTCACATTGTAAGTCTTCCCAAATGTCAAACCCTCTGTTGCCTGCCTAGGTCCATTCGGCAGCCCTGAGCAAGTTAAATAACTTTTTGGAATCTTAGCTTTGCAGCTGAAAGAGGAGTATGGTGATTTATACCATGGAGGACTTGTGATGCCTCCTAAGAATAAGAGTATAAACTCCAGGCATATAGAAGCCCTGGAGAAAGGTAACTATTATCATTTCTGTCATCACTGTTCAGGGCCTCACTTTATCCTCCAAAGCAGTAAAAAAGAATCTAGGATGTATGGAGGTTTGATCATCTGATCAGTATGTGAGATGATCTCCAAATTTCAGTTCTTAAAGAACTGAAGTAGGAGGTGAAGGTGGGCATGATGCTATGGGAGTAGGACAGCCAGTCTCAGATCCTGTAAGTCACAGGGGTCAACAGGTTGTGAAACCAGAGGTGGTAACACCTGTGAATTGCCTGGCTTTGTGCTCATAGGTGGGCTCCATGAGTAAGAGGGTGCTTAGAATTGTGCCCCAGGAGTATTCAGTGTCATCTTCCTCCTTCCGAAAAACAAGTCACAAGTGGAATAAAAGACACCGGAGAAATTTTACTAGGATAGACTTTTCAGAGAGGTGTATTTCACATCGGCTTTATTTCACTATGAATTAGCCTAGTTAATGCTGATCTCTAGGGACTGATAAGAAGTTTAAGCAATAGGAACAGCAGCATCAATAATAAAATTAACAATGGCATTATGTATGTCTTAAAACATCCTTCCAAAAAGAAGGTAGGATGCCGACTACCCCCACTAGCTTGTTTGCCGTTGCAGTTAATTAGGTAATTTATAAAATTTATTATACCCTTCTGGCCAGAAGAACCTTTCTATTGAGGAATGTAATAGATGCAATTTGGGTTTCAAAACCAAAAAGGGAGATCAAGCCAAAAGCTCATAAAAGACTCTGTAAATCTCAGAGGGCTCCCTGTGCAGCTCAGAGCTAGGCTGAGTCATCCAGGGATATGTATCCCTGTGTTAGCACGAGGGCAGGAAGAGAGAATAACTGTGCAAGCAGATGCTGACCTTCCTAAAGGCCCCTGGGTAAGGAGCACAAGTATTGCCTTTCAGACTCAGAGAATTCTGTCCTAACAGCTTATCTCTCTTCCAGTTGACAGCTGAAACAGTAGCAGGCTGGAAGGGCAGTCCATCTGTCCCTGCCCTCTGCACACTTAGAGGCATTTTTCCCCCAAAGTAGGAAAATCCTAAGCCTGTAAATCTGCCAGTATTATGGGGCAATAGGACAAGCCATCCAGGAAATCCCAGTGATCCATTTTTAAGGGATTGAGGGGCGACTTGGGCAGGGCTCTGAAATTAGCACACTTTTGTAGTGCCCTAAAGCCCATGAATGTGCCCTAGGCTGCCTGGTACCATGTGCTTTGGGAGCTCCTCCACAGTGGGCACCTTCCCTCACACCTCCTTGTCAGTAGGTCAGGTGCCCCCCATTGCTGTGCTGCCTGCTGTTTGGTCTTTGGACATGATGCCTGGGAGAGCACAAGGGAGGCCCCTCTTCTCCTGCAGAGCTGCTTGAATTGCCCTCCAGGCACGCCAACTTGGATGAGGTTTTCACTTATCAACAACAGTCAGGTTTGAAGTTAAACTAGTCCGGTGGGGGGTAGGACAAGAAAGGCTGTCTTCTCTCTGCCCCTGAGAGACCATGAGTTCCTTCAGGTCATGGCCGTGTCTCCCTTGACTTTGGGAGACTCTGGGGCCTAGCATGGTGCCTGGTACTTAGTAGACACTTAGTCATGTTTGCTGACAGAAGGTCCTTTCAGCAGAAGGATAATGTGGAGGACCACCTCCTTGTTTGAAACTCATCTGACTTTATTGCCAAAAGTGGACTTGTTTTTCTACTTCCTCTTGACATAATTGAAAGTTCATAAATAAATGGAGTGCCTGGGTGTGCCCTCTGGAGATGGTTAGTTAGGAAGTCCAGGACCCCTGGCTCTTTAGTTCTTAACGCAACTTCTAAAGGGGCTGATGTTCATGTGGGGCAGCTTCTAGAACTGTAGATATAATCGTAGACATGAGCTATGGACTGGATTCCACATCAGGTGCTGATGGAAAACAAAGTTGAACAAAGACAATCTTGGTTCCCAAGTTCCTCACAGTCCAGAGTAGGAAGCAGTCACTTCAACAAATGAGTGTAATGAGGTGCAATAAAAGATCCAGTAAAGGGATTTCAGACTGGCGTTGGGGGGTGGGTGCAGGAGAGAGACTGGCAGTGGGCAGGGTTAGGGGAGGGGATTTAAAAGATGAGAAATATTAGCTTGCTCCTCAAAGATGATGAGGACTTGGCTGGAAGAGTGGGAGTGTCATTTCAGGCATTGGGACTGACAGGTTCCACTTCTCTTCCTAGGAATGTTCAAGGCCGTGGTGGTTTGGAGAACAGTGAATTGTGCTTATCGTAGAGCATGGGAATAGGGGCCTTGGATAGAGCAAGGTAAGTGGGCTCAGGCCACATGGTGAGGGCAGCTAGCATGCAAGTTAACACATTTTGATTTTACCCAATGAGGGTTTTTTTGTTTTTTGTTTGTCTTTTTAGGGCCACATTCACCCTATGGAAGTTCCCCGGCTAGCTCAGAGCTGCAGCTGCTGGCCACAGCCACAGCTACAGCAATGCCAGATCTGAGCCGCATCTGTGACCTACACCATAGCACACAGCAATGCCAGATCCTTAACCCACCAAGTGGGGCCAGGGATCAAACCCTCATCATCATGGATACTAGTTGGGTTCATTTCCACTGAGCTGCAATGGGAACTCCACCCAATGAGCTTTGATTCTTTCATTTACTCAATGAATATTCATTGAGTGCCTACCATGTGTCAGGCAGAGTGTTAAATGTTCAGGCCTCACAAGAGCAAAACCAACTAGGATCTTACCCTCCTGGGGCTGAGATTCTAGGGGAGGGACATACAGCGGGGAAGTGAACAAACAAATGAAGAAAGTAACGGTAGACTGCCGTAAGTGCTGTGAAGGAACTAAAGAGGGTGATGAAAAAGAAAGAATGGGGTGATTTCTTGATATAAGAGCTTTGTAGGGGGCAGAGTGACTAAACTGTGTTCTAAGGCAGTCAGCCAGGATTGACTGAGGGGAGCAATGAGCAAGAAGAGTAGGTGGAAGGCTAGAGTTGTTGACTGGGAGAAGCTTAGAGATGGGGCAGGGATGGGTAGGTGAGCTAGTTCAGCAAGAGATGTTATAGGTCTCAGTGCACAAGGTCATGGGGAAGGATGCTTCTTGGCCAACTTTCATGTTATTGAGATAATGCCCCCCTTTTATAAGCAGATTTGGAGATAGTTAAATATGGAGTTCAGGTGAGAGAAGGGAGGTTGGGGTCCACAGCACATAAGTCATAACAAATGCCCATCACGGGGGCCACAGCTTTCATCCCATTCATATGGGATCTTCATCTTGCCCTCTCCCTGCTGATGGTGACCTTGTGATGCTCTTTCTTCCATGCAGCTGCAGTTACCAGCCCCTTGGTGACTTGTGGGCAGATCAAAATCGATCCTACAGCCCCAGTTGCTCTTGGTTTCCTTCTGAGTTCCTGGGGGCAGGTGTTGGTACTGAAAAAACATGTCACAAGTCAGAGCAGCATAATGCAGGTAAGAACACTTGTACTATGAAGGAATCATAAAGCATCAGATCTCATAGAATATTCAGCACAGGGAACACCATTTTACATGTTCTTATTTGCATTTCTTAAACATAATTCACATGTCCAGTCTGGGATGCTCAGAGACACTTGGAGCTGGAAGGTCCTGAAGGGATGGGTCTGGTCCAGCTTCCTGCACTCAGCACTGAGAAAGGTCAACATGAGCACCATCTAACAGCTGGGGCAAACTGCAGCCTAAAGAGTTTCGAGTTTCTGTGATGGCGCAGCAGAAATGAATCCAACTAGGAACCATGAGGTTGTGGGTTCCATCCCTGGCCCCTCTCAGTGGCTTAAGGATCTGGCGTTGTTCTGACCTGTGGTGTAGGTCACAGACATGGTTCGGATCTGATGTTCTTGTGGCTGTGGTATAGGCTGGAAGCTGTAGCTCCAATTGGACCCATAGCCTGGGAACCTCCGTATACCATTGGTGTGACCCTAAAAAAAAAAAAAAGAAAAGAAAAAGAATAAAAGAAAAAAAAAGAATTTGAGTGATGTTTGCTGTGGTCACCTAATACCGTGTGGATGGGAAAATGGCCCCCTGGCTCATGGCTCAGTGCTCTTCCCTTGATGCTGGGCCTCACATTGAGGGGGAAGCACTTGGCAGAAATGGCAGTAGAACCCGGACAGGGATAGGACTTTCGGTGGAGGCATCCATGCTTCCTAAAGTGGCTGGAGTCATAGACTGTGCAACTGGCAGAGATCTTTGGGGACAGCAGGAACAGCTCCCCAAGTGTACAGATAGGAACACAAAGGTCCAGAGACGTGACTTTCCCGAGTTCACGTAACCAACAACCAAGGACTTGGACACAGATGTGCCTTCTCCATGCCAGTGGTTCTCCCCAGTGGCTATGCTGCGGAATGACTCGAGAGCACTAAGAAAGTGCTTGGTCTTCACTCCAGAGTCTCTGATGTGGTTAGAACCCAGTCAGAGTTTGACTTTTTAAAATTGTCACTGGGAGATTCTAATGTGTAACGAGGCTTGAGAACCACTGTCTTTTCCAGTGTCTGTCTTATGACTCATAAGCCCACTCTCTTGGAGAAAATATTGACAGGAATTCCAATAGTCCTGAACTTGTGGGGTACCTGAAACATCAAGATGCTTCACACAATTTCAGATCAGTTTAGTTCACCATCTTGTTTCTGGGAGCTGGGACAATTTCCAAAGGCCATCAGTGGTAATAAATGTAGGTGTCTATAGATTAGGAGGAAAAACTGAGAAAAGATATGAGTACTAAGGAAAGTATTGAATTCATGAATTGCTTGCCTGCCTGCCTTCCTTCCTTCGTTCTTTCTTTCTCTCTTTCTTGATCGCTTGCTTTCTTGCTTTTTAGGTCTGCATCTGTAGCATATGGTGGTTCCCAGGCTAGGGGTTGAATCAGAGCTGCAGCTGCCAGCCACAGCCAGAGACAAAACAGCTTGGGATCTGAGCCACAGCTCACAGCAACACTGGTTCCTTAACCCAGTGAGCAAGGCCAGGGATTGAACCCATGTCTGCATGGATGCTAGTTTAGTTTGTTACCTCTGAGCCATGATGAGAACTCCTTGAATTTCTTATTAAAGAAGAGCTACCAAGTCGCCATCCTCCCTGAAGTATTGTATAGCTTTGTTTGCTCTCCCTTGGAAATAAGGCTCATGAACTCTCTCCTTCCTTCCTTCAGCCTGTCTCCTTCCCTTGTAGAGCTTTTCAGAGACACAAACAGGACAATGACTTCCTCAGGCTTTTTGAATTTCGTTCAGGAAGCACAGATGATTTAACCCATGTCTGCGGGTCCCACCTACTTCTCCACCTGCTTAAAGTCAGCCTCTTCTTTCATGCACCTTGTCAACTCAGCACCCTGAATTCAGCCCCTGGCAAGTGTTAATTGTCTGGTTTCTAAGGACATCTCTCCTTGGCATTGCAAAGCCTACACTACCCCAGATCACTTCTCCAGGTCTCCTAGCAGTCCCCTCATCCTATGCCTATGTCACTTTGATACTTTTCTGTCCCTAAAAGTGTGATTCTTTCCCTTTCTGCCATGGGATGTTCACACACACTGTCTTGTCCGCCTGAAAACCACTCAAATCCAGTTTATGATTTATTTGTGTGATAATTTGATTAGTGTATTTCTCCCTCCCATTAAATGGTAGGATTTCCTAGTGCAGGTAATATAGCTCTTTTATCTCTCAGTGTATTTCTGGCACTTAGTACAGTGTCTGACACATAGTAGATGGTCAATAAATATTTATTGATTAGATGATTGAATAAATGGATGTCACAGTTTGTTTGGGGGATATAATGGAATAGTATTTGTAGAAAATTTTGTAGACCATAAAATTTTTGTAGTAACCCTGTAGTGCAGTAAATTAAGGATCCAGCATTGTTATTGCAGCAGCCTGAATCACTGCTGTGGCACGGGTTCAATCCCTGACCAGGGAACTTGCATATGCTGAGAGGATGGACAGAAAAGAAAAAAAAAAGCAATATTTATAGTTATTCTCATGATTGGTCTGCTTTGTTAGGATGTCTGTTTCTTGTTGAGAAAATGCTATAGAGAAGTACTGGCTGGGATCAAGCACTACATGTGTTATGGATTAAAGATTCAGATCACCAGAAGGTTGTCACTTCTGTCTGGGCCCATTCCATCCTTGTTTATCAACATAGACTCACTTAAAGGAAAGAGTTAGATGCCAGAAATGGGTAATTTTTGTTTTCCTCAGCTGCAAGATCTTTTCAGTTGGTTTGTTGAGATAGAAATTTAAAATTTTTGAGGGCCATCAAGTGCCAGGAGTTCTTTACATTGGCATTTAGTTTATCTTCGCAGCAATTCTGAAGGCAGCCATTACCCCCACCATATCAAAAATGAAGAGAAATTATGTAATTTTTTCAAGGTCTCACGGTTAATATGTGGTTGCTGAAGAATGAAAACCAGAGAATGTCTGTTTCCAGGGCTCTTGATCTTTCCACCATGAGGGCGGATTTTTCAGTATAACTCAAGTGGTCGGTACATCATCGAACCTTGGTCAGAAAACTCAAATCTTGGGCTGTTAACAGATAGGAAATCTGTACCACAAAGGAGTTCCAGTGATTGCCTTTCAAAGGCATAGCAGAACACTGCAGTACTTTTAGGGGGCTTGAACCCAGATCTTGAGTATCCCAGCCTAATGATATTTAAATTATGCTTGTCTGACATAAAAATATATTGCAACTTGCTAAAAAATGTACTGCCTGCTGGTAAGTGCTGTCAGTTGCTTCCATTTTAGTCTTTTCCCTCATCTTGTTCTACTTCATGTTACTCTAAAAGATACTGCAGAGTCCCATTAAGCATTTTTTGACATCTGTTACTTTTTAAAATCTAACTTCTTTTATTGTTTTATTAACTATTTTTATTGAAAAAGTAATACACACATGGTAGAAAAAGCCAAATGATACAATAAGGCATATGGGAAAATGCGAGTCTCTCTGTTGATGGCAGATCTCTCGCCATTACCACTTTTTGTTGGCATCATTCTGGAAATATTGTACCTAGATGCAAATATATATTAAAAACTGCACACACATACGGAGTTAAGCATACCCCTTCTTATGGCCAAAAATAATTCTGTCTTGCAAAAGTGATAATGTGAATCAGCAAACATTTCTCTCTAATGCTTCCCCAATTCTTTTTCCACACTCTGGTTGCTTTCTCTATTTATATGGTTGGGGTTCATTCTTGGAGATACAAAGAATTTGGCAGCACCAAGGCATTTGTTAAGAAAAGCCCTTCCTTTACTTCTAGAAGTAATTAAAAGCCTGTTGCAAAATGAAATAAATCTGGCAATTCAAATGAGTAGATATTTATTAGACTCATAGAAGTGCCATGGTATGGTACAAGCAGCAGTAATAGCTGGGAAGTAAGAACCTGGCAGTTCCACCAGCAGTGTGGTCCTTGATAAGTCATTGCATCTCTCCAAGGTTCAGTTTTCCTACCAGTAAACTCAGAAAGCAACCCTAGGTACTTTGCTAGATCCCTTCCTCCTCTGCCACTTTATGGCTCTGTGGATTCTGGTTAAGAGACTACCAGGCTGGAAATAGAGATCCTAGGACTTTACTGCATTGTAGGCATTAGTTCTCTTGATCAAATAGTTCTAGTTCTTTGAGGTAGAATTACACTCCCCCCGTCTGATGGTAGTGAGAGCCGTGTGACTTGCTGGTGGTCCATGGAGCGTGAGTGGATGTGACATACTTGACTCCCAGGCAGAAGCTTTAATGGTTCACCGTGTTCTCTTTTTCTGTCTGAATGTTCATGCACTCAGGGAGATACAACCCTCTTCAATCTTGGTCCCGAAGTGAGAACAGTGTAGAGCAAAGCATCATTTGAACCACAATGGACTTTTAGTGGGAAAAAGAAAGAAATCTTCATTGTTTTAAACCAATGAGATATGGAGACTGTTGGTTACTGACACTTACCCTAACACAGCTTGACCAGCATGTCATGTGAATGAATGCTAGATGTGCCTCTGGAAAGTCAGAAACTTCAGAGCAATGACCGGAATCTCCCAGTATGCATATTGCTCACTTTGCACATATGAAGGATTTTTCAGTGATCTTCCTGGCCATTTTTAATGCCTGGTTGACTCTGTAGTTGTCTTTCTCCCCCTCTTTCATCATCTTTCTTCTTTTTTTATTCATCTCTGTTCCCTTTTAATCCGTTTCCTAAACTTGTGACCCATGTCCTTATTTTATATTCCATCTTTTGAGAACTTGCTCTCTCCTCTCCCATTCCCTCCTGTGCCTCTCCCTTCCCTACAAAGCTTTTCCTTGACACTTATCCCCTGACAATTGCTTCCCTGGGCCTGCCTTTCAGCTTCATAAAGCCCCATGTGGTCCCTACCTCCAGGTTTTTTCATGTATCTTCCTTCTTTCTTTCGGATCCTATCTAATCTGTTCTGTCTGAAATGTCTAATCAAATGGACAAACACCTTCTTTAATGCATTTGGGGCCACCTCCATCCTCCTTGACCTCCCTGCTGCCCCCGTGATGGCAGATGACACCTTTGGGAAATGTCAATTTCAGTGAATCTTTCATTTCTGGGGGCTCTTCCAAATTATGGACATTCACTTTTATTTCAATTAAATGAACATTTCATGAATCTCTCCTTTGAAAGGGTCACTGGGCTGTCAGCAAGAAACCTAAAGGCTGTCTGGCAGTCAGGGATAGGGTTGAGGAGTAATGGACCATGTGAGTACCAGAAATATTTCTGGAAAAGGATAAGTCAGACCCTTGAGTGCTGTGAGAGTAATCTGCCAACATGGATCCAGCTCCATTTTGCATTTGCCAGGCAATGACCAGGTGTCAGGTCAAAGGATACCCACTGCTAAGTGAGCACATACCTGAATCTGAGCTGTGGTCAGGAGCAATGCACAGAGACTTAATAGAAGCTGATGAGGTGTCAGGAAACAGGAGCATGAAAAGGAGCTCCAGGATTGTATAGCCACATTCCCATGGTTAGAGTGCTGCTGGCATGAAGAGCCCATGAAAGAGTTAGGGAGCACCTTCAGAATTCTGCTGTGGTATGAATTAAGGGTGGTGTGTGACAGTTGACACTTTTAAACCTATGAGAAAGGGGGGCATACATGCAACTCATCCTAAGTTGAAGTGAATTGAGGCACTTGTCGCAAATGGCAGTAGTGCCAGGGAGGTTCCTTCTAACTGGGGCAGCCATCGGGTGCTCAAGTGGAGAAAGGCTATGCAGAGGAGGGCAGAGCTGGCTGTATCCACATTCTGGGGGCAGCAAGCCCCATCACTCAGGTGACTGTGAGGAGTTAGGGAGAGAGGTTCCATGAGGTGATGGGTCAGGCACCTGCTTGTGAAATTTCACCAGCTGCAGCAGGAGTGAGAGACGGGAGAGGCAAAGAATGGCTCCCACAGCCTCTCCCTTTGAGCCCTGATTTTTTTCTCTTTCCTTTAAGATTCACCTTGTCCCAGATGGTGGCCCTAGGCCTGACTCTTCTGAGGCAGACTGTAATTCTAAAATGAAAGGAGGTTGGTTTGCAAAGTGGCTAAGACAGTAGATTCTGGAGTGGGATAGCCCAGATTCAATCTAGCGTGCCATTTGCTGGGTTGGTGAGCCCAGGCAAGTCGTCCTATCTATCTAATCTTCCATTTTTTCATTTGTAAAATGAGAACAATTACAGTACTATAGTGAAGATGGAGTGAGATGAGGCTTAAATATAGTCCTGGCATTTGAGATGTGTTCAATAAATTATGTTTTATTATAACTCAATATATTGGTAATCAGTGTTTAATTGAGAGGACAGAAACCACTGTAGATCTTTCAAACAGAAAAAAAAAAAAAAAAACTACGGAATTAGGTGCTTTGCAAAGCATCCGAAGGACTGGCTGCATAAGTTAAAGCAAGGGGGCGGCCACTGACTTTCATCTTTATCACCATAGCTGTGATTCTGAGAATCAGGAAGTTACTGCCACTTCCCAGGGTCAAGAAACTGTAGAAAACCACCCTGGGCAATGATTACAGCTGGCCATGCAACCTCTGACAGTCAGAGGAACATGGAAGCCACTGATTACATGTGGCCAAAGCCATATGTTCACTAGCACTACCAGAGAAAAAATAACTTCTGCTTCTCTTCCAACATTCATTGAAGTCCAGGAATCCTGCTGACCGACTGAGGGACATAGGAAATGCAGTTCCCAGCTATCGTTTGCTCAGACATGGGAGAGCATGGAAGGGGCTGGGAGTAATGCAGGGGCCAACAGCACGCAGAGGATGTGCCTGGATCTGAAATTCCCCCCATCGACTGGGAGGCTCCGTTCTATTTCCTTTCCATGCTGAGTAGCTGACACCCACAGAGGAGTGTGGTTCTCTTTCTTTGAGCTTCTGTGTCTGAGCCTCAATTGAATGGCTGCTGTCCGGTCTCTGGCTGAACTCAGGGAGGGTCCCCTGTCATGCTCAGTGCCCCTGCCTGCCACAGGTCTTCTCTGTGATCCGCACCAAGTTCATTCACAGTGTTTTGGATCCAAGTACACAAACTTTGGGCTGGGAGGGAGACAGCTTTAGCTCTCAGAATGCTTCAGCAACATGCAAGTCTTCTCCCCCAAGTGCCTCCCATATGTCCCAACAGACTTCCCACACTTTCTTTCCTTTGGAGCAATCTTAAACTGAGAGTTAAGCACTTGGCCTTCCTGTTTTAGATTGGTGCCCATTGGCTGTGGGACCCTGGGCGAGTTGCTTCCTCTTTCTGGGCCTTGATTGTCCCAGGCACAGAACAGAGGTGTTAAGTGAGGTGGCCTCTGGCTCCCTTCTAGGCCTGTTATGTTACGATGAGAGGTGTGGAGGCCAGTGTTTGGAGCACTGACCAGCACAGTGGTGGCACTTGCAGAGCTCTGGATGCTGGAATGACTGTCCTTGTTCAGCCATCTCTCCTTGAACTGTCCTTGTTCAGCTGCTGCCCCCTACACCCATTCCCCCACTCTGGTAAAAATTCTTGAGTCTGAGGCCATAAGAGGAACACTTTCCCTGGTGCACACCTTGTCATCATCAGCACAGCTCAGACACTGCCCTTGAGCATGTGCATCTCTGTCTCTTTGTGCCCAAGGCTGGGGTGTCGATGAGAGGCTGGGCAAATCCATGTTAGGACAGAGACATGGTATGGCTCATTTTCGCCTTTGAGGCCCTCTTTGTTGGGAAGACGCTTGTTGTCTAAAGGCAGCTAAATTTAGCTATATTTTGTCAGCTAGAATGTACGCTCCCGAAGAGAAGCCTAGCAGATCTCAGCCATGTCACACTTTATTAGTCATGCGAGCACTTAAAAGCATGCTAGAAGAACTCGCTTCCTGGGATTGGCCGTAGCAGCGCTGAGAAGTGCCGTGCTGACTCTTTTAGGATTTACCTCAAGAAGCAGGATGGAGGGGAGAGCATGAAATCTCCCAAACAATGAGCGATTTTTTCTCTTTCTCACAAGATTGACAAATGGGATATTCAAATGAGGAGAAAATGTACAAAGTGAGATAGATAGTGTTCCTCTGGCCTTTTTCTTAGACACACTATCCAGATTCCCCCCTACTACCCCCCAGTTTGAATTTAGAAATACTTAGAGTTTAGTTGCTGGCATCCGATTAACTCTTTAAGGTATAGACAGGGAGAAGAAGTAACCTTTGGGGAGTCCCTACCTCCCTCATTTCCCCAAGTTCTAGAATAATAATGCAGTAAGCCAAGTGGTATAATCCTCATTTTACAAAAGAAGAAACTAAAACTCAGAGAGGTGAATAACATGGGCCTGGTTGTCATTTCCATCTGCCTCACTCCTAAGTCCATGTTCTTTCCACAGCTAAAGTCAAGGTAAGTACACCAAAGAATTCAACTTAATCATGGTTTTGAGATTTAAATAGCACTATCATGGAGTTCCTGTCATGGCTCAGTGGAAATGAGTCTGACTGGGATCCATGAGGATGCAGTTTCCACCCCGGCCTTGCTCAGTAGGTTAAGGATCCAGTGTTGCTGTGAGCTGTGGTGTAGGTCTCAGATGTGGCTTGGATCTGGTGTTGCTGTGGCTGTGGCATAGGCCAGCAGCTATAGCTCCAACTCGATCCCTAGTCTAGGAACCTCTATATGCCATGGGAGTGGCCCTAAAAAGATTTTAAAAAATAATGCTATCTTTATATTGGTTTCCTATTTCAGTGTGCACAGCACTCTGTGCCGTGGAGTCTCACCCTGCAAGGCCAAGGGTCAGGACATATGTTGGAACAAAAGCTGCACATGTCCAGCAGCCTAGCATCCTCCATGGGGCTGGGCCAGCTTGCTTTGGCAGTTGCTGAAAAAAGAGACATGTGTCTGCTCTTCCACAGGGCCCACCAAATGAAAAGGCAAACTCCTCTGCTATGAAGAGGGAAAAAAGAACCCTCCACAGCTTTTGTTCATCTGTGATTCTATGGCAGGTTGATAATTTAAACTCTCTCCTAACAAACTCTTCCTGTAAAATTTCCGGAGTTTCTAAATAAAGATAAATGCCTAATTCAGTATGACAAGATGCTCCAAGCATCCTGCAAAGAATCACTGAGTTAGTGTCCTGACCCCACTACATCTCCCCTTTCCTGGGAATTAAAGGTCCAGTATAAAAACACCAGGCTGGGTTGTCAGAGATCTTTCTCTCATCTAGAAGAGCAAAATTGGATCTGTGACCCTCTATGAACTGGCTCTCTAAAGTTAAGCTATGGAAGGGGCCTCAGCAATAAGAAAACAAAGTTAGGGGAGGGCATTGATCCATGCAAGATCTGACTGCTGGGTAGTGACAGAACCTGGAGTCAACTCAGGTCTTCTGGCTGGAAGATCACTGGATCACAGCATGGTAGAGTTGAAGGATGAAGCCTCTACTCCTGATGCCCCCTCTTAATAATGTGCATGTCCTTAGGAAACTCTTAACCAGTCTGAGTCTCAGTTTTCATCTGAAACAGGATGAAGCATTGTGAAGATGAGTGATGATAAAGTACCCAGGGGAGTACTGTCATAGAGTGGGAGCTCAATAAATGGCAGCTGGTATTACTTATTTAGGGGTGAAAACACTAACGTTATAGGAGTTCAAGGAAGGAAGAGCCTAGCATACTGGTAGGGGACAATCGCTTAGAGGAGGATGTTGAGTTAGACCCTTCAGACCTTATAATGTTTAGATGGAAGTAAGAATAGGTAGGGCATTCTCAGTAGGACAATGAAATAGATATATACTTTTAGGCAAGAAAGCAAACATGAGGACCAAGAGTAACCATGTTTGATTGGAGCATTAGATGCAGGAAGGTGAGTTGCTAGAGATCAAACCACCACAGCCATTTTGAGAACTTGAACATGATGCTAAGTAGTTAGAGATGCAGGCATGTGGAAACCTTTGAACGGTTTTGACCAGAAGAATTACAAACTCCGTAGATCCAATTACAGATCGTCCATAGTTCATGGAGGGTGAACTGGAAGAGGGAGCAGCTGGAGGTTAGGAGAATCACAGAGAGGTTCTTGTAGTGAGCCAGGCAAGAGAGGAAGAACGCAAATGAAGTCGGTGGCAGCTGAAATGAATAGGAAAAGATGAGTGTGAAGGATATTTTAAAGGAAAATTGGCAGGAAGAATCCATCCTATTGTAGGAAAGAGAATTTAATTAGCTTGGTAAAGTGGAGAGGGAATATTCATGGCTTGTTGGGTTGAATACTATATTTTAAAGAAAAGGTGTCCCAGTGCACAAATCTAAGAGAAAAAGAACATGATAAATGATTAAGCCAAAATGACTAAAAGACTTTAAGAAATGATAAAATGAACTCAAATGAAGATTAAATGTTTGAGATATGAAGTCTTGGCTCAAACTAAAACCCTTAGGGTTAACTTTCACTTTACATCTTGGTGATTCTTCAAAGTCTTTTTACTAATAGCAGATCTAGTTGCTGAAAAATGATGGTTGCATATTAAAAGTGGTAGCATATACAGCCTTCGTGCTAACTTTCCTTATTTGTACAGCAAGTTTCAGTCTGTGTGAGCCTTTCATAATGATGATATATATATTTATTATATTTACATATGTATTAAATATTAATATATTTGTGTTATATATAATATATTTATGTGTATATATATATATAAAACTTAATAACAATGCTCAGAGCTATCTTTTTTAAGAGTGTTTGGTAGGAGGCTGGCCTTCTAAACTCTCCTGTGAGAATAGGGATATAGTCAAAAAAGGTCAAAAATTCACATACCAGTCAGAGGTCTATCAGGAGACAGAAAGCTACCAACTCTTTGAACAGAAAGAAGGTAATATAAAGATATAAATTTGTTAACCAAGTAACTGAGAAGGCAGAACAAGAACACTAAATTATCACAGAGGTAGCTACTTCAGGAAGTAGCTATCACCCCTGTAACTGGTATTATTAAATATACCAGCTGGTATTATAGGGCTGGTTCCATGAAACTGTAAAAGCTTGCAACAGGGACAAGCTTGAAACTTAGACCTCTGAGGAAGGGGTGCAGCTTGTCAGGTCTAGACTTTGAGCTCAAAGGTGGAGGAGCCCCTCTTGAGTCTAAGGAGGGGAGCTAGCTGGCTGGTGCTGTCATCTCAAATGCAGTGAGGCTGGTTCTGCAAGTGTTAGCAAAAGAAAAAACTGGATTCAGATGCTGCTATGAGAAGTATTTGCTGCTGCCAACCCAAAGAAGTGCTGCTAAGGTGGCACAGAGTGAAAAAGGCAGGAAACAAACAGGAAATTCCTCCTCCATCCTCCCTGTCTCCTACAGTGCCCTCTAGTGGCCAACCGTATCAGGAGGCCAGGTTCTTGTCTCAGCACTGCAAACCCAATAAAAAGGGTGGGTTTAGAGCTGAGACACAGTAATTTAATAACTGGCACATGCCACTTAGTTTACCAGCCTCATGGATAGTCACTGGGTATATTGAAGTCTCTAAGCAATTCAATGGAAAAGAAATCAGCTTCTCTTTATGTAACTGAGCATGCCTCAAACTGACAGAGGTCTTCTTACTCCCCTCCCCCTTCCCCAGTATAATGAAATATTAATGTAAAACCAAATGGGTTGAATATGTACATATTGGCATAGCAAAATGCCCATCATGGATCACTTTCCCTCTATGTTAAAAGCAAAGATATTTATATAAAAATAGAGAAAAAGACTGAAGGCTATACATTAAACTGTGAACAGTGGTTATCAGTTGCCAGGGAGGGTATTAGTTATGGAGTTTCTTTGACTTTCTGCTATGCACTTATATAGCGTTTGAATTTTAACATGGGTGTATATTATTTCATAATCAGAAAAAAATAACATCACTTTTGTGGTTAAAAAACACTGCCTATAAAAGACAGACTTCACAATTCTATCAGTGTTCCTATTAATACATGGCACCAAAATGAATGTAGTATTTTTGGAGATAAGAAGAAAAGAAGGAAAGCAGTGTTTACTAAACACCTTCTACATGCCAAGCTGTTGGGAATGTGGCATACAGCATCCCATTTAATCTTTTTTTTTATTTAATTTTTACTTTATATTTGAGTATAGTTGATTTATGATATTGTATTAGTTTTAAGCATACAGAAAAGTGATTCAGTTATACATAGATCCATCCTTTTTCAGATTCTTTTCCCATGTGTGTTATTACAGAATACTGAGTAGAGCTTCCTGTGCTATATAGTAGGTCCTTATTGATTATTTTATACATAGTAGTGTGTATATGTTAATCCCAGACTCCTAATTTATCCCTTCTCCCAACCTTCCCCCTTTGGTAACCATAGATTTGTTTTCGAATTCTGTGAGTCTGTTTCTATTTGGTAAATATGTCCATTTGTGTCACTTTTTTAGGTTCCAAGTGTAAGTGGAATATAGTATTTGTCTTTGACATACTTCACTTAGTATGATTATTTCTTGGTTCATTGATGTTGCTCCAAATGGCATTATTTCATTCTTTTTATGGCTAATATTCCATTGTATATATGTACCACATCTTTATCTGTTCTTCTGTTGATGGGTATTTAGGTTACTTCCATGACTTGGTAGTTATCATTAGTGATAATTAACATCGGGGTGCATCTATCTTTCAATTATGGTTTTCTCCAGATGTATGCCCAGGAGTGGGATGGTGGGATCATACGGTAGTTCTATTTTCAGTCTTTTAAGGGTCCTCCATACTTCTTAACCACAGAGGTTGTACCAGTTTACATTTCCATCAACAATGAACAAGGGTTCCCTTTGTTCCCATACCCTCTTCAGCTTTTAGTGTTTATAGACTTATTGATGATGGTTATTCTGACCACTATGATGTGATCTCTCATTGTAGTTTGAATTTGCAATTGTGTGATAATTAGTGATGTTGAGCATCTTTTCATGTGTTTTTTTTTTTGGCCACCTGTGTGTCCTTTATGGAGAAATGTCTGTTTAGATATTCTGACCATATTTTAATCCTGTCGTTTGGTGTTTTTTGTTTTTGATATAAAGCTGCATGAGCTGTTTGTATATTTTGGAGATTAATCCCTGTTGGTTGCTTCATTTGCAAATATTTTCTCCCATTCTGTAGTTGTCTTTTCATTTTATGATTTCCTTTGCCATACAAAAGCTTTTAAATTTAATTATGTCCCATTTGTCTGTTTTCATTTTTATTTTCATTACTCTTGGACGTGGATCCAAAAAGATATTGCTGCATTTTATGTATGAGAGTGTTCTACTTATGTTTTCCTCTATGAATTTTGTAATATCTGGTCTTAAATTTAGGTCTTGAATACATTTTAAATTTATTTTTGTAAATAGTGTTAGAGAATGTTCTGATCTCATTGTTTTACATGTAGCTGTCCAGTTTTCCCAGCACCACTTACTTAACAGACTGTCTTTTTTTTCCATTGTATATTTTTGCCTCCTTTGTTGTAGATTAGTTGATCATAGGTGCTTGGGTTTATTTCTGGGCTTTCTATCTTGTTCCATTGATCTATATTTCCGTTTTTGTGCTAGTACCATCCTGTTTTTATGACAGTAGCTTTGTAGTATAGTCTGAAGTCAGGGAACCTGATTCCTCCAGCTCCGTTTTTCTTTTTTTTCTAATTTTTTTTCCCACTGTACAGCAAGGGGAAAGAAGTTAATTTTTTTTTTGTATTTTTGCCTTTTCTAGGGCCGCTTCCCACAGCACATGGAGGTTCCCAGGCCAGGGGTCCAGTTGGAGCTGTAGCCACCAGCCTACACTGCAGCCACAGCAACGCGGGATCCGAGCTGCGTCTGCAACCTACACCATAGCTTATGGCAATGCCGGATCCTCAACCCACTGAGCAAGGCCAGGGATCAAACCCGCAACCCCATGGTTCCTAGTCGGATTCGTTAACCACTGAGCCACGATGGGAATTCCTTTTTTTTTTTTTTTTGTCTTTTTAGGGCCACACCCACGGCATATGCAGGTTCCCAGGCTAGGGGTCCAATCAGAGCTTTAGCCGCTGGCCTATGCCACAGCCACAGCAACACAGGATCCGAGCCGTGTCTGCAACCTACACCACAGCTCACAACAACGCCAGATCCTTATCCCACTGAGCAAGGCCAGGGATCGAACCTGCAACCTCATGGTTCCTAGTCAGATTCTTTAACCACTGAGCCATGACAGGAACTCCGTTTTTCTTTCTTAAGTTTGCTTTGGTTATTTGGGGTCTTTGGTGTTTCCATGCACATTTAAAATTTTTTGTTCTAGTTCTGAGAAGAATGTCATTTATAATTTGATAGGGATAGCATTGAATTTGTTGACTGCCTTGGGTAGTATTGTCATTTCTGACAGTGTTGATTCCTCCAATCCAAGAGCATGGTATATCTTTCATTTGTTTGTGTCATCTTCAATTTATTTCATCAGCATAACTTTTGGAGTGTAGGTCTTTTACCTCCTTAGCTTTATTTTTAGGTATTTTATTCTTTTTGATGTGATGTAAAATGAGATTGTTTCTTTAATTTCGCTTTCTGATCTTCCATTGTTAGTGTGTAGAAATACAAGAGATTTCTAAGCATTAATTTTATATCCTCTGACTTTACCAAATTCATTGATGAACTCTAGCAGTTTTCTGATAGCATTGTTAGGATTGTCTAAGTATAGTATCATGTCATCTGCAAACAGTGACAGTTTTACTTATCCTCCAATCTAAATTCCTTTTATTTCTATTTCTACCTTTTTTTTTGTCTTTTTGGCATTTCTTGGGCCGCTCCCGCGGCATATGGAGGTTCCCAGGGTAGGGGTCCAATCGGGAGCTGTAGCCACCAGCCTACGCCAGAGCCACAGCAGTGCAGGATCCGAGCCACATCTCCAACCTACACCACAGCTCACGGCAACGCTGGATCATTAGCCCACTGAGCAAGGGCAGGGATCGGAACCCTCAACCTCATGGTTCCTAGTGGGATTTGTTAACCACTGTGCCACGACGGGAACTCCCTCTATTTCTACTTTGATTGCCATGGCTAGGACTTCCAAAACGATGTTAAATAAGAGTGGTGAGAAGGGACATCTTTCTCTTGTTCCTCATCTTAGAGGAAGTGCTTACAGCTTTTCACCATTGAGTATGATTTTAGTTGTGGGCTTGTCATATATGGACTTTATTATGTTGAGACAGGTTTCCTCTTTGCCCACTCTCTGGAGAGTTTTTATCAGAAATGGGTTTTGAATTTTGTCAAAAGTTTTTTTGCGTCTATTTATTTGATCATATGGTTTTTATTCTTCAGTTTTGTTGATGTAGTGTACTACACTGATTTGAGGATATTAAAAAATCCTTGTATCTGTGGGATAAATCCCACTTGTTCATGGTGTATGATCCTTTAAATTTATTGTTGGATTCAGTTTGCTAGTATTTTTTTTTTTTGAGGATTTTTACATCTGTGCTCATCAGTGATATTGGCCAGTAATATTCTTTTTTTTTTTTTTTTGGTATCTTTGTCAGTGTTGGTGGCTTTATAGATTGAGTTTGGGAGTATACCTCCCCCTGCAACTTTTTGGAAGAGTTTCTGTTTCTAGTTTTTTGGAAGAGTTTTCTAAATGTTTGATACAGTTCACCTGTGAAACCATCTGGTCCTGGACTTTTGTTTATTAGGAGTTTATTTTTAAATTTTTTTTATTACAGTTGATTTACAAAGCTCTGTCAATTTCTGCTATACAGCAAAGTGACCCAGTTATACATTTATATACTTTCTTTTTTTTCACATTATCCTCTATCATATTCTGTTGGAAGTTTTTAAATCACAGATTCAATTTTAGTACTTTTTCATATTTTCATATTTCTTCATGTTTCAGTTTTGGAAGATTGTACCTTTTTTAGAATTTATCCATTTCTTCTAGGTGTCCATTTTATTGGCATATATTTGCTTGTAGTAATCTCTTAGGATCCTTTGTATTTCTGTGGTGCCATTGGTAACTTCTACTTTTTCACTTCTAATTTTATTGATTTGAGCCCTTTCCCCTTTTTCTTGATGAATTTGGCTAAAGGTTTATCAATTTTGTTTATCTTTTCAAAGAACCAGATTTTAGTTTCATTGATCTTTTTTCTTCATCTCTATTACATTTATTTCTGCTCTGATTTTATGATTTCTTTCCTTCTACTAACTTTGGGTTTCCTTTGTTCTTCTTTCCTCAGTTACTCTATGTGTAAGGTTAGGTTGTTTATTTGTGATTTTTCTTACTGCCTGAAGTGAAGTTATATTGTTATAAATTTCCCTCTTTGAATTGCTTTTGCTGCATCTCATAGGTTTTGGATCTTTGTGTTTTTGTTGTCATTTGTCTCTAGGTATTTTTTCCCTCTTTGGTTTCCTCAGTGATCCATTTGTTGTTCAGTAACATATTGCTTAGCCTCCATGTGTTTGTAGTTTTTATGGTCTTTTCTTGTAGTTGATTTCTAATCTCATAGTGTTGTGGTTGGACAAGATACTTGATTTGGTTTCAGTTTTCTTAAATTTATGGAGGTCTGCGTTGTGACCCAGCATGTGTTTTATCCTGGAGAATATTCCATGTGCACTTGAGAGGAATGTGTATTCTGCCATTTGCAAATGGAATATTCTATAACTATCAATTAGGTCCATCTGGTCTACTGCATCATCTGAGGACTGGGTTTCCTTAGTGATTTTCTGTGTGGATGATCTATCCATTGATGTAAATGAGGTGTTAATATCCCCAACTATTCTTGTGTTACTGTTGATTTCTTCTTTATAGCTATTAGCAGGTCTTATATGTTGAGGTGCTGGCTCCTTTTTGAGTGCATATACATTTACAATTGTTATATCTTCTTTTTGGATTGATCATTATGTAGTGTCCTTCTTTGTCTCTTGTAACACTCTTTACTTTTAAGTCTCTTTTGTCTAATATGAGTATTGCTACTCCAGCTTTATTTTGTTTTTCATTTTTATGGAATACCCTTTGCTACTCCTCACTTTCAGTCTGTATGTCCCTATTTCTGAGGATAGGTCTCTAGTAGATATATATCTATCTCTGTCTGTCTGTCTGTCTGTCTGTCTGTCTGTCTATCTATCTATCTCTATCTGTCTATCTATATCTTGTTTTGGTATCCATTGAGCCAGTCTATATGTTTTGGTTAGAGGTTTTAATCCATTTATATTTAAAGTAATTATTGATATATATGTTCTTATTGCCATTTTGTTAATAGTTTTGGATTTGTTTTTGTAAGTCTTTTTTCTTCCCTTCCTCTATTCTCTTTTCTTGTGATTTGATGACTACCTTTAATGTTGTGTTTGGATTGCTTTTTCTTTTTTTGTGTGTATCTATTATAGATTTTTACTTTACAGTTACCATGAGATTTTTATATTGTTATATACATATACACACACAAGATTGTTTTAAGTTGCCAGCCTTGAAGTGCATTTCTATATCCTGCATTTGTTCTCTTCTCTTTGCACAATTACTGGTTTTGATTTCATATTTATGTGTGGATGATTTCCTACCTTTACTCTTGTTTGCCTTTACTGGTGAGCTTTTTCATTTATAATTTTATTGTATCTGTTTGTGACCTTTCCTTTCCCACCTAGAGAATTTCCTTTAGCATTTGTTGTAAAGCTTGTTTGGTGGTTCTGAATTCTCTTAGTTTTGTTTTTGTTTTTGTTTTTGTTTCATTTTAGGGCCACACCTATGGCACATGAAAGTTCCCTGGCTAGGGGTTGAATTGGAGCTACAGCTGCCAGCTTGTTCCACAGCCACAGCAATGTGGGATCTGAGCTGCATCCGTGACCTACACTACAGCTCATGGCAGTGCTGGATCCTTAACCCACTGAGCAAGCCAAGGATCAAACCCACATCTTCATGGATACCAGTGGGGTTCGTTACCCCTGAGCCACAATGGGAACTTCCAAATTCTCTTAGCTTTGGCTTGTCTGTAAACCTTTTGCTTTCTCCATTGAATCTGAATAAGAGCCTTGATAGGTAGAGTATTCTTGGTTGTGGGTTTTTCCCTCTCATCACTTTAAATATATCTTGCCACTCCCTTCTGTACTGCAGTGTTTCTGCTGAAAAATCAGCTGATGACCTTATCAGTATTCCCTTGTATGTTATTTATTGCTTTTCTCTTATTGCTTTTTTTTTCTCTTTGTCTTTAATTTTTGTCAGTTTGAATAATACATGTCTCGGCATGTTCCTACTTGGCTTTATCCTGCATGGAACTCTGCACTTCCTGGATTTGAGTAAGTGTTTATTTTCCCATGTTAGGGAACTTTATGGCTATCATCTCTTCAAATACTTTCTCACCTCCATTCTCTTTCTCTTCTCCTTCTGGGACCCCTTATAATACAAATGTTTGTGTGTTTAATGTTGTCCCAGAAGTCCCTGAGACTGTCCTCATTTCTTTTCATTCTTTTTTCTTTATTGTGTTCCATGGCAGTGTTTGCCACCAATCTGTCTTCTAGTTCACTTATTCATTCTTCTGCCTCATTTATATTGTAATTGATTCCTTCTAGTGTATTTTTTTCAGTTATTTCAGTGTTCATCTGTTTGTTCTTTTAAGTCTTCTAGCTCTTTGTTAAACGTTTCTTAAATCTTCTTCATCTGTGCCTCCATCCTTTTTCTGAGGTCTTGGATAATCTTTACTGTCATTACTCTTATTTCTTTTTCAGGTAGATTGCCTATCTCCACTTCACTTAGTTGTTCTTCTGGGGTTTTAGCTTGTTCTTTTACCTGGAACATATTTCTCTGCCATCTCATTTAGTCTAACTTTATGTGTTTGTGGTCTCCATTCCTTAGGCTGTAGGATCATAGTTCCTCTTGCTTCTGGTGTCTGCCCCATATTGGCTGAAATTGGTCCAGGGGCTTGTATAGGCTTCCTGGTGGGAGGGACTGGTACCTGCCCACTGGTGGGTGGAGCTGGGTCTTGTCTCCCTGGTGGGCAGGGCTCTGTCAGGGGGTGTGTTTAGTGGCATCTCTGGGCTTAAGAAGACTTTAGGCAGCGTGTCTGCTGATGGGTGGGTCTGTTTTCCCACCTTGTTGGTTGTTTGCCCCAAAGCATCCCAGTGCTGTAGCCTGTAGGCTTTTGTTTGCAGCCAGGTCTCTGTGCCAAAACAGTGACCTCAGAGAGAGCCCGTACCAATGATTATTCCCTGGGGACTCCACCAGCAGTGTCCTTGCCCCGAAATGAGCCACTGCTGACCCCTTCCTCCACAGGAGACCCTCCAAGACCCACAGATAGGTCTGGCCCAGTATCTTATGGAGTCACTGTTTTGCCTCAGGTCCCAGTGTATGTGAAACCTTGTGTGTGCCCTCCAAGAGTAGAGTCTCTGTTTCTCCCAGTCTTGTGGATTCCTGTACTAAAGCCCCAATGGCCTTCAAAGCCAGATACTCTGGATGTTCCTTCTTCCAATTCCAGACCCCAAAGCTGGGGAACCTGACTTTGGGCTCATAATTCTCACTCTTGTGGAAGAATCTCTAATATATAATCATTTTCCAGTTTGTGGGTCACCTACTTGACAGTATGGGATTTGATTATATCATGAAAGCACCCTCCTATCAACTTATTGGGGCTTCTTTTTTATCTTTTGATATAGCATTTCTTTTTTGATAGGTTCCAATCTTTTTGTCAATGGTTATTCAGTAGTTAGTTGTGGTTTTGGTGTTTTTGTGAGAGGCAGTGAGCTTGTATCCTTCTATTCTGCCATCTTGTCTCCTCCAAAGTGCCACATTTAATTTTCTCATCAGTGCTCTATTATTCTAATTTTTCCAGATAAGGAACAAGGCTCAGAGCTATATGTAATTTCCCCAGTACTTAATAAAGAGGAGGCGCTACTGCAAACCTACTACACTCTACCAATTCATTATCTACCTTGTCAATATATTTTATATATGTATACTTTTTTTGTCTTTTCTGCCTTTTCTAGGGCTGCTCCCATGGCATATGGAGGTTCCCAGGCTAGGGGTCTAATCGGAGCTGTAGCCTCTGGCCTACGCCAGAGCCAGAGCAACATGGGATCTGAGCCGCATCTGCAACCTACACCACAGCTCATGGCAACGCTGGATCCTTAACCCACTGAGCGTGGCCAGGGATCGAACCCACAACCTCATGGTTCCTAGTCAGATTCGTTAACCACTGAGCCCAATGGGAACTCCAATATATTTTATATTTCTTATGTTTAATTTGTTCTTTCTATCTAATTTTTTTTAATATCCAAGGAATATCTTATTTTCCTAACATAGTTTAATCCTTTTCAGGGATGTTATGGGTCATCCCTCCCCCCAAAAAATATTCATACGTTGAAGGCCTAACCTGTAGTATCTCAGAATGTGACAGTATTTGGAGATACAGCCTTTAACAAGGTGAGTAAAATGAGACTGTTAGAGTGTACCCTAAGCTAAAGTGACTGGTATCATTATCAGAAGAGGAAATTTGGACACACAGAGAGACACCCAGGGTGCATGCACATAGACTGAGGGGTGACCACATGAAGACACAATGAGAGAGTAGCCATCTGCAAACTACAGAGAGAGGCCTTAGAAAAAATCAGACCTGCTGACACCTTCATCTTGGACCTCTAGCACCATAATAGTGAGAAAATTTCTATTTTGTTAACACCTAGTCTGTAATGTGTTGTTATGGCAGCCGTATCAAACTAATATAAGGAATTATCATCATTTATACTTGTTTTATTTAGCTACTAGTGTTCTGCATATAGCAGATCCTTTGTAAGTAAGTGGTTTGATTACTTATCACTTTGATCATCTTCCTTAAATTCATTTATTCAATGGATCTTATTTGAGTACCTCCCTGTGCCAGACACTGTCCTAGACTCTGGGGACAAACAGTGGCCAAAACAAGAAAAACCACTGCCATCATGAAGCTTAGATTCTACTAGGGGAAAAAAATAAGAAATGAGATAAATAAGTAATTATACACTACTTTAGATAGTGGTAAATAAGTAACATATATAATGTGTTAAATAGTGATAAATGTGAAGGAAAGCAAAAAAACAAAGCTAAGAAGAAGCTGTAGAATGGGAGAGGGGTTGTCCAGGGAAGACTTCATGAAGTAGTGATGTTGGAATAAAGACCTTTATCACTGTTAGAATCAGATAACCCCTAAATCAGAAGGCAGTCTGGGATAGGTTTCCAAGTTCATTTTCAACTTCTCAGACTCCTAAAAGTCAGCAAACACATACTTCCCGAACTCTTCCAAATCCAAACCTGCATTGCAATAGGTCATTAGCAGCTAAGAGATACACAAGTCAATCCGAGAACCACTTCTCGCTACAGAAAACTGATTACTCCCAGAGCAGCTTTTCTCATTCAGAAACACTCCCTCCCCCTGACCCCCTTTCAAAGCTTTATCCTGGTAATCATTTTTTAAAAAGACAGAAAAATGCCTAAAAGTTATTTCCATCCAGTCAAAAATGGAAATGGCTTTTAGCCTGTGTTTGCATTCCAACCAGAAAGGACCTACAGAGTCTTCTGTTTGCTCACACAGCTCATATTTAAACAGCAGTGGAAAACAGTAAAGGGTAGTAGTTGGAGAAGACCAGAGAGACTGAATCATTGCCAGGATTTACTGATTTGCTGGCTGACCTCGACTAAATCTCCTTAGCCTCTCTTTCTTGAAGCCATCGTTTCACACAATAGCAGGGATAAAGAAATTTACGGTTTTGATGTTGTTATCAAATGTTTAGAGCTTGGGGTTGGAAGAGACAAAAGCAGGCTGCTGTATTTGCATAGTGTTTTCATTCTCCTTCCTCTCTGCTCTGTTTTCTGTTGTAATCAATCCTGGACAGGCAGTTCTTCTCCCAGCCTTCACAGACCCCTGAGAGACAGGCTGCCTGTGACCTCTCTGGTCCTCTGCCTCTTTGGGGACAGCTGTTGCTCAAACCTGGTGGCTGTGAGCTAACAGTTAAGCCTGTGGCTGCCTTGACCTGCAGCATCCCCTTGTTTCAGTCACAATTTCAGCTTTATGATTCCTCTCTGTACCTGCAGGGCATTGTCAGTGGCAGGAAAGAAACCTGATAGACAGGAAGAAGTAAATGAATTTCACAGACTCCAGTGAGCCACCCTGGTCTCCTGGGAATAAATGGTATGTACAAAGGCGGCAGCTGCCCAGACAGGGATCTTCCCTTGGGCAGCCTCTCTTGGGTACTGGTCCTGAGACTGGTGGGTGCAAATCTTCTGTATTCCTTAACTGCAAATGTGATATACCAGTAGCTATGAGAAGCTCCCTTCTGGGCTCTGGAAACAGACAAATAAAGGTGGTACAAGGTGAAGAGACTCTTGGTAATTGAGGCCTGGAGGCTACTAGCAGCATCCCCATTCCGGCCCATTCCCAGCACCTCAATCACCCCTGCCAGATCCCCTTAGGATTCCCCCAAATGACAGATGGTGCTCCCGGATGGCCAGTCAGCACAGATGTGATCGCAGCCTTTAGATAAACAATAGCCCTTGCTGGCATGGACAGTAACCTAAATTTTTCCAATTATAAGTCCAGCAAATGCCACAGTCTTGGAGAGATGCCATTTCAAGGCCCCCATGGTCACTTTAAGGACAGAGGCACTGCACAGAGTAGAAGATGGAATAATGTATGAGAAAAGCCTGTGTGTTGGACCCAACTCCTTCACCAAAGAGCTGAACAGCCTTGGCCAAGTCAGTTCCCCCCTGCAGCCTACAGTGTCCTCATTCATACTGATTGTAACCATAGGTCTTCACAGACTCTAGTCCATGTGTAATGCACATGTCAGTTTCAGTACTGGCCCTTTGAGATCTACTAAAGCTCATTTGAAACTCACTTCACTTGGAATAAGACCTCCATCCTCAGAGGATCTGAGGGTTGAGAGTAGGAAGAGGAGAAGGCTCATGATCTTCCTTTCACCTCATCCTCTGAGTTCTTGTTTCGGGTTAAATTGCTCAGTTGATAACGCATGTGTGTGAATCTCAATACAGCATTTTACTTTCTCATTAATTGCCATCAATGAACAATGATGCCTACAAATTGCTTGCACAGGCCCTTGTTTGGGAGGAAAACCTCAAACATCTAGGAGGAGAATGAGGGAAACCTTAAAGACTTGACCTTGCACATCTGGCTACTTGAAAGTCCATCCCTGCCAACCTGGGCTCCAGGCTCTGGCCACATGGGTGGGACCTCTTCTCCCTCCCCTCTCCCATCTTCCTCTCAGGACTAAAAGGAAATCCTCTTACTGTCTATGCAGAGCAGTTAATTTCCTGTTCTGCCCTTGTCTTTCAGTTTCACTTTATCTTTTTAGACTTTGTTCTGGAAGCTGTATAGTTTTACTTCAAAATGGCCCAATGATGTATTTTCCTCAGTGTAGTTTGTTCCCTTCTAAGAGGAATTGTGATGCTAGCTGTTATGTTAACACACACACTAAATCCCTCCAGTCTTGTAGATCCTCAGCATTTCAGTCTAACAAGAAGTGGTTGAGCCCCTGTTGTGCTTGCTATGGGGGCTGCTCACTATGGAATCTAAAAATTATATGTCCAAATTGGCATCTACTCAGGTGGGAAAAGAAGATTAAAACACACAGAGAATTGATTATAATTAACTAGCAAGATATATGCTGGGAAAGGTTAAGAAAAGGAAGGACCAACTTGATACTGGAGGATCTTCACAGATGATAAATCTTTTTTTTTTTTTTTGCATTTAGTGATGACTTTTATATTTAGAATTAGCCAGCTGGACTCAGTTTAGATGATCCCAATTTTGTTAGCAACATCCAAAGCATCATAGTCAGGAGCTAGTCGAAAATATGCCTCCTTCTCTCCATCAGGCCTGATCAAAGTGTTGACCTTAGCCACATCAATGTCATAGAGCTTCTTCACAGCCTGTTTAATCTGGCGCTTGTTGGCCTTGACATCCACAATGAACACAAGTGTGTTGTCTTCTATCTTCTTCATGGCTGACTCAGTGGTGAGGGGGAGCTTGATGATGACATAGTGGTCAAGCTTGTTTCTCCTAGGGGCGCTTTTCCGAGAATATTTGGGCTGCCTTCTGAGTTGCAGTGTTTTGGGCCATTGGAAGGTGGGTGATGTCCGGATCTTCTTTTTTTGTGGCTGTGGATGCCTTTCAACGCTGCTTTCTTGGCCTTCAAAGCCTTTGCTTTGGCTTCGGCTTTGGGAGGGGCAGGGGCTTCCTTCTTTGCCTTTGGCACCATCTTCGTGAAAAGGAGATGATAAATCTTGAAAAGGGCCCCCAACTGGTAGGCTGCTTGCACCAGATAAATACTTCTGGAGAATTAGGCCATTTTCAAACTCTAAGAAACAGAGCTACCACCCTCTGAGAGGTGGCATACTGTTTGAACATTCAATCCTGCTGGGAAGTTCAGCTTGAGCCCAGGTGCGATTCCTCCAAGATAGCGATAACCCTGATCCTCACCTCATTTCCTTCTGTTCTCCCTCTGGGGGAGCACTTACTATTAACAAGGCCCCATTGTAGGCCAAAATCCCTGCCCTCTTAGAGCTGTATTCTGGATAGCTCAGTCGTGGGACTGGTGGATTTGTGCTGGAATTCATCTACCATTAGGAATAGGCACCTTGAGTCTAGTTGGTGAGCCCAGGTGCTTGGGTCCATGGCACCCATTGGTGAGAGCATGCCTGAGGGCAGGGTATAGTTCATGAGTATAGACACTGAGAAAAATGAAGATATAAGCCCAGGGCTTCTTAAGCAGCAAGTAGGCACTCTCTCATGCATTCTCTCACTGGCCATTTTTTAGAATGCTTGCTGTGTGCCAGGGGATAGAAAAGGGAGTAGAACTCACTCCATCCCCATACGGAATTTCAGTCCTTCAAATCTTGCACAACTACTGTGATAGAAATGGGTAATGAGAGCTCCAGGAGCACCAAGTAAGAAGAATATGCTAACCCTCTAGGTCTGAGTGTCATCTGAGAAGACTTCACAGAGGAGGTGATTTTTAGAAGAGGAGTCTAAATCTACAAAAGGAGCTTTCCAGAAATGGAAGTTGAAAATAGCTGTCATAAGATTGTTGTAGGTAGAGTGGGTGAGAAGAGAAGGCCGGGCTATGAGACATCAATAGAGGGTAGGAGCTTTGATTCAACCATGTTTGGCTTTCATCTCATAGCAGTGGGGCACTACTAGAGCAATGGGCTCAGATGTTCACACTGTTTCTCATACGATGCTGGTATTGGTATGAAGGGTGAACTGAATAACACAAGCCTGGTTAACAGTGAGCCAGATGGAAAGGGCTACAATCATTCAAGTGAGGTACGATGGGGCACTCAACTGACTATGACTGAAGAAATTAGAGATGGCCTAGCCCTGAATTTGCTGTTACTTTGTAAAATAAAAACGCATTAGTTAGGAGTGTGATAATATTGTATGAACACACTTTCTCTGTATTAAAAATTATACCCTATGATTAAAAAGAGGGGCCTTTATCCTTGTATTCTGCTTGAAGGTGACCTGTCAGAACCTGGGATAGCGGCTGCTAGGGAGTTGCAAAAGCCAGTCTGCAGGCCCCTCTTCTCTCACAGAGATTGCCTGAAGATGTATCTGGATGCTGGATAGATCGTGCATCTTTTGCTGCCTCTCCTTAATATGATGAGGTCCCCAAGCACAAGGGGGAAAGTGGGCCATTCGGCAGAGAAGTGATTAGAAAAATTGACTTTTCTGTTGGTTGTAGACTCTCTGACATGCTTCCCACCCCACACTGTGAGAGAAGAAAAAGTGTCACAGGTCTTCCCTGAAGGCAAGATGTGGTGCTTGCTGGGAACTTCTGCCAACCCAGCAATCTGATGCAGTGGCCAAACATGTCCTCCAGAAACACAGAGCCGAAGGACATCACGGCTGGCCCTTCCCTTCCTCCTGGGAAAGCTGCTATTCAGTCCCTCTTCTAAATATTTCCCTGACTCTTTATGCTTAGGTGCGAAGTTGTTTTGCAAGGGAGTTTAGATTTTGCAGCTGGATTTTGGGAGGCCACGGAGGAAGAGTCCAATAAACTCCCTTTTCCTAAGCTACAAACACCAATTAAACAACTATGTTTGCACCTGGAACAGCAGAAATTGCTTTGAAATCCTCAATCTGTTGCCATAATTGCCAGATCATATGCAGAAATGTGGGACTGGGGAGTCGTTATGGATGATAGTGAAATGGCCCATTTATTGCCCTTTCTTGGCTAGGATGTTTCTTGAGTGAGTTGTTTTCTATTTATTGGTTCTGACTGTATAATGCCAAACATCTGATCTGTGGAGCCAGCATTTCAGCCCATTATTTGTGGAACAAAATAAAAATGAAATGATATGAAAATAATTGGGGGAAGGGTACTGCAAGTGAGCTGTCTACACCATTCCAAACATTGAGATTGGCTCAGGTTTTCACTTAATTGAAAAGCACTTTCTTAATGATGTGTTAGGGACACAGCTCTTTTAAGTGTCAGTGACTCGTAGGTCTGGTTTCAAGAAAACTCAGCAGTTCCCTCTCTTCTTTTGGGTCAGGCAATTATTTTGATCTTTCTGCTTGGGCTTTCTGAATATTTGGAATGTTATTCTGATGGTGGTGTGCTAGGCTCAAGATGTGTTCAGTGAGAAATTGGGGAACAAAGATGTGGTTTCCTCCCCATCAGATTCCAAGGAGAAGGCCCAATGGATGTTAGTGTTCTCCCCAGTCCCTTTAAATCCTGGAGATTTATGATAAATATCCAGGAACTTAGTTGAGTGATGTAAGTAGACAGAGTCTGACCCGACCTTTTATCCACCAAGCATCATCTGATCTGCTATAGCTGTCCCTCTTTTGTCTACTTCTAAATAATCCGTCATTTTTCAAAACTTCTTTAAAAATTGAAGTATAGTTATTTTACCATATTGTGTTCATTTCACGTGTACAGCAAAGTGATTCAGTTACATATGTGTGTATAACTTTTTCGTATTCTTTTCCATTATAAGTTATTTCAAGATACTGAGTATGTTCCTTGTGCTATATACAGTGGGTCTTGTTCTTTATCTATTTTGTAGTATGTACATGGTAATCCCAACCTCCTAATTTATCCCCCCTTCCCTTTTAGTAACCATGAATTTGTTTTCTATGTCTGTGAGTCTCTTTCTACTTTGTAAATAAGTTCATTTTTATCTTTTTTTTTCTGATTCCACACGTAAGTGATATCATATATTCGTCTTTGTCTAACTTCACTTAGTATGATAATCTCTAGGTCCATCACTGTTGCTGGAAATGGCAATATTTCCTTATTTTTATGTCTGAGTAATATTCCATTGTGGTTATATATCACATCTTCTTTATCCATTCATCTGTCAGTGGACACCTAGATTGCTTCCATGTCTTGGCTGTTGTAAATAGTGCTGCTGTGAACATAGGGGTGCATGTATCTTTTTGAATTAGAGTTTTCTCCAGATACATGCCCAGGAATGGGATTGCAGATCATATAGTAACTCTACTTGTAGTTTTTTAAGGAACTTCCATTACTATTCTCTGTGGTGGCTGCACCAATTTATATTTTCACCAGCAGTTGGGAGGGTTCCTTTCTCCCCACATCCTATTCAGCACAATCTATCTTTCAAGGTCAGGTTGTTTTGTTGGTTTATTTTGTGTACTAGCATTTAATTGAGCCCTTACCATATACCAGGTGCTGCTTCACATTCATTATTTGACTTAGCCCTTCCTGGTAGATACTATTAGTATTTCCATTTCCTCTGAGTTGAAGATTGGAAAGCAGAGTGTGTTGCTCCAGAACTCTTTTCCTTAATTGTTAAGCTTAAGCGGCCTCATAATTAAAGACCTAACCCTTCCTAAAGCCTCTTCTAAGGACCTTGTCCACAGTGCAGTCTCTGTCCTCTGAATGCCGTTTAGAATTAGTGTGTGTCTGCAGCACATATCTGGGGACTTCTTATCATCAAACAAGTATTGTGTAACTTTGACGATTTCTCTTATTAACTTTACCATTTGATTCTTGTGCTTGGTGAAACTTCTCCCCAAATATATGTTTTAAATTTTGGTAAAGTGCAGGTCATATCTTCAGTGTATTTACATTTGTTGTAGCCCTCCAGATTGCATGCTGATCTGGGAGTAATGCAGAGATGGCAGGCCTACTTTCTCATCCTCAATGGCCATCATTGCAATCAGTTAGTCACATTGAGGCTGACCCTCACGTGGTGGCTAGCTCTCGCAGTCCTTCTCTCCATCTGAGGAGTGTGTGAATGGCTGCTCTGAACATCACAGTTCTGCTCAGCAATTTGGAGCTCTAAGTTAGGGGTGAGATTTACCCACTTAGTAACAGCTAGAACAGTGGACACATTTTGAAGGTCAGAGGCATTTAGATGACTTGAGTGTTAGCATTTTTGTTAAGACCCCTGCCCAGGGTGTTAAATGGGGGCTTGAGAAAGTCGGTAGGAAAGGCAGCCAGTGCACAAATGTGTAAGACTTCTTTTCTGGAGATTACACAGAATATGCAAGCAAAACTTGCAAAGTGGTTTCTGTGTTCTTGGAGTTGTCATTTTTGTCACTTTATTTGGCTGTGAAGCTGATTTTCACACAGGCCTGGTGGTTGTTAAAGTAAACACAAAGTATAGTATTAATATCCCCTGCATATATTTAGGTAAAATGACATCCAGTTGAAGTCAAGAAGTGGTTTGCTTACTCATAGTTCTTGGAAACTGCACACATACTGATTTAATACTCATGTTCTCCACATATACTTCCTGACTAGCAGTATCTTCTCCTCAACTTTAACAAATTTTTACAAATTTAAGCATAAATTTTTATGCTTAAAATATCAAGTGAGTATTTTGCAGCCACTCTACTTTGAGAATCTGCCAGGCCTACTCAGAGCATGATTCTGAAATGTTTTGCCTTGAAGCTTTGGGAATTGGGGAATTCATTCATTCCTTGGGCTTCCTAGGCCATTGACTGCTATTAAGGAGACATGTGTTTCTTCTAATTAGTCACCCCTATTTCGCAAGAATCTTCATTGGCCCTCAACTTCTTAATGGCTCTGGCATATTTTGGGAATGAAGTGATGCCTCAGCCAACATGATATTCAGCAGTAATTGCTCTAGCCAAGAGAAGGCTTACTCCAACCAAGACTGGTTGGCACTTAGATTATTTAGGTAGCCCCCAAGCTTGACTTCCTCACCTGTGACTAACAGTATCTTATTTTTATTCTTTGGTGGTGAACAAATAACAGTTATGTCATCTACTATTTCTATATCACTCCCAGTTCTCTGTAGATGACTAGTGTGTATTAAGTATTGGTGTACAAATATATAAACCTAGTCCTTGACTTCAGGGAGCTTACAGTCTATTTTGGAGAGAAAAAATGGATGACCCAGTAATATAAATTAACCAAAAATTTGATGTAAAGTAGAACTGCCAAACATTGTACAGTAAGTACCAAATGAATGGTAATTATAAGAATTAAAGAAGGAGATCACTGTGGTTTGATGTATCAGAACTTTGCTAGGAAGCAAGAGGAAGTGAGCTAGCATTTATTAAGTACCAAGCTCCAGGCTGTTTATTCTCTCACTTAGTCTTCAAAAAGGACCCAAATAATTTCATTTAAAAAATTATTAGTATTTTTATTGGGATTGCATTAAGCCTATAAAGACTGCTTCCCAAATTTCATTATTCAGCCCAGTCTTCTAGAACTATTAAACATCTCTATATACAACTCTTTTGTATCAGAGTAAAATATTACACTTTTCTTTATATCACATTTCTCACAGAGTCATTTCTAGGTACTTTATATGTTTAGCACTATTATGTATGGATTTTTTCCTTCTATATGGCTAAATGGTCTAAATGGATATGGTTGGAAGTTGTTTTTTTTTTTTTTAAATATATTGATCTTGTATCTGACTACTGTCCTGATTTGATTCTGTTTGATTCTAAGAGAGCTCATCGTGAGGGGAGTG
Source organism: Phacochoerus africanus (assembly GCF_016906955.1). Lineage (NCBI taxonomy): Eukaryota > Metazoa > Chordata > Mammalia > Artiodactyla > Suidae > Phacochoerus > Phacochoerus africanus. The sequence goes on from NC_062545.1 coordinate 112,498,957, forward strand.
TTTCATCATCTTGAATTTTCTCTGTTTAATGAATGACCATCTTAAAATAACAAATATACCTCCACCAGCTGTATTATATCTCTCCGTTCTATTTCATGACAATGGCATTGCTCACATTTTTCAGAACAATAGTCAACAGTTTGGTAATATTTTATATTCTCTTATTTCTAATTTTACCAAAAATGTCTCTAATTTAGTGACTCTCAACATTTGATATGTATTAGAATCATCTGGGAGAAGCCGCTCAGGAAGGGGTATTTGGATGTAGGAGAGAAGAATCTCCACAAGTAAATTCTGAAGTACGTCGGTTTTATTATTATTACTGCTATTTATTATCCTCATCAAAGAATTTATTTAAAATATTTTATGCATTTGTACAATGTATCAATAACAATGTACAAATACAATGTACAATGTATTAAATAGTACTTAATATAAGTATTTTTATAACACTTACTGAGTACCTCTAAGTTCCAGGTTCTGTACTAAGCATTTAGCATGCATCTTTTAAATTATGCTCACACTAACCTTGTGCGATAAGAAATTATACTACCAATTTTACAGACAGAACTGAGGCAGAAAGATTAAGTAACTTGGTGAAAGTCTCATAGGCAGAAAATGTCTATCTAGAATTTAAACCTAGGCCAGGATGATTTCAGAGCACAATGCCCATAATTACCATTGTTTATGGCTAAGTATGATGATCAATGAGCATATTAAAGATCTCTCTATTTCCAGTTTTATGAAATATACTTTAAAATTTTTACCTACTGCTTGGTTAGTGTTCATTGACATGACTTTTCTCCTTTGTCCTATTGATGATGTTCATTATAGCAATAGTTTTCCTGGTATTAAATCACTCATTCATTCCTAGATTATCTGATTGCAGAGGATAATTCTTTTAGATGCTGTTGAATTTGATTGGCTATTATTTTTAGTATTTTTCTGCCTACATTGATTAGTGTCATTGACCCATAAGTGGGGTGTGTGTGTGTGTGATAAGATTGGGTTTCAGAGTTATACTTTCTTCATGAAAAAACTGTGTTTTTCAGCTTTTCCTATGCTCTGAAACAAATTATGTGGCATCAGACTGATGTGATATAGTTCCCTCAGTGTTTGAAAGAATTCACCCATAAAACCTTATGGCCTCTTGACGTGGTTTGTAGATAATTATTTAATAACTTAAATTTTTTTTTCCATGGTAATTGATCTATGGGAAAACGTTCCTTACAAGTGAAAAAGGTGTCACTGTTATTTTCTGCAACCTGCTCGTTATTGAAAACTTAGGAAACACAAAAAGTAGAGAGAAGCAGAAAAATAATCACCAGGGTTCCACATCTGAAATCTACTGCATTACCATTAATGGATTTTCTTTCTACTTTTTTCAAACTTACAATTTTTGAATTTATTCTGCACACTGAATTTTGTATCTTGCTTTTCTCAATTCAGGTGATAACTTTTCACTTTTTTATAAAAACTGGCTTATAATACTGAATAATATTCTCCCATTTTCAAGGTATTCTATCTGAATATAAGTTCTGCACACTTGTTTAATGATTGCATTCTAACTCAACTAGCTATGGAACAGAGGAAGAAATAAATGATAATATACAAATGAATTATCAGTAGGAACCATCCTGAAGTTCCTGCGTGGCTCAGTGGTAACGAACCCAACTAGTATCCATGAGGATGTAGTTTCAATCCCTGACCTCGCTCAGTGGGTTAAGGATCTGGCATTGCCATGAGCTCCAGTGTAGGTTACAGAGGAAGCATTGCTATGGCTGTGGTGTTGGTTGTCAGCTGCAACTCCATTTTGACCCCTAGCCTGGGAACTTCCATATACTGTGGTTGTGGTCCTAAAAAGAAAAAAGAAAAAAATAATAATAATAAAAAAAGAACTGTCCAACTCGGTTAACAGGCTGTGAGTGCAAGAGAAGAGCCAAGGCAGATTTCTGTGCCCTCCAATTTAACTCACTTCTATTTTAATATTAAATATCCAGTTGATTGATAATTGTGTCATTCTGCACCAGGAAATGGAAATAGAGTGGAAAACGACTCCATTGGTGTAGAGAATTGAGGCAAGAGGATTCCTAGAAGAGGAGGCAGCTGTAGTGTGTTTTAAAGGACAAGTAGAAATTTCTAGGACAGTGGCAAATAGAAAAGTCAAAGACGTAGCAGCATGAAACAGGGATATGTTGGCGGGAAGTATAAGTAGTTCCTGAAACATCAAGAGTGCAGGACATGGAGTTCCTGTCATGGCACAGCGGAAACGAATCTGACTAGTAACCATGAGGTTGCGGGTTCAATCCCTGGCCTCACTCAGTGGGTTAAGGATCCAGTGTTGCTGTGAGCTGTGGTGCACGTCACAGAAGTGGTTCAGATCTGGCGTTGCTGTGGCTGTGGTGTAGGCCGGCAGCAACAGCTCCGATTAGACCCCTAGCCTGGGAACCTCCATATGCTGTGGGTGTGGTCCTAAAAAGCCAAAAAAAAAAAAAAAAAAAAGGAGTGCAGGACAGGTGGTAGAAAGTAGGCCCAGAGAGATGGGTGCTATTGAGATCCATGAATGGCAACCCTCATTAGATAGGGATCTAAGTCAAGGGCATCTTGGTAAGGCTGTGCCTACCAAGATCACCTCAGCCTGCAGGTGCTGTCAATGTCCAGCTTTAAAAGAAAATTTTTTTTTGGTCTTTTTGCCTTTTCTGGGGCTGCTCCCACTGCATATGGAAGTTCCCAGGCTAGGGGTTGAATCGGAGCTGTTGCTGCCGGCCTACGCCAGAGCCACAACATGGGATCCGAGCCGCATCTGCGACCTACACCACAGCTCACAGCAACGCCGGATCCTTAACTCACTGAGCAAGGCCAGGGATCGAACCCGCAACCTCATGGTTCCTAGCCAGATTCGTTAACCACTGAGCCACCGTGGGAACTCCCTAAAAAATATTTTTAAGTAGGAGCCTTTTCAATCCCAATTTCCTCAAATTCTGATTTAGTGGGTAATTATTTTCTGCTGAGTTGGCAGTAATTGGTTGGTGTCTTGGTGTTCTCCCAGAGGCAGACCCTAAGACAAGGGTTTGAGTGCAAGTCATTTGTTTGTGAAGTGATCCCAGAAGGTACAGTAGGGGGGTGTAGGAAAGGGAGAAAGGGAAAGACTGGCAGCCAGTAGCATTACTGTTGTGGGCAATTGGGAGCTTCATCCTACCTGGGAGCTCCCAGAGCATGAAACATGCCCCACCTCCAGTGTTGTCTCACCTGGGAAGCAGGGGAGCTGGGGGAGGTATATACCACCCCCTGCCAATCGTCAATCCAGGATTGCTGGGGAACTGTGGGTGGTTAGTTCACTCCGTGCCTCGCCTGCTATATATGCAAGCAGAGTGGGCTCTGGGGGGCCAGAGAAAGACCTCAGGTAAAAAGGAGTAGGTGGAAATCAGGCTAGCACACACTGAACTAAGACTCAAGGGGATATGAGTGGGGTGCTGACAACTGGATATTTTGTACTCTGGATATAATATAATAAAATGAAATATTTTTAAAGTTGTTTTGTGTCTATAGACTCTTGGTTTTTTTGACAAATACCATAGGACCTTTAAATTCATAGAGACCACTACCGTTTTTGCTCAGACCTCTTAGATGCCTACAGATCATTCATGTAGCCACATTTGAACCTCCAATGAATGCACACTCCCTCCCTTCCTGCCAAGGGAGTCCATCAAATCTGCTGACTGCTCTATGTTTTAAAAAGTGTCTCCTAATAGTCTGCAAAGACCTATCTACTATCTACTCACTCTTGGTTGCATCCTGAGAAAAATCTTATTTCTCATTTACATGGGGTTCCCAGCCCTGGCTGTATGTCAGAATCACCTAAAGGAATTTTTAAGTGTACAGATTTGGAGTCCCAGCCATGGCAAAGCAGAAACGATCCTGACTAGCATCCATGAGGATGCAGTTTCGATCCCTGGCCTCGCTCAGTGGGTTAAGGATCTGGCATTGCCGTGAGCTGTAGTGTAGGTCACAGACACCGCTCGGATCTGGCGTTGCTGTGACTGTAGCATAGGCCAGCGGCTACAGCTCCAATTGACCCCTGGCCTGGGAACCTCCATATGCTGCGGGTGTGGCCCTAAAAAGACAAAAAAATAAAAAATAAAGTGTACAGATTTACAGAGGGAGCTCTCCCTCCTGGACACTTAAATAATCTCTTGGGGGTGGGGCTGACGTGTCTGTAGAATTATTTCATGGTGTTCCTAGAGGACCAGTCCAGCTCTGGTATATGGATTATAGAGTTTGGGACCATGGCTCTAGATAGCATTCTTCAGTAAACTGTAGGTACTCATCATATCCATCTTGTTTGTTTTTTATTTTTCTAATTTTTTAACCATTTAAAAAATTGAAGTGTAATTTACAATTTTGTGTTAGTTTCAGGTGTACAGCAAAGTGATTCAGAGATAGACATAGATAGATACTTTTTCTGATTATTTTTCCTTATAGGTTATTATAGAATATTGAGTACAATTCCCTGCACTATACATTTGGTCCTTGTTGTTTAGCTACTTTTTTATGTAGTGGTGTGTATCTGTTAATCCAAAACTCCCAATTTATCCTCCCTTTACCACCACTACTGCCCACCATCACAGTCATCTTAAGAGCTCCTCTTTCCAAGGAAAAGCTTCCCATTCTGTGCAAAGATCCCTAATAGGACATGGTTTTGAGTCCCTTCACCATTCTTTCCCCTCTTCTGAATATAGCTGTATCTATTTTTACATTAAAATGTGTCACCAAAAACTGAATATAATTGTGATCCGAGAGTGTAGAGCACAGCAAAATTATCTCCTCTTACCTTCTAAACACTATAATTTAATTAATGCAGCCTCAGGTCATGTTAATGCTTTTTGAAGCCAATTTAAGCTATGGATTCAGGATGAACTCACCATTGGCAAAAGCCTCTTAGTCTCCCTTCTCTATTCTGGAGGTTGGGCTTTTAGTTTAATTTGGTTTTGACTCAAGGGCAGTACTCTTACTCAGTTTTCCCTTTTCTTCAGTATTTGTTTATACTAATTCCAAAACCTACTATAAAACAGAAAACAAGTAGATGGATTCAACAGGATTTGTTCAATTAAATATTTAGGTATGATTAAAATGAAGAGTCAAGTTTGCCTCCAAGATTCTAGCTTGAGAAGCTACATGGAGCTTTTAAGACTTATAGGAGGTGAAGCAGAGGATGAAGTAGAAGTGATTTTTTTTTTAAGGGATAAATGGACTTTATTTTTCTCTATGTATTTTTAATAAATTTATGTCTTTTTAAAAATTTTATTGGAGTATAGTTGACTTTCAGCTTTAGCCATGTTGAGTTTTTGGTGTATCATGTAGAAATGCCTGATAGAGAGTTCAGAAAGCAGGCTAGTGACGTCAATTTGGAGCCTACGGGTTTCTGTTTGGTAGTTAAAGCTATAGAACTATTCCTCCTAGCCTAGGTTATTATTCACAGATGCTGTCAATCTATTTTAGTTCTAATACAATCATTGAAAAAGACACAGGACTTCAACATGGTTTTAAAGACCTTCCTGCAGTTTGCCGTGGATTATCCAGAACATGTTTCTGTATTAAGTCCACTCAGATAGCATAAGAAATCTTATCAAATTCTAAATTAAGTTCAGATATATTATTTCTATCTCATTTCCCTAATGTCACAGATTAATAACGAGGTAAGAGGAGTGAGGTCTGACTTCAGGAACAAACCATTAGCAAATTATGTTTCTGTTTACAATTCTAGTCACAAAGTTATTTGTTCATAGTTTTAAGTAATGCCTTTTGGCTTGATCCAAATTCTTTGCATATGAATTGCATTCCAAGCCTGGCTCTCTTTTAAGTTTTTGTAAATTTCTTCAGGACCTTTGGCGAACTAAACATAGTTTCAATGAGCACTCTTTCTCCAGGAAAAAACTTTTAGTAAAAGTCCAGATGAATTAATTTAGAAAATAAAAGTAAGCCCAAACAATCTTAATGAAGGTACCAACTGCTTGTTTTTCTCAGCACTCCGATCCTGAGTTGCGACATGGTTAAAACGAGATAAAGCACTTTGGGGTTTCATTGAAAAATGGTCCCTGGGATGAAATTCTTTGTCCTGACTTCAAACAAAACAGAGCATCAGGATGGGGTTCTCCATGCTTTCGGTATGTATGTGATCACTTCCTTGTTATGAATTGCTTTTAAATTATTCCCTTTGCTCCTGTTTACTTCATTATTCTTTGAGCATAAATCTTACCCTCAAATAATTTATGCGTAAAGGAATCTGATAGAGGAACAGAAAAGGCTCACGTGTCTCCTGCTCATTACAAGTGAATAAATAAATAGGAATACCAAACAATCATTCTCATCAAAAGAATATGGTGGGTTTTTTTTTTCTAGACATCTCTAATAATTACTGAGGGATTAGGGGAATCTAACCACTGTGAAACTTGGTAGAGTCAAGTGAAAATCAGCAGTCAAATATCTGGGATTCAGCCTTGGTGACATTATTTTCTGCCATAATAAGCCTCAACTTCATTAATCAGGAATTTTATGCTGTTTGTAGTTTAGTTCTCTTGGAAATAGCATAAGGTTAGGGGTAAGGTGTGTTTTATTGGGGGAGGGGTGGTCATAGTAGAGCACTGTTTTCTCATGACATGATTTGGGAATTGATATCATCTTTTGCCTTGGAGTATCTGCTAATACATGCTCATCTTGAGTTAATGATGAGCAAAAGAATGAATCTCAATAGCCCACTTGGGTGTTATGCATACAGCTTTAGTCTTATTAGCACAGCACACCAACCAAGTGAGTATTCTCACTTCTAATAGCCTTTTTTCACCTCTGTTAAATCTAAGAGTCAAATGCCCAATCCATTCCAGCCTTAATTTATTCCCATAGGTTGCTCACTCAGTGTCTCTCAAACTGGGAAAGACGAGAGTACCAGCTCTTGACTCTTCTTTGGCATCCAGGGCTCATACTAGATAGTGAGCTTAGGGAGGGCAAAGTATACTGGGGTTCATCCCAGCCTAGATACATTGAATCCCAGCTGAAGTTTAACCACATTGTGTTAGATGAGCCCCTCGGCCCAGATCTATCTTCAGGAATAAAAATAAAATGTTCCCCCAAGTGCTGGGAGTGCTTGCAGAAGGCAGCTCTTGAGCCTTTTGGGGGAACTGCCTTGCTTCAAGAAAGCTCTCACCAAAGCTCACACCTTTGGGCAGCCCACATTCAGTTCAGTGACTGATCCACATAAGAGTATAAAGTGAAGCCCACTTCCCCAATTGAGAACACCTTAAGAAGACCCTCGAAGCTCCAGAGCCTCCACTGGTTCCCTGGGGGCTTGCCCTGGAACTTGATTGCAGCTGGCTTCTCTCTCTGCCCAGTGCTATTTACTTCCTTTCCATTCCCCAGGTGCTTCTCCCAGGAGCTTTCCCTGATAAAACCCCTGTGTGCTAATCTCCATCTCAGAGTCTGTTCCCTAGGGACCCACTCAACTTTGATGTGTGTAAAGTAGCTTTATTTTATGTTATTTCATTGGTTATGTCGCAGCCTGTTCCAAAAAATACTTAATTCCAGTCAAGATAAAGTCCGATTAAGCAAAACGTGGTGGTTTTTGGTGTTACTTTGGTGAGTCAGCATTTGGCTAATAGACGTATGGCGGATCATCAGAATGAATGAGGGAGAAGTTCATGTGATAGCTCAGTGAAAACAAATCTGACTAGCATCCATGAGGATGCAGGTTCAATCCCCAGCCCCACTCAGTGGGTTTAAGAATACGGTGTTGCCATGAGCTGTGGTGTAGGTCACAGATGCAGCTCGGATCTGGCATTGCTGTAGCTGTGGTGTAGGTCACAGATGCAGCTTGGATCTGGCATTGCTGTAGCTGTGGCGTAGGCTGGCAGCTACAGCTCCAATCAATTTGACCCCTAGCCTGGGAACCTCCATATGCCACAGGTGCAGCCCTAAAAAGACAAAAAAAAAAAAAAAAAAAGAAAAGAAAAGAAAAGAAAAAGAAAAAGAATGAGTGAGAGAGATAATTCTTTTAAAAATAGAGGTTCCCAGGCCTTCTTCTTAAATAGGACTCTCCAATGAGGCCCGGGGGTCTGTATTTTGTTCGGAGTCCCCCTAATACTCTGAAGTGCGTTCTTATTTCAGAATCATGGCTCTAGGCCATCCTGGCATCCTGACTTATTGTGGAGAGCTCAAGATACCAAGCCCCTGAACTGGTTCTTCCGGTGCCCTGACAGAAATGTGACAGTTATTAATAAGTTCAGAATGGATCACTCATGTTTTCCTCTTGGCTCCAGGAGAAATGTATCTCTGGGAAGCTTTCCAGGGTGTTTTTAGGTTTGCCCTCTAACAGAGATTCAGATCTAGCCAATAACTGATACACGCTTTAGACCTAGGAGCTCTAGTATGCAGCCTGACTGTGCTGCTCTTAGACAGTGTGGCTCTTATAATCCTTCAGCCACTAAGGAGGCCGGGGTGGTCACAGCTGAGGGCCAAGATTTGCCTGAATGTGCTCCATGGGCCAAAAGACACACACAAGCCCTTGGGAACTTGAAACAGCCTTAGGGCACCTTCTCAAGCTTTGCCAACATGAAGCTGCCCCTAGGAATCCACTAGAAAGAATGCTTGGGCACTGTACTAGGTCTCAAATGCATGCTTCATCTCCTGATGCTGAAGATCCATCAGATGCTCAGTTGGGGCAAATGCTGCCCCTGTTCTTCTGGAAAATCATCTGTTTGCAGGTTTCTTTCCAGGCTCACCTAGGGCTCTTTCTCAACATTATGGCACCCCCATTCTCAGTGCCACCCCCACTCTCACTTCTTTATCTGGTGCTCAGTTGGATAAGCTCTTTATCTTGGAAGCTGTTAAATTAATCCTGTCCTAAGGAGACTTTGGAGACCTTTGGGGATCAATCGCCAATGGTGGAATTTTAGTCACTCTGGCAGGACATGGGAGATATTTTTTTTTAGCACAACAGGCATTCCTAGTTCACCTTCAAATCTTACAGAAAAGGAGACTGCCTCCCATGTCTAACTCTGAAGCTGTCCCAGGAGGACAGGAAGGTGTGCAGGGAACTGGCCTGGGGCGGCCAAGGGAATCCACCTACCAGGCTTCCAGTACAGGGTGCTGAGCAAGGGCCCAGCGGGTGTGCTTTGAAATCCATCCGCATTGGCACCGAGGCTATGCCTTCCCTGGGTTTCAGCCACAGACTTAAGATGGCAGATGTAACACGGCCGACACATTTCTGGGAAGCACAGAATGCCTCTGACGGGCAGCTTGGGTTTGAGGGCTCCCCAGCAACCTTGCATGGCAGTCTGGGGTGCTCTTTTTCTCCCCCTTTTCCACTGAGAGATCAGAACTGCCTGGCGGTCTGACAGCTCTTTCACGTCTCCCAGCTTTGCCTGTTTTCTCACACAGGCACTTCCTCTAATAAAATCCCTGCACATTTAATCCCTTCTTGGCTTCTGCTTTTCCAAAACCCAGATTAATGAACTAGTCTTCTGTCTCAGCTGCCAATATTTGACTATTTACTAATTAACTCCCTCCACCACCACCATCCCCCATTGCTGAAGAGTTAAAAACGATCCTTTCCATTGGGACAAAGGGTTTTAGACTCAGGAAGCCTGAGAGAAAACTTGGGGCAAGAAATAACAACCACCAAATAATAATAAGGAATTAATTAGAATAGCTTTAAATAGTAAAAGGAACATTCCTATCTATTATTAATTTAATCTGCCTATTTTGTACAACAAAATGAGGAAGAGCCAGTGTTTATTGAGCACCTACCACGTGCCATGTACTTGCCTCATGATTTTCATGAGATGAGTATATTTCAGTCCACGTGAACAGACAAGACATCTGAGGTGTGGAAAGGCAGTATAATTACTCCCAGTTCACATGGCTAGCAAGAGATGAGCCAGTATTCAAACACAGCACTATTGGCCCTCAATTCTGTGATGCCCACTTTCTGGGACTAAAATAAGGATTTCTACTCGAGCCTTATAAGTATGGAGAAATGGTATTAGGTGCCTCAGCAGCTAGGCATTTCCCAGTGGTGCTCATGACCCCTCTGTGCTTTCCTGAGTGTCTCTGCATAAAACAGTTGTAAAAATACATGCCCAGAGGCTCTAAAAAGAGCAAATGCACCCAACTCCCTATTCAGGAATTGCCAGGACTGATGGCAAAGCCTGGGAAAGTCGGAAGTCGAGGAACAGCCTTGAATACATAGGAAGTCCAAGGCAAAACAGCAAAGGGTGAAGCCTTTTTCTGGAAGGCGCAGGAGAACTGTGTCTTCACTCATGTCTGAGCATCCTCTACCCAACCCCTGGCCCCCACTCCTGACTCTGAGTCACTTCCCTCTCTTTTTACCTGCATGCTACCTGGAATGTGAATCAAGGAGTTTGAGGTAGGGGGGATTTGGAAAGAGGCACAAATCCCTACCTCTAATTGGTATCTGTCTTAGTTGTCACAGGCCCTACCCTCCATGGCAAGGCTCTGCTCCCTTAGCAGGGGGAGGAGCTCATTCAGCCCAGTGAGGAGTTCTATTCCCTGGGGAAGCTGGCTTCTGGAGATAGGGAGGGAGGAGGTTTAAGTCTTCTTAGCTAATTTGAGAGGTAGTCAAGGAATTTAGGAATGACCTCTACCCTCTTTAGACCTGAAAGGTGTTCTTTAACAGCAATGACAAAATCACGTATAGAAGCTCTTAGTTTAGAAGTTTTTTGGAAGATACTCCTTTTGTTATAACTAAAGAAGGACTTAAAATGAGAAGATTATGTATGTCTTTTGCATTGTGGAATCCATCCAATACTCAGCTTATCATACCACCCTAGTCTCTGGAGCAGGGATGTGAATGCATATGCCCCAAAGTGAAACAAATGGAGCCCAGATCCCCAATTTTAGTTATTTACATAGATAGATAAATAATATAAACATGGTATGATATGCTAATATTTCAAGGCACAGTCTATGTAATGGCATCAAAGTTTATACTTCATGGGAGTACATATAAGTCCATGTTTCAGGCAGTCTTTATCACTTCTAATTTTTTTAGCTGACCTCTCATTTGTTTTAATTAGCTTGTCATGGTTTATATCATATACAAGGGCTTGTTTATTCTGGGAGTAGAAGAAGTATACGCCGAGATACCTTATTTTCATTTGTACTTCATTAATTCAGTAGTATCTTCTGTAAGACAGGACTTCCTGGGTCTCCTCTCTTTTTGTTTGTCTTGGTAGCAGAGGCTCTGGCAGCTTTCATTCTGGGGCTGTGCTTTCAAGGCTGTTTGTATAGCAAACAGCCTTGAAACATAAAAACAGTGGCTCCTTCTGCAGTGGAGAGCAGGTTTGTCTGCTGTCCACTATTAAGAAGATAATGTTTTTCTCTGGGGCAGAGTGTGGGCAGCTTTCTAGCAGTTCCATTATGGAGTATTTAGGTTCCCTTCGCTGTAGCTTTGTTCAGCCGTGACACCTAAGCTGTCCACATTGGCCCTGAGGAACTTGGGGGGCAAGGGGAGCCAGAACAGACATGAGACTTGTGTTGCCTGTTGTGCCACGAGCAGTCAAGTAGTTCGTCCCTGACCTAGGACTCTTGTGTCTTCTGCCAGTTTCCATAAAATGCGGCAAACTAACTTCGCTTGCAAGTATGATAAAATCTCAGACTCCCCATAATTTTTGGTGATATCTTTAAGACTTTTTGTTAAGTGTTGCAGGAATCCTTTTTAGTCATTTGTCTTGTTAGGTTGGTTAAAGCTAGATAGTATTGACAGACACACCTCACTGCATACACACTGACTAATCTCAACACACTGACCTGAAAACCAGTGCAAGGGCCTCATTGCCCACCTGCCCTTGTTGTGATGAGCCCACTCTTGCCTTAAGGTAGCTGGCTTGTCTCCCAGGTCACGTGGACACTCTAACACACAGACTGAAGGAGACCACAGGTCAACCCATATTTTAAGAGTTAATGAAGCTATATTATTTTCTTTGGAGATAAAATACTGTTATCGAAAGAAATCATATCTTCTCACATTTCCAGAGGATTAACTTGGTACCCACTTTGGGGACCACTGCTTCTGGGTGTATCTTTCTCAGCATTACATCAGTAGCCCTATACTGTTTGTGGAGTACTTAGGATAAACCAGTGCCTGAACTAAGCATTTCAAATGAAGTGTTTTATTTCCTTCATATGACATCTGAGCACTATCATATATGTTCTACATGTGAGTTAACTGTGGTTTAGATGTGTTGAGTAATTTCTCATAGAACAAAGTGGATACCAGCCTATGTGGCCACAACCTGAGCTCTAGTACTGTCTCTGTTTAGAAGACAGCAAGGTTGAAGGTCACGGTGACTGATTGACGAGTCCCTACACAGCCCCAGTTCCTGTGCATGGCAGTGCCTTCCTTGTCAGGATGGCATAGGATAGGCCCTCTAGTCCTCAATAAATAACTGTGGTTATGAACAAAACTTGATTAATTTCTATTGAATGAAGTTGCTCTTGTTCTGAAAGAGTGTCAGAAGAAGACTTTGAAATATGCTCTTTGTTTTTGTGTTTTGAATATGAAGATTAGAATTTTGCTCCTTAAGAATTTGAGGGGAGGGAGAGTGGGGAGATTTGGGTTAAGAGAGAGACTTAGATTAGCTTAGGAAACAAAAGGGAAGGATAGTCCATCAAGAGATGCTATCACACCCAGGGACATACTCATGCATGATTAACTACATACATGCATGAGAAACAATTAATCCAACTGGTTCCACAGTTAAGATATGATGAATTATCCTCCTCAACAGAGACTCCAGCAAGTCAGACTCATCGGATCTAAGCTCCTGAGCACTGTCACACTTCACGCCTGCAGGTCTTTAAAAAGATTGATTATCCTGACATGCTCTGAGAAGACCACCACCGCGCTCACTACTATTTTCCATGTTCTAAAAATGATATTTTAATTTAATAGAATTCAAGGAAACTTTCAAAAACTGCCAGGCCATCTCCTCCTCTGAAGTTTTAGAGGGAAAATCATCTCAGCTTCCAGAAGTAGGAAGAATGCCTGTGTTTGTGTAGATGGGGAGGCGGGGAGATTAGTGGGGAAGCTGCAAGAAAGGGGTGGGGGAGGCAGAAGTTGAAATAGGAATTTAAACAGATGTGGCAATTTGTTGTACCTCCTAACCATAAAACACTGCTCAAATGCCCCATTTGTATTCTGTAGCAACATCCTAGATGGAAATCTTTCTGGGAGTTACTAAATACATTTTTGTTGGAGGCTGCAAGGCCACATGGCAGGGAAAAAGCCCGTCCTGAGGATGGATGGGTGGTGGAGAGAGAGGGAAGGTAGGTAAGAGTAGCAAGATTTGGGGTTGAACAGCAGCAGTAGGATTTCTGGAATTATATGACTTGTAACTCTTTCTTACTCTCACATCCTTTGAAAGCCCTGTAATATTTCATTCACTCATCAACCATGTCTTTGCCATTCCCCAAGATAATTCTGGCTCATGCTTGTTTTCTGGTTCATGACAGTGTTAGAAATTTGGAAACAATGGACACCCATCTGCCTCCTGAGACTGTGTCTCACAAAAGGATGGCTGCGTGTTTGTGGACCTTTTGTGGAGGGAGAAGCAGACATGCATAAAGGTATCAGTGAAAATAATCCAACTCACTTGTATTCTAGGTAAATTTAAGCCCACAATTTTTCTTGACCACTAGTTAAGAAAATTTGAAATTAGTGAATAGAGTAAATAGGAATTTTACTTATCCTTAGAAAAAAATTTCTTTTTTTTTTTTTTTGACACGCCCAAAGCATGTGGAACTTCTAGGGCCAGGGCTCAAACCCATGCCACAGCAGGAACCTGAGCCACAGCAGTGACAACACCGAATCTTAACAGATAGCTTCCAGAGAACTGCAAAAAATTGTTATATTTTTTTTATCCTTGATTATATTTCAAAATTTCCCAGCTGTAAATTAGAGGTGAGCATGAGATCATAGGACTGGCATCTAGCCCAACTTCCTCATTTTATAGAAGAAACTTGAGCTCAGAGACCTAAAGGGTCTTACTGGAGATCACACAACACCCCAGAGCCAAAATCAGGCCTTAAACCTAGGGGCCAAGCATCAACTCTCTTTTTGAAATGCAAAATTTTCTGGAAGGATTAAAAGTAAGTCTTTAATATCTCACTCAAAATGAGTTTTTCCCTTGGCAGGAGAAAAGTAGACAGCTGAAAATCTTTGGGTTGTAGAGAGATAGAAGGCATAGAGAGGGTCGCAAGAACTCTGAAAACAAGCTGTTCTTTAATGTCATTGTCCAGAAGCATGCAATCCACACAGTCATTTTCTCAAAACTCTGCTGTCATTATGTCACTCTTCTGTTCAAAAATCCTCCACAGGCTCTATCATCACCTATAGAATGAAAAAACCAAACTCCTTACCTGCACAAAAACCAGCTTCAGCTTTCATATCCACCCCTCTCCTTTCATGACTTCACACTGGGTCAGGTACTTACTTTGTGCAGGGTACTATGAAGACTTGGGGTGGGATGGGGACATAGTAGTACTGGTCAAACAAGGTCACTTCCCTCTTAGGGCTCACATTTAGTAGGGGAGCAGTGACCAAGTAGGGAAAGGGATGGGCAAAATAATTATGGCTTATGTTGACTTATGAGAAAAAAAAACGTAATGAAGTGACAGAAGTAGCTGGTGATGGTGATGGAGGGGAGAGGGAGAGAGTTTCTGACAAGTTTATCTGGAAATGACACTGGAGTTGAGATCCAAAGGCAGTGAGGAGCCAGCCCTATGAAGAGGTAAGGAAAGGACTTTCTAGACACAGAAACTGTCGTTTCTTCTACGAAAAGACTAGCTAATGCTTGCTTATCTTTACTTCTTTGCTAATGCCATTTCCACTGCTGGAAATGCCTTTCCCTGCTTGCCTAGGCGGAGCAGTCCCACTTGAAGCAGTGCTTGCAGTGTCAGCTCTGGGCTACATGTGATTGGTTCTCTATTCACCACCTACAAGTTGGGTGGCCTTGGCCTAGTCATTTCATCTCTATGGGGCTTAGTTTCCTCATTTTTAAAGTGGAGATGATAATAAAACCTACCTTAGGGAAATCACTATGAAACTCAAGTGAAATATATCATATAAAACACCTAACACCGTAAAACATGCAAACGGCAATGGATGTTGGTTACTATCTATCCTTCCAGACTCAGCTCAAATCACATCTTATCTCTGTACTTTCTGAATGATAGCAACCCAAAGTAGAATTTATTTCATTGGACTTCCTATGTTTTGGGACCTGAATGCCCTTTGACCCACCCATAATTCTTTGTGTTAGTATTCTCTGATATAAATTGTGTATTTTTTTCTTTCATCATCCCTAAAGTGCTGTGAAACCTTTCACTATAAGTGTGGCTTATCCTTGTATTGCTTTGCTCAAAATAAGGTATACTCTGTGTGTGTTCAAAGCAGATATGAATGGGTGGCCAAGGAAAGGGGAGAATGCAGAGGCAGTGCTTATTGTGAGTTGTAGATCTGGTTTTATTTGCTTGATTGTGGTGCCAGAATCTAAGATAGCTTTCCAATGATTTACTCCTGATATTCATGCCCCTGGATAACCCCCCACACCCCACACCCTGCTTTCAGGTGTGGGTGATACCTATGGCTTTCTTCTATTCAGTAGAATATGGCAAAGATGTGCTGTTTCTTCCACAATTAGGTTATAAGAGTGTGACTTCCATCTCCTAGCAGAGTCTTTGTCTGTCTGTCTTTTTCTCTCTCCCCTCCTTCCCTCTTCCTCCCACTCTATCTCTCTCTCAATACATGTAAAAATTTTTATTATTCTATTCTTTTTCCTCTGGCCACTCCCTAACGTGGGAAGTCCCCAGGCTAAGGATCAAACCTGTGCCACAACAGCAACCCAAGCTGCTTCAGTGACAATGCCAGATCCTTAACCCACTGCACCAGAAGAGAACTCCACCTCTCTCTCTTTTAATTGAGTTATAATTAAAATATATTACTTTATTAGTTTCAGGCATACATCATATTTCTATATATTATGAAATGGTCATCATAGTAAGACCATCCATCACTGTGCAAAGTTGTTGCAATATTATTGACTGTGTTCCCATGTGTACATTATATTCTTGTGACTTATTTATCTTAGGGTGGGAAGTTTGTACCTCTTAATCTCCTTTATTTATTTCATCTTTTCTTTTGTCCTTATCTTTCCTCTGGCAACCACCAGTTTGTTCTCTGAATCCATGAATCTGTTTCTATTTTGTTTTGTTTTGTTTACTTTTTTAGTTTTTTAGATTCCACATATAAGTGTGATCAGATAACATTTTTCTTTCTCTTTCTGACAGTTAACATAATACCCTCAGGCCCATCCATGTTGTGTCAAATGGCAAGATTTTGTTCTTTTTGAATTAGTGTTTTCAATTTCTTTCAGAAGTGGAATTGCTGGATTATATAGTTTTATTTTTAGTGTTTTGGGGGAACTTTCATAGTTTTCCATAGTGGCTTCATCATTTTACATTCACACCAACAGTGAACAAGGGTTCCCTTTTCTCCATATCCTCATGAACATTTGTTTCTTGTTTTTTGACAAGAAAACCATTCAGACAGGTGTAAGATGGTATCTCACTGAGGTTTTGATTTGCATTTCCTTGATGTTTAAGGATGTTGAGCATCTTTTCATGTGCCTTTTGGCCATCTGTATGTCTTATTTGGAAAAATGTTTATTCAAGTCCTCTACCCAGTTTTAACTGGGTTGTTTGGGTTTTTTAAATATTGAATTTGATACTTATTTGATCTGGATTTGATATTGATATTTTAGTTATCAACCCCTTACTGGATATATTGTTTGCACATACCTTCTCCAGTTAGGGAGATTGCCTTTTTGTTTTGTCAGTGGTTTCATTTTCTGTGTAAAATCTTTTTAGTTTTATATAGTCCCATTTGTTTATTTTTGCTTTTGTTTCCCTTGCCTAAGGGGATATATATTTTTTAAAATGCTACTAAGACTGATGTTAAAGAGGTGACTGCCTATGTTTTCTTCTAGAAGTTTCATAATTTGGGGTCTAAAATTTAAGTCTTTAAACTAATTTGAGTAATTTTTGTTTATGGTATATGAAAATGGTCCAGTTTCATTTTTTTTTTTTGCATGTAGCTGTCCAGTTTTCCGAACACAACTTATTAAAGAAACTGTCTTTTCCTCATTGTGTATTTTTGCCTCCTTTGTCATAGATTAATTGATCTATATGAGCATGGGTTTATTTGCAGATTCTCTGTTCCATTGATCTATATATCTGATTTTTTGTCTTTTTTTTTTTTTTTGCTTCTAGCATACTGTTTTGATGGTTATAACTTTGAAGTATAGTTTCAAGTCAGAGCATGATACCTCCAGGTTTGTTCTTCTTTCTCAAGATTGCTTTGGCTATTCAGGGTCTTTTGTGGTTCTGTACAAATTTTAAGATTATGTGTTCTAATTTTGTAAAGATTGCCATTGGTATTTTGATAGAGATTGCATTGGAAGTGTAGATTGCTGTGGATATTTCAGTGATACTGACTTTTCTACAATGAGCACAGTGTATTTCCATTTATTTGTGTCATCTTCAGTTTTCTTGCCTCAATATCTTAATAGTTTTCAGTGTATAGGTCTTTCATTTCCTTGATTAAATTTATTCTTCAGTATTTTATGCTTTTTGATACAATTGAAATAGAATTGTTTTCTTCATTTGTCTTTCTGAAAGTTCATTATTAGTGTTGAGAAGTACCACAGATTTCTGTATATTTTGTATCCTGTACCTTAATTTAATTCATTTATAGTTCTAGTAGTATTTTTTGGTGGAATTTGAGGTTTCTATATATGGTGTCATGTCATTTGCAAATATTGACAGTTTACTTCTTCTTTTCTAATTTGGATACCTTTAATTTCTTTTTCTTGCCTAATTGCTGTAGCTAGGACTTCCAATGCTATGTTGAATACAAGTGGTGAGAGTGGGCACCATTGACTCGTTCCTGATATTAGGAGGAAAGCATTTTGCCATTGAGTATGATGTTAACTGTGGGTTTGTGATATATGGCCTCTATCCTGTTTATCTATATTTCCTCCATACCCTCGTTTGGGAAGGTTTTCATCATAAATAGAGGTCAGATTTTGTCAAATGCTTTTTGTATATCTGTTCAATATCTATTAAGATGATCATACAGTATTTATCCTTTGTTTGTTAATGTGGTATATCACATGATTTGATTTATGGATGTTAAACCATCCTTGCATCCCTGTTCTTTTAATGTATTATAGAATTCAGTTTGCTTATATTTTGTTGAGTTTTTGCATCTATGTTCATCAGGGATATCGGCCTGCAGTTTTCTTTTTTGGTGGGATCTTTTTCTGATTTTGGTATCAGAGTTATGCTGGCCTTGCAAAATAAGTTTTAAAGTATTATTCCTTTCTCTTCAACTTTTTGGAATAATTTGAAAAGGATAGGTATTAACTCTGTCAATGTTTTGTTGAATTCACCTGTGAAACCAAGTAACTGGACCTGTGCTTTTCTTTTCAGGTGGAGTTTTGTTTGTTTGTTTGTTTTGATTACTGCTTGATTTTTGTACTAGTAATCAGTCTATTCAGATTTTTTTTATTTTCTGTTATCCCCAGTTCCTTATTTTTTTTAATTGAAGTATAGTTGCTTTATAATGTTGTGTTTCAGGTGTATAGAAAAGTGATTCAGTTTTTAATATATATTTGGAGAGAGAGAGAGAATAGATAATTACAAAATATTGAGTGTAGTTTTCTGTGCTATATAGTATGTCCTTGTTGATTATCTATTTGATATATAGAATTGTGTATATGTTAATCCCAAACTCCTAATTTATCCCTCCCTGACATTCCCCTTTGGTAACTGTAAGTTTGTTTTCTGTGTCTCTGAGTCTGTTTCTGCTTTGTATATAAGCTCATTTGTATAATTTTTTGAGATTGCACATGTAACTTATATCATATGATTTTTTTTTTTATAACTTTTCATGATTTAGTCTTGGAAGATTGTATGTTTCTAGGAATTTATCCATTTATTCTAACTTGTCTAAATTCATTGGCATTTACTTGTTTATAGTATTCTTTAAGAATCTTTTGTATTTCTGTGGTGTTGGTTGTAATTTCTCCTCTTTCATATCTGATTTTATTTATTTCGGCTCTCTTTTTTCTTTTTTTTTCTTTTTTTTTTATTTTCCCACTGTACAGCAAGGGGGTCAGGTTATCCTTACATGTATACATTACAATTACATTTTTTTCCCCACCCTTTCTTCTGTTGCAACATGAGTATCTAGACAAAGTTCTCAATGCTATTCAGCAGGACCTCCTTGTAAATCTATTCTAAGTTGTGTCTGATAAGCCCAAGCTCCCGATCCCTCCCACTCCCTCCCCCTCCCATCAGGCAGCCACAAGTCTCTTCTCCAAGTCCACGATTTTCTTTTCTGAGGAGATGTTCATTTGTGCTGGATATTAGATTCCAGTTATAAGTGATATCATATGGTATTTGTCTTTGTCTTTCTGGCTCATTTCACTCAGTATGAGAGTCTCTAGTTCCATCCATGTTGCTGCAAATGGCATTATGTCATTCTTTTTTATGGCTGAGTAGTATTCCATTGTGTACATATACCACCTCTTCCAAATCCAATCATCTGTCTATGGACATTTGGGTTGTCTCCATGTCCTGGCTATCGTGAATAGTGCTGCAATGAACATGCGGGTGCACGTGTCTCTTTTAAGTAGAGTTTTGTCCGGATAGATGCCCAAGAGTGGGATTGCGGGGTCATATGGAAGTTCTATGTATAGATTTCTAAGGTATCTCCAAACTGTTCTCCATAGTGGCTGTACCAGTTTCCATTCCCACCAACAGTGTAAGAGGGTTCCCTTTTCTCCACAGCCCCTCCAGCACTTGTTATTTGTGGATTTATTAATGATGGCCATTCTGACTGGTGTGAGGTGATATCTCATGGTAGTTTTGATTTGCATTTCTCTTATAATCAGTGATGTTGAGCATTTTTTCATGTGCTTGTTGGCCATCTGTATATCTTCTTTGGAGAAATGTCCATTCAGGTCTTTTGGGGCTCTCTTTTTTCTTGATGAATCTGCCTAAATGTTTGTCAGTTTTCTTTATCTTTTCAGAGAATCAATCTTAGTTTATCGATCGTTTCTTTTCTTTTTTTCTTAATTTGTTTCATTTATCTCTGCTCTAGTTTTATATTATTTTCTTCCTTCTACTGAGTTTGGGCTTTGTTTTTTCTTCTTTTACTAGTTCATCTAAATGTACTTTAAATATATAATTTGAGGAGTTCCCGTCGTGGCACAATGGTTAACGAATCTGACTAGGAACCATGAGGTTGCAGGTTTGGTCCCTGCCCTTGCTCAGTGGGTTAACAATCCGGCGTTGCCGTGAGCTGTGGTGTAGGTTGCAGACGCGGCTCGTATCCTGCGTTGCTGTGGCTCTGGCGTAGGCCAGTGGCTACAGCTCCGATTTGACCCCTAGCCTGGGAACCTCCATATGCCGTGGGAGCAGCCCAAAGAAATAGCAAAAAGACCAAAAAAAAAAAAAAAATATATATATATATATAATTTGAGAGTTTTCTTGTTTCCCAAGATAGGTCTTATTTGCCATGAACTTTTCTCTTAGAACTGCTTTTGCTGCATCCTGTAGATTATGGATATTTGTGTTTCCACTTTTATTTATCTCAAGGTATTTTTTGACTTTCTCTTTGATTTCTTTGTTCACTCATTGGTTATTTACTCTACACATACTTTTGTTTTTCCAGTTTTCTTCTTATAGTTGATTTATAGTCTCACTCCACTGTGGTCAGAAAAGATGTTTGATATGAATACAGTTTTCTTCCATTTATTGAGACTTGTTTTATGGCCTAGGATATGATCTATCTTGGATAATTTTTCATGTGAACTTGAAAAGAAAGTTTATCCTGATAGTTTTGGATGTCTGTTAAGTTAGTCTAATGTGTCACTTAATACAAGTGTTTCCTTATTAATTTTCTGTCTGAATGATCTAGCATTTGATGTTAGTGGAGTGTTAAAGTCCCCTGATATGTTGTATTATTGTTTCACCCTTTATCTCTGTTAAACATTTGCTTTATATATTTAGGTGCACCTATGTTGGGTACATAAATTTTTACAAATGTTATATCTATATCTCTTGTTTGATCAACCCCTTCGTCATTGTGTGATGTGATCTCTTATTAAAGTATAACTTTTGTTATAGTCACGGCTTTCTTTTCTGTTTGTATGGAATATCTTTTTCCATACCTTCAGTTTTAGTCTGTATGTTTCTCTAGATCCGAAGTAAATCTCTTACAGTTTACGTATAGATAGGTCTTGTTTTTATCCCTTAGACTACCTTATGGTCTTTTGACTGGAGCATTTGTTTCATTTACATCTAACATAATAATTGAAATGTATGGGCCATTTTATTGTTTTCTGATTGTTCCTCTGTTCCTATCTTCTTTTCTTGGCTTCTTCCCTAAAGGTTTTGTGAATTCCTTCAGTGTTATGTTCCTTTTTCTTTATTTTTTGTGCACCCATTGTAAACTTTTGATTTGTTGCTACCATAAAGTTCACATATATGTATGTGTATGTACATATGTAGCTATATGTGTGTGTGTGTTTGTATACAAATCTATTTTAAGCAATTGTGACTTCAACTGATAATGCAGACATTCTAAAAACACAGCATTTTTACACCTCACCACCATGTTTTATGGTTTTATGTCATATTTTACAGTTTTATTTTGTTTCCCTTAACTGCTTACTGCAGTTATAGTTAATTACAACATTTTTGTCTTTTAACCTTCACATTAGCTTTTTTAAGTGACTGATCCACTGCCTTTATTATATATTTGCTGTTGCCAGTAAGATGAACATATGAAACCTTTCATATGATTTTAAAAGTTTTCTAGTGCCTTTTCCTTTTCTGCTTAAAAAAGACTCATTAACATTTTTTTTGTAAAGCTCATTTAGTGTTGTTGAACTCCTTTAGTTTTTTCTTGTCTTT
Organism: Phacochoerus africanus; assembly: GCF_016906955.1. Classification (NCBI taxonomy): domain Eukaryota; kingdom Metazoa; phylum Chordata; class Mammalia; order Artiodactyla; family Suidae; genus Phacochoerus; species Phacochoerus africanus. Next base: position 112,521,010 of record NC_062545.1, read on the forward strand.
GGAACTGTCTATACTTTAATTCTCAATAATAACCTTGCCAGATAGGGCTTTTTTAGGTTTTACATTTTTTTTCCTTCCAGCACTTTAAATATATCCTGCCACTCCCTTCTGGTCTATAAAGTATATGATGAAAAGTCAGCTTAAGGGGTTTCTCTTGAATATAATTAGGTATCTTTTTTCTGGCTTTAAAATTCTCTTTATCTTTAACTTTGCCATTTTAATTATGATATGTCTTAGTATAGATATCTTTGGGTTCATCTTATTTGGAACTCTCTGGGATCCTTGTACCTGGATGTCTATTTTCTCTCCCAGGTTAGGAAAGTTTTCAACCATTAGTTCCTCAGATGAATTTTCTCCTTTCCTCTTCTCCTTCTGAAACACCTGTAATGTGAATATTAGTACATTTGATGTTGTTCCAGAGATTCCTTAAACTCTGCTCATCTTAAAAAATTCTTTCTTCTTTTTGTAGTTCTGATTGGGTGTTTTTCTCTTATCTTACAGATAATTTTTTCATTCCTTTGTATTATCTAATCTGCTGTAGATTCCCTATAATGTATATTTTTATTTTAGTTATTTTATATTTGGTTCTGCTTGTGTCTTTCTTATATTTTCTGAGTCTTGCTTGAAGTTACCACTGAGTCACTCCCTTCTTCTCTCACTGAGTTTGGTGAGCATTCTTATGACTGTTTCTTTGAACTCTGTATCAGGTAAATTGCTTATCTCTGTTTAATTAGAGGTTTTTGGAGGGGTTAATTTTATTCTTTTATTTGGAATATATTCCTCTCTTTCTTCATTCTGTTTGACTTTGAGTTTTTGTTTCTACAAATAAGGCACAACTACTATCTTTCCTTATCTTAAAGGAGTGGCCTTGTGGAGGAGCATCTCTTATATAGACCGCTTGCACCTGGAAGCTTTGGCAGGCCAGCTGGAGCTGTAGCAGGTGGCAATCCCTGGGGAGTGTTATGTCTGAGGCCATCCTGGCAGGCCAGTTGGGACTGGAGTGGGCCTAAACTAGGGCTATTCCATGGAGAGATATTAGACTGACTTGGCAAGGCAACTGTGCCTTGATCTGATGCTGGTCAGGGGCAGCACCTGGGCTGAACCCACCTTGGTAGGGCAGGTAGAGCTGGAGCAGACATGGGCCAAGGGGAGTCCTGAGGGAACTCAAACAATAGTACTCACCAGTGCCTCTAACCCTAGAGAGGGCTTTAGAAGTTCCCTGCTCATTTGACAGAAGCTCTAGGGTTAGTTCTTGGATTTCCTGGTCATATAGTCCATGTGCCCTTTAAAGAGCTGTTTGTTTGTTTTTTTTTTCACTGTACTCCAGAGCCAGGGAGTCTGCCCTGGAGCCCCTCAGCAATATCCCTCCTGAATGCAGGTGACCGTGTTGGGTTTGGGTTCCTATGAATACTGTGTCTACATCTTTCCTTTGCCTTTCTATATGGTCCTTCTATGTGCAGTAGCTGTTCACTCAGTTCTCAAGTCTTCTTCAAGAGGAATTTCTCTATGTGTAAGTATAGATTCAGTGTGTTGATGAGAGAAGGTGAGCTCAAGGTCTTCCTATGCCACCATCTTGGACCTCTGTCCCAGTCTCTCTCTCTATTTTTTTTTTTTTTTGATGAAGCAAGTGACCACATTTTGGAGAGGCCTGAGGCAAAGAATGGAGGGTGGCCTTTGGCCAACAGTGAGCAAAAAACTAAATCCTGCTAACAAGCAAGTAAGAGAGCTTGGAAAAAGGTCCATCCCCAGTACAGCCTCCAGATGTAATGCAGTCCTGGCTGATACCTTGATTGCAACTGTGAGCAACCCTGAAACAGAGGACCCAGATAAGCTGCACTTGTGTTTCCTGATCACCAGAACTATGAGGTAATGCATGCCTGTTGTTCTGTGCCCTTAGGGATAATTTGTAATAAGTTTATAATAATTTTGTATGTATTTGTTGTGTATTTGATAATGCATACTCTTATAGAGTAATCTTGGAAAGATACCTTTATCTCTTGAACTGCAGTCTCCCCATTAAGGACCTTCTTTGTGTTTGGAACTGGAGTGGACATCAGGTGCACAGTAGCAAATGACCCAGGTAGCATCCTGCTCTCATGAAGCCACTAGCCCAGCTTTCGTCCCCATGGGATAGTGCTGTCACCCTGCTGGTTGCACACAGAAGTTAAGCCATTCTAGGCCTTTCTATTAGGAGGCCAACTTCACTACTAGATAGAGAAACAAAAGCTTGAGCCATTGCAAAGGAATTTCTTTTCTAAGAAAGATCATATCAAACAGATAAGGACTTTCAATGTAGGCAGATGCACTTAGGCCTTTTTTTTTTAATTACTATGATTTTAAAATAAAGGCAAATGTGGTGCTCCTTCTCAGTAATGAGTATATGACATGAAAGGCATTCTGTAACCAAATGACATTCTGTTTACTTTCCAGCTCGGACTGGAAACCTTCGTTCTTTTTTAAGAGAAACATGATTGTAAGAATCATTTGATGCAAAGAGTACCAGGACATGATCTTAGTGCTGGGTCAGTTTTCGACTATAAGAAGGAATCCCCGTATGAAGGCTTTTTTCTTTCAGTGAGCTCTACATGAACTATGAGACCGTTGTCAGAAGGGAGGGCTCAGTGTCCTAAAGCTGGACCCCTGAGCCCTGCCCTCTGCTCCTTTCTATCTCTTCCCCTAGCCTTCCTCCCCTAAGTAACATTCCCTTCACCACATTCCCCATAGATACCACTTCTGCACTTAACTACAGAATTTTTAACTCCGCCTCTTGTCTTCTTTACTAGTACTCAGTGGCCTATGTGAAATCATTCTCTGAAAGGACTCATAGCCCTTAAAGAAATAAAACTTGTTCATCTCCTTTCAAGACTAAGAGAAGACCTCAAAAATAAATGGCCCGTTGGCTGTCCCTGGAAAGGAGATGCAGGCATTCTCTTTTTTCTTTGAGATGCACACCTCCATGCTCTCCCAACCTTTATAAAGAATGGACAGAATGTTGTCTTGAAGAGCAGGAGTCATTCACTGGGTTTGTAATCCTAGCTCAGCCACTTATACCTGTGTGACCTGTGGCAAACTATTTGACCTCTCTGGTCTCTGTTTTTAAAATGCGGACAATGGTAGCACATACCTCATAGACATGATATAAAGTACTTAGAATGGTGCCTGGCACAGGGCAAGCACTCAGGAAATGTTAGCTATTACTATTAAATTACCAAAAGGAGCAAACAAAAACTGTTTTCATTTCTGATTGCATTGAGTTCGGTCAGGACACTGCTAGGGAAAATAGGAAAGATGGACATTTGTCCTCCATGCTTTGCATTTTTTATTCAGACCTTTCTTTACCCAGTTCCCTTCTTGGCCAAAGCCCCTTGGGTCAGTACCCCATCTGGGGTCACCTCCCCCAAGCCTCAGATTTTATTGTCCCACTTCCTTCCTCATCACACCCCTCCTCTCCCTTGTCCTTGTCCCTAGGGCTTTTGCTAGCATCTGATCAACTAATTTGTGCCAAAATGTTAATCACTCTTGGTTTAAAACAATCGTTCTCACTTTTAAAAAATATTTCCACACTGTGCACATGAAATACATAATAAGTCCCTATTTGTAACAACATCCTTCACCACCCCTATGATTTCAGCTCAGCAGTGAAAGTGGAGATTTAGTGTAGAAAAGCACAGCACCCCAGCAGGATCTCGCCCCCAGCCCCTTATGACATTGAGACTCACAGAAAGTGCTGCCTCCCAGATTTGTCTGTTGGCAGATACCTTCAATGTCTTAACCCAAATGGTAGCTGATGATGAAAATTTCAGATTCTATAGCAGAGCCATATTAAAAGCTTGAAAAGGTTTTTTGGGTGGGGACTTAGGAGAAGGCATATTTGATCACCTTAATTAGATTACATTCTAATCACAAATGTATCTATCCTCTCCATCTGTCTCCCCCAAAAATGAAGTAACTTTGGTTTCTTAGCCTGATTTTCCTCTGGCTTTCAAACAAAGTGTTAGACCATCTCTTTCCAAGGCCATTCTCTACTAGTGTGTTTAGAGCCGTCCTTGGGAAAAGGGCAGCATTTTTGTTTAGAAGTAGGAATGATTTGGAAATTCTCCTCTCTGCTTATTCAAGGCAGTATATTAACTCTTTGACAGGGGAAGCATCTTGCCACTGAGGGCTCTGGTTGGCATGGAGGGCAAGACTGTCTGGGAAAGTCAGGACGGGCTTTTCTGCTTCATTCCCTTAGGTCAGTCAGGGAACAGTGGTGTTGATGTCCCAGCCCAGGGAGTCTGTGATGTCCCCAGTTACCAGTCTTCCTTGGATGACCCAAAAAGCAAATTTCTCAAGGAGGAGATATACCTCAAGGTCTTGTTCTCGTTTGGCTTGAGTCAGGGAAAAACATGGTCAGTCAGATCAAATTCCAAGGATTTAATTCTGTCTCCATAAAACCATCTAAGATGTTTAATATTTTGGCATCAGAATGAAGTCTTCCACCTTGATGTGGGTAGTGGTTCATGGATGTTGCTTTAAAATATCCTGGAAATGACAGTTCTTTTCATGGCTCAGCAGAAAATGAATCTGACCAGTATCCATGAAGACACAGGTTCAATCCCTGGCCTTGCTCAGTGAGTTAGGAATCCACTGTGGCCATGAGCTGTGGTGTAGGTTGCAGACATGGCTCGGATCTGGTATTGCTGTGGCTGTGGTGTAGGCCAGTGGCTGTAGCCCCGATTCACCACCTAGCCTGGGAATCTCCATATGCAGTGGCTACTGCCCTGAAAAGACAAAATAAATAATAAATATCCTGGAAATAGTACATCATGTGTGTGTGTGTGTATACTAGAACAGTGCTTCTCAAACATTCCCATATATTTGAATCAGGTTGTACCTCAGACCAACTAAATGAGAATCCCTTAGGCATTGATATTTTTAAAGTTTCCCAGTTGGTTCCAATACACTACCAGTTTGAGAACCAAAGTGCTAGAAGAAAGAGATCTACTGGAAAACAAAACAAAACAACAACAACAACAGATTTCAGCCCCAATGAAGGCTTATCTTTAAGATCCTTTTTTTTTAGCTCTGAGTTTCTATGATTAAATAAATCTTTGTTGCTTTACTAAAAAAAAAAATATATCTGCCAGACTGTCTCTTGCACTTGACAGTTGAAGAAATATGAACAAACAAAAAAACCTTTGGTTCAGAAAACACAGTTTCTAGGCTGGAAACTTTGAGACTGGCCAAATACAAGTTCTGAGAATTTCCCAATTTTCCTATGGTCTGGCTCTGTCTAGTCACATGCAAACATTCTTAGATGTACATCTGATTTCTCCGGGGAAGGTACCCTGCCTCACACCAGCAAAGACTAAAACATAGAGGCCAGGTGGAAACCAGATTCACTGGCCGAGTATTGAGTCCTGCCTGTTGCATGTGCATAGACGGAGATCTGGGACTCGATCTCAGCTGCTGGAGGCATCATTAATTTCAATTAGGTAGAAAGTCTTTGGAGTGGGTTGTTCCAGTGACAGTCATTTCAGGATGTCCTGCTTGCATGTTTTTTTTTTTCTTTTTTTCTCCCCCCAAGGATACTGCTAATGGAGTTTAAGGTCCTTTCATCTCAACAGAGGCTTTATTAAGTCTCCTCACGTCTCTAAGTACCTGTAGCTGCCCTGTTCCCTCTTAATTCATTTTCCATGCCACATTCAAGAGTATTTGGAATCTCCACAAGAACAAATAAACCTCTGAACTCTGGTACACGTGTAATCTGCCAAGGTATACCCCACAACTCCAGACTGTCCCCAAGCACGGCTGAAACGACTTCAAAAAGCATCAGTGTTTCTTGTAATCCATTTGCCAAAGACAATGCACCAGATGTGTCACGTTTCCTATTTCAGCTGTGCCCGGCATTGCTTTCCCTCCAGTAACTGGGCCAAGGGGTCAAGGGAGACTCTCAAGGTGACAGATTTGTTAAAGAAAAAAAATGCAGTCACTTTAGCCCCCAGGGCTCAGCACTAACCACTCCTTATCGGCTTTCCTTTCTCATCTTTATTTTCACTCAGTGGATGAGCGCAGACTTTGTGTACAGCAGAAAGCACAACTGAAAGTTCTGACAAAATAGCTGTGTGACCTTGGGCCTCAGTGGCTGCTTCTGTGAAGTAGATAACTCCTCAGCAGACTCTTAAGTTGCTCTGATTCTATTCTAATAAGGATGACAAAGTAAAAATGAGGTTATTTCTATCACTGCAGGTACCCTTCTGATTCAACCTCCTCTTGACAGCAAGCTTGTGGTCCTGAAGACATGCAGACAGTTTTCCAAATACTGGGCAGAGCCTATCTCGGCTTTATCAGGGAGGCGGGGAGACCAAGGACTTGAGAGTTGCATGCAGTGTCCCTTCCCCGCTTTCCATGTAATCTCAGGAACCAGAGACGCTAGGGACACGTCTCCCTCTCATAATTACTTGGGAAGGAGTGTCATTGCCTCAAGCATAATTAACAGCATTTTAATTCATTCTCTCTTTTTAGGTTCTTCACATACTTGCTGTTGCAAGAATGAGCACAGCATTATGGTGTGTTAACTTTTGAAAACGAGGCCAAAGATGTCAGATTCTGGCCATCCCCATAAAGAGTCTTGCTCTTGGCTTAAACATGGGTTGGGGGATCCATTCTGTGGCTGTGATGAGGATGTGTAGGCTTGCTCCGGTCTTCTGCTCCCCAAATGAGATACAAACAGCATTTAGCTGTGCTTATCCAGGGGAGCACCCACTGATTATGTGGCCAGCCAGAAAAGATTCCATAAATAAACTGCCCACTGAAAAGCGACGCTGTCCCCCAGGAGACTGTGATGGCCTGTTTGTGGGCTTGCCTGCTCTCCCCCATCCTCCTTATCCCTGGACCAGCACCTCTCCATGGCAGCCATACTCAACCTCTCCAGTCCAGTTTCAATGAAGAGAAAAGGTTCCTGTGGATTTGCTTGTGACAGACACTGCACGCTGTTCCAGAAACTGGAATGTGATGATCTTCTTTCTCAAAATGGTTTCAACTCTCTTTCCCTCACTTAAAACCCACAAAGACACACACCCGTACACATGCACCTGCACACGTCGACCTCACAGTAGCCACTAGTTCTGTCCATCTTTTAATTTCATGCTGGATGATAATGAATTATTTCAAACAGAGGCAGTAAAATGTACAACTGACATTGGTTGAAATTTAGGGCATCCTGCTTTCCTATACATTATTCTTCACTTCTAAAATATTCATAACCACTTAAAGATGATTTATAGGTGTATATCTAGGATTATATCCTGATAATAAGAGCTTTACAAATATAGTTTTATTTCTCTGAGTGTAGATATATTTGATAGTAATTGGAGACTAAAATGTAGTAAAAATAATGTATGTGTTAATTATGTAATATAAATATACATGTAATATATATACATATACATGTTGGCCAAAGCTCTACAATGAGAGATACCATGTCAAAAAGCAGTAAACTGTCAGGAATCTATGAATATAAATAGTTTTTAGCAATAGCATATTATCAAGGCATTCTTAACTACATTTGGCATTTTTGGAGCAAGAAAAATGCTGGGGTTTCATTAAACTGCAGTGCAAAGGAAATGGAGAATTTGGATCTTATACTGGAATGTCCTTGAAATGAATAGATTTCAGAGAAAAGCTGAAAGGTTTGATCATGTAAAATCGCTCCCCCCAAAAAAGAAATCTCAATTAATTTTTAAGTGCCCAGAAATTAACAGAAAAACGTGGTTAATAATTAAGTGTATTTTTAAATGTCATATACAATATTATTCATGATGAAAGTGAAGTTCATAAAAGATTCATTTGTTTTCTTACTCATGTAAAATAGTGAGATCAAATAGAAAGTGAAAAACTATTTTTGTGATTTATCTCAATTGTGTACATTGTTATTTGATCCTAGGAAAATTACAGATGATATTTAGTGATTTACTGTTAGAAAAATATTTTTTTTTCAATGATGTCGGCTAAAGGTATATAGCAAATTGAAATTATAAATGATTCTTATTATGAAACACCAAGGCAATATTTTTGCTGTATTTTGGGTGCCAAGATATCACCCCAGGTACCTCATTTAAGCCAGCCAATCTGTGCTGTTCTCAGAAAAGAAGAATGCATTTCTGGGAAATTCGCCATTTGAAATTCCAATGGTTGCTTATCCCCTTTTTAGGCTAATGGTGCCAGTTGCTAAGATAACAGGGCCTCTTGGCTGGCCAGAGGACGTAGCTCTTTCTCTGTGTTGCTGCAGGATCAGGGATCAACTTTGAGACACTCATTCTCCTGGAAAATTAGTGTATTGTGAGCTTTCTCAAACTTGGCATCCAAGAGGATAATCCGTATTGCTTGTTTTTTGATCCCAGGGTAGGTGCTGATAACAGTTTTGAAGTCAGTGTGTGCTATCTCCCAAGATGCTCGTATTGTAAAAACCTTGAGGTCTGGCTGGCTTGTAGGAAGACTTAGGGGAAGAATTTCCTAAGACAAAGCCAAAGAAGTGGAGCTGGCTACAGCTTTTAGTCATATTTTTATCCCCCACCCCCAAGCATTCTTTCTCTTCCAACCCTAATGATAAGGTACATTAATTTAGGGGTATGCTCTCTGACTTTTTATGCTTGCTTGGACTCTGTACTGGACCCCTGACGGTGATGCTGAAAATGCACTGTTAGAAAAGGATCCCTTCATTTTCGTGCCTACACAGGATGCCAGATTTGTCCGGAAACAAAATGGCTCACTGTCTGAAGATGAGACTCTATTATAAACAACAGTTAGGATACCAGAGGTCATAGTCAGATCTGTGGACACCATCTTGAATCAGTTTTTCTCCAGAACACAAGACCTTGTTCTCTTTTAGGAATTATATTCTTTCTTCAAACCCTTCTCGCTGTGAGATCCAAAGTGTTTCGGGGAGTTCCCATTGTGGCATAGCAGAAACAAATCTGACTAGGAACCACAAGGTTGCAGGTTCGATCCCTGGCCTCACTCAGTGGGTTAAGGATCCGACATTGCCGTGAGCTGTGGTGTAGGTCACAGATGTGGCTCAGATCCTGCGTTGCTGTGGCTGTGGCATAGGCTGGCAGCTGTAGCTCCAATTCAACCCCTAGCCTGGGAGCCTCCATAAGCCATGGGTGCAGCCCTAAAAAGAAAAAAAAATAGGCATTTTTATCTAGGATTACTGAAGCAAAGAGTATGCTAGATGGAAGAAGTTGAATTGAAGGGAGGAGAGTTCTAAAGGAAGCTAGTGACCTAGATCTGTGCAGTGAATGGTAAAGGAAAGCAGAGTGGACACTGTTCTCTACCTGAGCAGTTGGCTCACTCATTGATAGAACTTGCTGACTGTAAACTCTAACCTGCCCCCCGACTGCCAGTAACATCCCCTCCTCCTTGTGGCCATGATGTTTGTCCCTTCTACCCCTCTTCTTTCTTTGCAAAAAAATCATACAAACTTTATCGTAAATAGCTATTTATTGTCTATTATGTGCCAGGCCACATAGGTATGTTATTAACCATCCTTGCATAGGCCATTCAAGGATCAGGAAACTGGGCCTAAGAGAAGTTAAATAATTTAGTCAAGACCACAGAGCTGGTCAGTGGCATAGCTGGTTTCCAATCAAGTTGGTTTCAAATCCAGTCTGTCTGAACCCAGCCTCTATTTTAACCACTGTACTGTATTCCTGCCTCTGGAGGGGAACAGATAAAGCCTTTATCCTTGGTTCCTTTTTCCATCTCTACTCAATAGTAGCAGCTCAGGATCCTCCCCAAACCGGAGGCCCCAATTCCAGGTCTTGTTGATGCCAGAGCCTCACCATTTTCCACTTTCCACCAAAGTTGCACTATCCAACATAGCAGCTACTCACTGCATGTGGTTACTGAGTACTTAGAATGTGGCTACTCCAAATAAGAGATGCTCGAATGGTAAAATATATTTCAAAGTCTTAGTATGAAACAAAGAAGGTGAAATATCTCATTAATATTTTTATAGCTTTTGTATTCAAATGGAACTATTTTAAATATATTGGATTAAATAGAATATATTATTAAAGTGACTGTCACCCACTTATTTTTACTGTTTATAGTGCGACTGCAAGATAGTTTACAATTACATGGGGGTTTGCACTGTTTTTCCACTGGGCAGTGCTGCCTGAGCTCATATAGCATCTACATAGAAGGGTATAGTGAGAAGTGCTGCCAGCCTACTCCAGGAACTTTACCACCTCTCTTGTTCCAAGCCCCCATCTCCCTGCTTTAATATTTCAAAAGTTATTACTTCCTACTACAAGGTTGGGGAACCCTGGCATATCATAGAATCTCAAGGTTGGAAGGAAACTTACAAATCATCCAGTCTCAACCACTCTAGTAGTACTTTTATAATCTCTATTTTGGCATGGACATTGTGGAGATTATGTCACTGTTGCAAAGATTCACTGCCCCTTGTGCTTTTCTGCCCATTGGTGCCAAGCTTGGCCCAGGACTTGTAGTGCCCTTCCCTGAGGGAGGACTATTGATCCCCACTCTTTTATTTTTATTTTTTTTTTTTTAGGGCCGCACTCACAGCATGTGTAAGTTTCCAGGCTAGGGGTCGAATCGGAGCTACAGCTGCAGGCCTACACCACAGCCATCGCAACACCAGATTCAAGCCACATCTGCGACCTGCACCACAGCTGCAGCACTGGATGCTTAACCCACTGAGTGAGGCCAGAGATCGAACTCACATCCTCATGGATCCTAGTTGGGTTTGTTACCTTTTGAGCCATGACGGGAACTCTGATCCCCACTCTTTTTTTTTTTTTTCCACTGTACAGCAAGGGGGTCAGGTTATCCTTACATGTATACATTACAATTACATTTTTTCCCCACCCTTTCTTCTGTTGCAACATGAGTATCTAGACAAAGTTCTCAATGCTATTCAGCAGGATCTCCTTGTAAATCTATTCTAAGTTGTGTCTGATAAGCCCAAGCTCCCGATCCCTCCCACTCCCTCCCCCTCCCATCAGGCAGCCACAAGTCTCTTCTCCAAGTCCACGATTTTCTTTTCTGAGGAGATGTTCATTTGTGCTGGATATTAGATTCCAGTTATAAGTGATATCATATGGTATTTGTCTTTGTCTTTCTGGCTCATTTCACTCAGTATGAGAGTCTCTAGTTCCATCCATGTTGCTGCAAATGGCATTATGTCATTCTTTTTTATGGCTGAGTAGTATTCCATTGTGTATATATACCCCCTCTTCCGAATCCAATCATCTGTCTATGGACATTTGGGTTGTCTCCATGTCCTGGCTATTGTGAATAGTGCTGCAATGAACATGCGGGTGCACGTGTCTCTTTTAAGTAGAGTTTTGTCCGGATAGATGCCCAAGAGTGGGATTGCGGGGTCATATGGAAGTTCTATGGATAGATTTCTAAGGTATCTCCAAACTGTTCTCCATAGTGGCTGTACCAGTTTCCATTCCCACCAACAGTGCAGGAGGGTTCCCTTTTCTCCACAGCCCCTCCAGCACTTGTTATTTGTGGATTTATTAATGATTGATCCCCACTCTTTTAAACTCAGAAGTGGCCATGGACTTGCTTTGGTCAAGGAAATCTGAGCACAAATGTCCCTTCTGAGCTGTCGCTTCAAGAAACAACTTATGGTTTGTCATGACTCTTTTTCTTCTGATAGGAGACCTGCACTGTCCCAGGTAGGAGCCACTCTGTCAGCCTGGGTCTCTGAGGGAGATGATGAAAGAGAGATTCAAGACAACCACAGTGGGCATGTAATCCAAGTGAAAAATAAGCCTGAGTTGTTGCAAACCACTGAGGTTTGGGGAGTCGTTGTTACTGTATCAGAACCTGAATTCAGATTCTGTTCTTGCCACATCCTCACACAATTATACTTGAATCCCTTTAGTGGCAAAAATTATTCCTGCCATGCCAGGGAGAGCATCCAATCTTTGAATAGCCCTGGCTGCTAGAAAGATTGAGCATCCAATCTTTGAATAGCCCTGCCTGTGTTTCTTCACACCATACCTTCCTCGTATGGTGTGAAGAAACAAAAAAGTTTGTCCTGGGACAAACTTCTTCCTGTGCAACAGAGTGGGCTCCCTTTCAACTGTCAGCACGAGTGAGGGACTGACAGGCTGAGCCCTGGTCTTGGCTGATGTCAGACACTATCAACAGCAGAAGAGGTCACTGTGGCTCCCTCCATAGGGTCAGTAGACTTGGGGGTGGGCCGGGGACCATGTGCACAGCAGGAGGGAGAGCATGACAGGCTGAGCCCAAGACAGGCGACCTCCAAGCCATGGGGCAGGTGAAGAGGGAAAGCCAGGAAGAGTAGAAGGTCCAGACACAGTGGTCTGCTCAAGGCTGTCAGGATGGTATCATGATGGGACAAGCTGGCATATAAGCCCTTGGAGCAGGCTCTAGTAGTATGAGGGACCCCAAACTCTAAACCTGTCATGGCACCATCAACTGACATCACCGTCAGACCCACAATGTAAGGTTTTCTCCTTCTGACACCCGACAGTCCTCCCTATATTTGTGGACAATTTTATTTGTCACCCGAGCAGACTAACACCACTGCTTTGTAATTCAGCTGCACATTGGTTCTGAGCTTGCATTTCAGAGGCAAATTAGATCTGAGTTCAAATCCTGACCCCATCATTTGATAGCTGTGTGACTTAAGCAGTTTTCTAACCTCTATAAACCTCATTTATCTATACAATAAGGATATTTTACAATATCCCGCCTTGAAGGTATATGGTTTTGAGGATTCAATGAAATAATATAAAATGCTTCCTATTCTATCTGCCCTTCAATAAATAGTAGTTATGTATTTTCTCTCTTAAAAATAAAGGGGAAAAAATCCACCATAAGCTGGCAATCATACCAGTAATGCACACTGTGCTTTTAAGGACTCGTTTAGAGTCTTGCAAAATGCTCAATAATCATATTGGTCCTTATATTTTAGAGCAGATCATCTGCTGTTGAAATTTTGCCCCATGATCCCTTAAAGGTTCATGTGAGGTAATTCAGAAAGAGGGGATGCATTCCTTATTGCTATTTGTGTCCTGTTTTCTGCTGTATTTCCTTATCTGATTTCTCCCTTCTTTTCTATTGAAGTCAGTGCTGAGAATCAGCACCTTACAAGAGCAGTACAGCAAGGGAGTGTAGGAATTCCACAGCCAATTTCATATAAATATTTGAAAGCAGAGGAGAAGCAAGAGGTGAAGAGAGCACTTATCATGCAGTGTGCAGTCATAAAAGCATCAGAAATGCTGCAACAGAACTGGTCCAGCCAACCATCCAGCTCAAGATTCTCTCCCTGGCATCCAAGGTGTCCTTCCCTGTGTCACCTTGAAAAGTTTGGTTCTGCCGCAAACAACTCTTCTTCCCCTGAATATATTATTAAGCCCATTAACAGAGTATGATGTATGACTTATAAAATTTCTACCTGAGTCTATGTGTGTGTGTGTATGTGTATGTATAGGGAAAGAGAAAAGAGAAGGATGTAGAGATAGGGAGGAAGGGAGGAAAGGAGCGAGGAAGGAAGGAAGGGGGGAAGAAAGAAGGAAGGAAGAATATCAGTAAGAAAATTATTGGACCTCTAAAAATCACTAGGCAGTGTTTGAACTTACACTCTACTTTCTCCAGGTATTCCTCAATTCTTTGAGCAGGAAGCCTTAGTCTCTTCAGTTGTCCTTCTCCAATCTTTTCCAAGGTGCTTATATTTTACTGAGGTCTAATAACTGAACTGCTTTGGGTGATAGGGCACAGCATGTGGTACTTGATTTTTCCCTGTCAGGCATGAATTCCCTTGTTGACGATACCCAGGATGCAGACCTCCTAGTATATTCATCTCACAGCTCCAACCTACAATAATGTGTACACAGATTATACACATAAACGAATAGTATAGATACAAACAATACAAACTTGGGTCCTATAGTTCTGTAAATATGCCGGGGATCTTATATGTACAGAATCCATTTTGTAGTATATTGCCAAATTTCTAACCTGATTCAAAAGTGTCGCAGCTATCACCCTTTGTTAATAGTGGTATTCCCCAATTACACTGTGCTTACTTACCTTCAGGGGGTACCGTGAAATAAAGTGTCTACATTTCTGCAAAATGAGAGGTTTTAATTCCCTTGTACCACTTTCAATTAGCCCATTTTCTCTCTTTATTCTTTAACAGACTTTAAACCTCTAATACATGTATGAGTGGCAGATTTTGGAAATGTACTCATGCATCTCAACTTCTGAGTTGTCATTGTGGTAAACTGGATGTGCCCAGTAAACCTTGTCCCAGCTTCCTGTCTACATGCTCCAAAGATACATGAAAAAGATAGAAACTGGTGACAGAATTGTCAACTAAACTTGCCATGGTAAGGGATTTACATTAATTTTGTCACTGATGATTATGGGTGGAGAAGCCTATTGTAGGACTATGTGACACAAACCATATATCTTACCCTGTGAACCAGAGCAGGCCAGAGACTCACTAAGAAGACTGTACTCACACCCACTGTATGGTCTTAACCAGCACTATTCTGAGTAAAATAGGGAGGTGCCACCTGATTAAACGCCGACCTCCAAGCTCAGAGCCCTGCTCTTCCTTGCTCATATCAGCTGTTTTGCCACACGCATTCAGTCACTGTAACTCAAAGTTTGCATTGCACCATGAATGGCTCTTAGTTGTCTGTGGAAACAATATCCCAGACAAGAGTAAAGACAGGAAGAGATTTGTGAATGGTGGATGTTGTTTCAAACTGTGTCTGATTCTCCATGTCATGTCAAAAAAGCAAATAGCAAATCAAAGTTGAACCACACATGCCCACATTGGAAGAAGCCTGTCTGTGGCAAATTGAGCAAGGCCACATCAAACTCAAGCAAGAAGGAGCTGCCAGTACCCAAATGAGTGGCAGGGACATATAAGGAGATCAAAAGAGGCCATCATTTTTGTTGATGAAACAGTAGCCCCAGAGAGCATTTTCTCTCTTTAAAAATGATAAAGAATGGATGGATGGATGGATGGATAGATGGATGGATGGATGGATGGGAGGAAGAGAGGGAGGAAGGAGGGAAGGAAGAGAGGGTAGAAAAAAATAGCATGAGGATATAGATAAAGGTATAGATTATAGATAGAAACATAGATATAAGTAAATGTACTTATGAACCAATAATAAGACATAAAATAAAGGGCCATTCTCAAGACATGGAGGAAGAGACTCATTCTGTAACTAAAATTAAAATCTTAAATTTCTCTCATTTCTTCAAAAAGATAGAGGAAGACATGGCTTCTTTGAAACAAGATCAGGTTGTCGTAACAGAAAGTGACTAAGACGAGGATAAATATGCCAAAATGTTCTGGTCAAAACAAGAAAAGGCTATATAGATCCATCCAAATTTTAAGATCAGCTTAAAAATTCTCACTTGAAGCCACAAAGCACAGCATTGATACTGCAGAAGTAGACTCAGTGATGTAGTGACAAATATAAGTAAATAAATCACCCTGAATGTATGTATAGAAAGTCTGGGGTAAAAATCAGTGAATAAGAAGCTGTTCAATAGGAGGTCAGAATCTGGCTTTACAATAAAAGAATTACAAGTAACTTCAAAGATTAAACCAAAGCAATAGAAACAGACAGTAATCAAAGATATAATAGAAGGTGATTTTCCTGCACTAAACAATGAATTAGAAGAACTTAAACAAAGAAACAGAAAATAAATCCACTTTTGGCTTAGCAGTGGCTTAACATCCTAGCAGTATTTCTGAATTTTGAAAACAAGGAAAAACATATAAGAAAGTAAAAAAGTTACCTATAAACCAGGTTTACCTCAGACTCCACCTGCACACAAAACTAACAAAATCGCAGAAAACAATGGAAAAATGCCTACAGATTTTTAACAAAGAAAGTTTGTGATACATTTCTAAACCCAGAACTCTAGTACTTATACGTGACAGCCATAGAAAGAAAATTCTAGTGATACCTCAACAGATAAGACACACAACTTATATCAAAATGAGAAACTCAAGAATTAGGAAGTTACATAATAATAAATAGTGGTCTTGGGCCCTGAAACCACTTGAATACTCTAAGGGGAACAAGCGCTC
The DNA here is from genome assembly GCF_016906955.1 of Phacochoerus africanus. Lineage (NCBI taxonomy): Eukaryota > Metazoa > Chordata > Mammalia > Artiodactyla > Suidae > Phacochoerus > Phacochoerus africanus. The sequence continues at coordinate 112,537,118 of NC_062545.1, forward strand.
TCGATGTCTGTCCATATTTTTGAAAGTGTTAAGCAGGTTCTTACTCCCACTTCTGATCTTGTGAATCAGAATCTTTGAGAGCTAGGGCCTAGACATTTGTGTTTCTCAAGAACTCCACAAAGGATTGTGATAGGCAGCCAAGTTGGAGAATCTTTGTGCTAAATGAGCAATATCTCTGCTTGAATTTGCCTTCTTAATCAATAGTAGACTTAATTTTTATCTGTTTATTAACTATTTTTATTTCTACTCTTGCGAATTATATGTGTTTCTGACAATGCACCTCTGAACATGTCGATATTTTTTCTGACAGTTTTGGAAATCTTTGTATATTAGGGACATTAAGCATTTATCATAAATGCTGCAAATGCTTTTCACAGTTCATCAGTACCTTGGACTGTTAAAAAGTCTATCCAGTCATTCACATTCACAGACATGGATTTTAACTCTTCTAGACTCTTGATCTGCATAATTTTAAAATGCTCACATACCTTTCCTGTGTGTCTAGCATCATACATTAAGAAAAGCAAATAAAAATATGCACATTTATAGGACCGCTGTCACACTGTGCATAGGAAAAATAACTGTATGTTGTAGAGACATTCGAAAGTAATTGGGACAAGAAAACCAATATGCACACATTGGGCCTTTTAAGGCTAGTCCGTGTTTAAAAAAAATATGTCAAATCCTTGTTCAAATGTAGAAGGGAGAAAAGGGCTTTAAGGGCTTTTTTAAGTCCATAATCCCACACAGCTCACCCAATTCTGATTGAGAACTTCCTTTCTAAACTCTCTGAGGAGGACCCACTGATCTTGTCCTTTTTGGGGTTTCCTTTGTTTTCATGTTTAGAAAAGCCTCTTTCACCCAGAGTTAATTTTTTAAATTGCTCTCTATTCTGGATTGATTTCTCACCTTTAGCTTATTAATTCATCTTTGTAATTGGTATACTATTATCCTTTCCATTTTTTAGATGACAGTATGAAAACTCAGAAATAATTTTAAAAACTTGGCTCAAGATCAGGTCTTCTGATTCTAAATCCATTATTCCCAGCAGCTAGGATATAAACTTGATTTTCAACCATGGTAGCCTCCTATAATTCTTGCTATCTCAGGGACTAGGCTAAAGGACGTGGCAAGAACAGGATAATGTCTGGCTTATGAACCCCTACCCTAGCCGGTGCAACAGCAATGGTTGGAGGGATGCTCTGACACTGTACAAGGCCACGGGGTTGCCATCTGCCTTGGGGACCAAGTGGGGGCCACCAATGTGTGTATTCGAACTTGAGTGTAAGAGTCTTTTCCAGGGGGATCTGTGGAACCTTCTAATACTTTACTTCCAATTATTTTTTCTATATATCTTAGTTTCCCAAGGAGCTATAGAACTAGTGCTCTTTCAAATATGAAAACAGAATCATTTCCCTATACAGTAGATACCAAAAAAAAATCAATCTCAGTGGTATGAATTGAATATTTTATTCCAGTATTTGTTTGAGCCTGTTAAGTGAAAAATAATTACTTTGATCTTTCAGAAAGGTGCTTGGTTCTGTTTTGAGAATTATTGGTAAACATTATAATGTGAGAGAAAATTGGGCTAGATATTGCCACACATTTATTCTACCTTCTAACATCTCTTTAGTAACTCTAATTCAGAAACATGGGTGCCCACAAGTACATTTTGGACCAAGGTTGACCCAGTATTAAATATGTCAATTTCTAACTACAGAGATTTACAAAAGGACCTAGGAGGGATTTATGTGTGTTTTTTTTTTTGAAAAATGATAAGTCCCTACTTGGTATAGTGGATTTTTATTAAGGCAAAGGAAAGTGATGCCAGTGTACAGCCTTAATTAAAAAGCTCAACTCTGCCATTTGTTCTTTCTTTCTTTGGAACAGGAAAAGGGAAGCGATCAAATAGAAAGATTCTGTTTTACAAACACTCATATTTTTTCTTGACAGCTCATTGATAGGACTACACTGTTCTTAAAGTATAAACTACTCACCTTGGCTTTCCATGTTTACATTCTTTTGTGGTAAGGATAAATTGCAAATCACTTTGGATGCTATCTCTTAAACTTTCCCTGTGAACAAAGCATACTTTTCTATGAGATGACTAAGATAATTAAATTAGTAAAATGTAGTTTAATGTGCCATGGTCAGTGTACCAAATTTATATGTATTGTCTACATATCATTCATTCATTCGTCAAACACGTATTGAATACTTAGGTACATGAAGCACTCTGCAAGATATCTGGAACACAAAAATGCAGACAGCTGCCCTCACAGAGGTCATAGGCTAAGGGACTGCAGTGAGTTAGATCATTGCAATATGATATGATCGATGCTTTCACAGAAGCACATATAAAGTACTAAGACAGAATGGACGGTGGAGGGGCCAATCTGCTTGTGAGAATCATGGAAGGCTTCACAAAGATTCTAATGTTGGGGCTGAGTTTTAACAAAATGGAAGTTTAGCAGCATGAATGTGTGTTTAGAAGTAAATAATCTTAGAAAACAGTGGTATGTTTGGGCAATGGTAAGAAAATCAGTCTTATTTTAGGATCTAGAAACTTATGTTGGGGACAGACATAAAAAGAGACTGAAAAAGTGGATCAAAGCCTAGATCGAAGTTATTACGCTTTTTCTGTACAGATAGTAAACATTTAAGGCTTGGGGGAGACTTACGGAACTCTATACCTATAGTCTGAAAGCAGTCATAGAAAATATGAAAATATGAAAACAAATGGGCATGGCTGTGTTCCAGTAAAACTGTATCTACAAAAAGAGTTGGTGAGGAGTTCCCTGGTGGCTCAGTGGTTAAGGATCCAGCATTGTCACTGCTGTTGGCTGTGGTGTGGGTTCGATCCCTGGCCCAGGAAATTCTGCATTCCAAAAAAGAAAAAAAAGACTTGGTGGGCCACATTTGGCCCACCCATGATGTAAAATGTGAAGGGTAGTTTAATGCCATATTATCTTTGGGCAGGTATAAGCATGGCATGATCAGATTTGTTTTCTAGGAGATGAACTGTCATATCATGCTGTGACAATGGAAGTAGAGATGGACATTAAGACTATAGTCTGGGTGCTGAGAAAGAAGGAGTGGAAAAGAGAAGAAAGGCTAGATGCTTTGAAATAGTTCCAAAGCAAAATGAACAGAAACTGAAAATAGAGTGGAGAGGGAGAGGGCAAAGTTGACTTTGACTCTGAAGTCTCCCCCATCAATACAGGGAGGATGGAATCATCCCCTTCTGTATCCTAATTATCCTGTTGTCTGTTTTGAAGATGAGACACAAGGTAAGCCCCAGAGGTTTGTGTCTAGGAATAGGAATTGTCCCATCTCAGGTCTTATTCTAATTGTCGAACCTTAAATAATAAAATTCTGGCTACACCCAAGACTGGTAGATCCATTCCCCTGCTAAATCCCTAGTGTTAAATGCTGTTATTTTCTGGAAAATCCTTAGACATCTTAGAATCTAAAGACACAGTGTAAGTACCCAGCCGCAAAAAAGAACAAAGTAATGCCATTTGCAGCAACATCGGTGCAACTACAGATTCTCATACTAAGTGAAATAAGTCAGAAAGGGAAAGACAAATATCATATGATATCACTCATATGTGGAATCTAAAATGTGGCATAAATGAACCTGTTCCTACACAGCAGAAACAGAGCCACAGACATAGAAAACAGACTTGTGGTTGCCAAGGGGAAGGAGGAGGGAGTGGGAGTGGGATTTGGGAATTCTATTACATTTAGAATGGATGCGGGAGTTCCCATCATGGCTCAGTGGTTAACGAATCCAACTAGGAACCATGAGGTTGCAGGTTCGGTCCCGGCCCTTGCTCAGTGGGTTAAGGATCCGGTGTTGCCGTGAGCTGTGGTGTAGGTCACAGATGCGGCTCGGATCCCGCGTTGCTGTGGCTCTGGCATAGGCCGGTGTCTACAGCTCCTAGCCTGTAGAACCTAGCCTGGGAACCTCCATATGCCTTGGGAGCGGCCCAAGGAAATGGCAAAAAGACCAAAAAAAAAAAAAAATAGAATGAATGGGCAATGAGATCATGCTGTATAACACAAAGAACTATATCCAATCTCTTGGGATAGACCGTGATGGAAGATAATATAAGAAAAAGAATGTGTGGGCATATGTGTGTGTGTGTGTGTGTGTGTGTGTGTGTGTGTGTGAGTGACTGGATCACTTCACTATACAGCAGAAATTGACACAACATTGTAAATCAACTGTATTTTAATAAAAATTAAAAAATAAATGTATAGTATAAGGAAAACACATGAAGGATGAAAAAAAATCCAACTTTTTTTTTCTGTTTTACATTCTTGTTTTATATTCTTTTCATGGATGTTGAATGTTCCAAATGGTTGTATCTACAAGATGTCCAGAGTACATTTGAACTTAAAAATAAATCACTGCCACGACTCAGAATAGAAATTACCATATCATAAATTTCTTAGTAATTTGTGTATCCCTGGGCACCTGGCCTTGTCACCGTGTATTTAAATCCTATGATTTACTCCTCACCTCTCCTCTGCTCTCTCACCTCCGTTTTTACTGTAATAGACAAGAGTCAACTCTTTTAGACAGAACATTTTTGCTCACCGTTAGTGTTTTGGCTTAGTCTCATCGACATGGATCAACTCAGAGGTTTCCTAAAGTGGCTTAAAAACTGAAATACTTTGTCTAGTCATTGTTTTTAAAGTATAACTTTCCCATGAAGCTCATTTAAAGACTTTTCCTATATCCTTGTTGTGACTCAGTGCTGGCTTTAAGACCTCAGTGTTCCTTGTTTGGGCTTCCTTGTGGAGCCATCATGCTTTGTGGGATTGCTGAGAACCCAAGACTTCTCTGCCTCCTCAGGGTATCACCTGGTGACCCCAAAATTCACAGCTCTGCAGAGTGTGCTTCACTGGCTTGCCTTGGAAATTACGGGTCATCTCACAGCTCCAGTCTAAGCCATAACACAAAGTGATAAATGAATTAGGTAGAATTTGTACTCCAGAAATCTTCCCACTCAAAGTTGTCTGCGTGTCAGTAAGGAAATTATAGCTCAAGTTCTTACATGTGTTTTGTTTTCCTGATTGGATGTATAGGCAAGCCAAGTACTTGTTCCCAGGGACTTTGCTTTCAAAATGAAGGGAACATTAAACACATTCTAGGCTTTTAAAAAACAGTTTAATTTGACTAAAAATATTATGGGTTAGGAAGACTTTTAGACTGCCATATACTAAAAATATTTTAGGGAGAAACAGCCAAATGTAATTAAAGCACAGTTAGGAATTAAGAGAAGTAGGTTCTTGTTTTGATTACTGCCAAAAAGTGTGAGCTGTGACCGAGTAAGTAATTTCTGATCTGTAAAATAATAAAGTTGGATTAATGCTCACTGTCCCAGCCAGCTTTTAAAGCATTATATTTTTGTCTATATAATTACAACAACTTTTGACTTTTGATAGTGCACCTAAGTAACTGTACTGAAGATGTGATTAAAATCATTATTATTAAACCTGATCAAGGAATTCAACATTAGGTTGCAAAAGTATTCTTAAATATTTATGTGATGGATATAGGAGTTCCTAAAAGATAATGCTCTGCAAAAAAATAAGATATTCCAGCAACTCTTCTTATAGTTTCATAGCAGTTTATCTTATTGCTTCTTTTCCTGTTTCTAGGGTGGAGAAGCAATCCAGATATTGAGAAAACTAAGAGGGATGAAATTCAATGTTCCTCAAATTGTGACCATAGGACCATCTTCATTAAAATCATCTATTTTTTTTTTTTTCAGTGAAGAGTTCTGGATCTGTCCTAGCTCTACAGAATTAAACTGCCCAAGGATGGAGCCCAGGATTTTGTATTTTAAACAAGAATTCTGGGTGAATTTAGTATAAATTCCAGGTGGAGAACCAGCAGCTGTGTTGTGAAGGTTTGGAGTTAAGTGGTTGAGAGGCTTTGGAGTCCAGTAAAGTCATTGTAAAAGTGACACTAATGAAATACACATCACAGGATTGTGAGGATTGCTAGGCACCGAATGCCTGGAACATAGTGTGACAATTACTGATGTCATAATTTTTGTCTGAATTGTTTAAACATTTGACTCAATTTTCCATTTTACCAATGGAAAAAGAACTGTTTTGTGGCATCAATCTTTATTGTTCAGAGTGGGACATTGGCAATTTGGCCTACCTCTTATGACTGTCATCTTTCCTCAGAAATGAGCTCTGTCTGGGATTGGAGGTGCAGGTTCTGAGCCTGGCTCTTCCATTGTGTTACTAGATTCAGAGACGGAGTTGCTGCTATTGCCCATCTGTACAAAGATGAGCCCTTATCACTTTGGGGAACCTTTGTCTCCTTTCCTTTGCTGGATCTAGATCTCAGAGAAGAGAACAGAGGAGATTCTGGGTTGGGTTGTCATTCTTTTCTTGCTTTCGTCTTCTTCATTGAGAAATAGAGGGATGGATGGAATGGTCTCTTAGACCTTTTCAAGTTCTGAAGTTCAAAGATAACATATAATCTAATGTTTTTGAATCATAATGTTTAAGCACTGAGAGAATTTAGTAGTCCTATGACAATAAATGACATACTGTCTTTGTGAAAACTGGTAAAGCAGAGAGAAAATCATAATGATTTGGGAATATTGGAAAATACCCAGTTTCTTAGATCAGCACCCCTCATTTCAGTCCACATAGTCAGCTGGCCTAAAATGCTTTTGTGACAGAATCTGACTAGATATGGTTATGTTGTGTTATTATGTAGCAATGACAGGGAGTATTTTCTCTTAGGAATAATCTGGTCAGAGAACTTGACATTGAGATTTCCTCAGTGTCTTTGGTTGGGCTTCCTAGAAGCAGAATCAGAGATGTGGTTTCTTGTCAAAGTGATTTATTGAGGGGAATTGCTCTCAGTTGAAACTTGCAAGGGAGTGGGGAGATCAGGAGAGGGCAGTGGAAGTAGCTGGGCAAATATGTGCGTTGAACCGACACCTAGGCACAGTGCCAACCCCCACCCCTACCTGAAAGCTCTGGAGCATACCGGCCCATCCCAGTTATCCTGCCTGGAATCAGCAGAACCTGCCTTTTTTACCCCTGTCAGTCAGTCATGGGCTATAGGTCATCATCCTTGCCCGCTACCTGTTGTATTCTTGATCTTAAAATACTTCATCACCAAATAAATATGTTTGCCCTAAGTTTTTAATAACTTTTTAAAGAAACATGATGGTATTTATTCTTCTTCTGTTCCTAGTTTTCTAAGAATTTTATTTTAATCGTGTGAGCAGTCTGAGTTTTATAAAATGCATTTCCGTGTCTGTTAAGATAATTCTATATATTTTTCCCTTAAGTTGTTCATGGAGATTAGCAGTTTTTCTTCTGTTCAACTACCCTTGCATTTCAAAGATAATCCCTTCCTAGGTAGGGTATATTATTTTTCAGGATGCTCACATTCTGTTAGAAATTTATGTATCTGTTGCCATAACTGAACTTAGCTTATTTGGCATTGAGGTTGTACTAGGCCCATCAAAGGACTTGCAAGCTTTCTCCCTATTTTCCTATTATTTAGAACAGTTTTAATAATACTGTTATCTGTGTATTAGTTTCTTGAGGATGCCATAACAAATTAGCACATACATGGTGGGTAAAAACAGCCAGAAATTTATTCTTTACAGTTCCAGAAGCAAAGACTAACATCAAGGTGTTAGCTGGGCTCTGCCCCCTGCAGAGGCTCTAGGGAAGGTGCTACTGTCTCTTCCAGCTTCTGGTGACTGTTTCTGCCTTAGCAGTCAGCCTCCGTGGCCGTTGTGTCCTCCTCTTCTGTCTGTGCCTTTCTGTTCTGTGTACCTTGTATAGGACACACCATTGGATTTAGGTCCCACCTAGATATTCAAGAACAGTCTCCTAATCTCAGGATCCTTAACTTAATTACATCTGCAATGGTTGTCTGCTTAAATAAAAAGTTAATATTCACACGTGCGAGTAATTTGACATGGACGTAACTTCTGGGGAGGCACCCACTTAAACCCACTGCAGTCTGTTTCTTGAAAGTTTAGTAGATTTCATCTCTAAAATCATTTGTTCCTGGAGGGAGTTTTGGGTTTAAAGTTTTGAATACTGGTTCAACTTCTTTAATGATTTTAGCCTATTCACTACATCTTCTTGAGTTTGTTTTGATACTTAGTTTTTTTCCAAAAAAGCATTAGTTTTGACTGTGCTTTCTAATTGTGTGAAGTAGTACATTGAATTCTCTTGAGATTTTCTAATCAAAATATATTTTTTCTAATGTGATACAGTGCTTTCCTAATATTGTTTATATATTTATTACTGTTTGTATATATTCTAGATATGATTACTTTTAAAATATTTGTATTATCTATTACAATACTATTATTTTGGTATACACTGTTGCTCTTCTTTTATTAATTTTTGATGAAATTTTTCAGACTCATCCAATTGTATCATTTTTAAAAGAACACAAGTCACTTTCTTTTGAGATCTTCCAGAGCCATCTCCTCTAAGATTTTTACCTCCCAGGCCCCATACTATTTTGGTATGAATGTTGTTGCTTCATTTTTTCTCGTAATACCTATCAGCATGTAGCATACTATACTTTTCATCTGTCCATCTTGTTTATTGTCTGTCTTGAAAGAAGAACATAAGAGCAGAGATTTTTATCCATTTGGATCACTACTGAATCCCTAGTACTTGGAACAGTCAACAAATGTTTGCTGAGTGAATGAACAAAATGTGTCTTAAATATGTCAGGCTTTATTGTTGCTTTGTTTTCTGTTCATTAATTTCTGTTCTTTACCAGTTGCCCTTTATTTTCTTTCCATTTCAGTACTTTTTCCTACCTGTTCTAACTTCCTGAGTTGAATACTTAAATCATTAACTTTTTATCTTCTTTTCTAATGTAAGCACTAAAGAGAAGCAATTTTTCTCTTGGTACCTCTCTAGCAATATCCTAAAAGTTTTTATTTGAAGAATTTTCATTGCCATTCAGTTCTAGATGTTTTACAGTTTCTTTATGATTTCCTCTTTCATCCATGAATAATTTAGTAATGTGTGGCTTATTTTTAGGGTTCTTTAGCTATTATTTTGCTGTCCGATTTACAGTTGCACCTCAGTGGAAAAATATGCTACTTGTAATATTAATTCACGGAAATTTGTTTATTTATCATGTGACCTAGTAACATGTAAATTTTGTAAATATGACATTTTTATGGTATAGTGTTTGTGGTATTACAGATATGGTAGATTCTTCGGTTATAGTTCACTTTCCTTATCCACAGTTTCTGCATCCACAGATTCAACCACCTGAGGACAAAATTTTGGTTGGTTACATCTACAGATGCAGAAACCATGGATACGGTGGGCCAACCATACGTTACTGTCCCTGAACTGGGGCACGTGATTCTCTTTAGGGTCAACATTTGTACTTCAAACTTTATTAACATTCCCTCTTATCACATTTATCTCCTAGCAATATGGTCATTGCATTGCAGTTTATCAAAATCCAGTGCTTTCAATAAAGACATTATGCATTTTTTGCAACATACACAAAAAAATCAAATAGTAGTTGAATATCACCCATCAGGCTGTTCATGTCAGTGGTATTGTATACTACTCCAAAGTATGAAAGTTAAATTTCAGGAAAAAAAAAATCTTAATTTTTTAAAATAAAATATTGTGAAATATCTAAAATGTTTTCTCTAAATGTGTCAATTGAAAAAAAAAAACTTTTTCTGATCTTTTTTAAAAAATTGTTTTTGGAGTTCCCATCATGGCTCAGTGGTTAACGAATCTGACTAGGAACCATGAGGTTGTGGTTTCGATCCCTGGCCTTGCTCAGTGGGTTAAGGATTTGGCATTGCCGAGAGCTGTGGTGTAGGTTACAGACGCAGCTCAGATCCTGAGTTGCTGTGGCTCTGGTGTAGGCTGGCAGCTACAGCTCTGATTAGACCCCTAGCCTGGGAACCTCCATATGCTGCAGGAGCAGCCCTAAAAAAGACAAAAAAAAATTGTTTTATTCTAGTTGATTGATAAAACTCTTATAAACATTATTTCCCTTACTTGATGAAACTAGTGACTCAAAAATGAAAAAAACTGGCTATCTCAAATGTACATGAAGCCATAACTTTTTAAAAGTTTATTTTGAACAAAGCCTTTTTTTATGCTAAAAAGGTTATCCTTGGAAGTTCCCTTGTGATGCAGAGGGTTAAGGATCCCGAATTGCCGCAACTGTAGTGCAGGTTTGATCCCTGCCTAAGAGCTTCCACATGCTGCGGGCATGGCCAAAAAAAAAAAAAAAAAGCTTATTCTTTTCTGAGAGGAAGATATTTTCATCCTGAAATGAGAATTTTTAACCTAAAAGAACATTTTTTTCCATTTAAAAATTATTTTCCTCAATCTAAGGGTTAAAACAAAATGTCCAAAAAATTAAACATCAAAAATGTCAGCAGCACATGGTGACCCAAAATGTGAATATTTAAATATATGTGTCATGTGTTATGATATTCAAGATAGTAAAGGCAAGCCTCAATTCACAAAGAAAGATGCCTTTATAAAAACATTGTTTTGTAAACCAGTTTTTAGAACTTGAACCACAGTGGTCCCCAAATAATGTTATAGAAAGATAGTGAGATCCTAGGCTAGCACAATCCCTAATGATCTGTTAAGTCCCAAGGCACTAGGAATGCAGATTAATGTTATTTAGTCACTGATAAAATAATGTTTCTGAAAAAAAAAATACGTTTAGACTTCTAGCTTTGGATGTCAAGCACCCATCTCCCCATTCAGTAGTCGGACAGAGCTGCCCCTTGCTCTTCCCCGTTCAGCCTCAGGCTGCAGGGGAGGAAGTGTTGAGGACAGTTACAGAAGCAATGTTTGCGAACCTGGGCTCATTGCTGGTGCAATACCCTCCTTTCCCAGCCCGGACTCCTGTGCCCTTCCCTCTTCTTTTCTTTTCTTTTTTTAAATGAGTTTTTTTTTATTATTATTATAGTTGATTTACAGTGTTCTGTCAATTTTCTACTGTACAGCAAAGTGGCCCTATACACACATATGTATGTGTGTGTGTGTGTATTCTTTTTCTCACATTTTCCTCCATCATGCTCCATCACAAGTAACTAGGTATAGTTCCCTGTGCTATACAGCAGGATCTCATTGCTTATCAGTTCCAAATGCATGGAAACAATCTAAATGTCCATCAACAGATGAATGGATTAAGAAGACATGGTAAATATATACCCTCTTCTTACCCCATTGCACATACTCATTATGAATTAGTAGGAATGCACAGGACTAAAAATAGCAAAGCAAATCAGGAGAAGGGCAGCTTTGCCTTGTGGTTGGAATCTTTCCTTTGCCCCTTGCCCACAGTCAAGTCTTGGTTTTCAGTGCTCTCTTGAAATCAAAAGAAAGTTTTCTTTGAGCAGACTCCTGCACCACACTTGGACTACAAGATTTTCAGGCCTCTGCTAGCTCTTTGAACTGTAATTCTCTCCCCATGAGTTAATTTCTACCAGCTTGTTTTTGTGAGCCCTTGATAGCCAGATTTGTAAGAATACTTCATCTAGTTCAGCCTGATGTCCTTGATTCTCAGACCTGTCCAAAGGAGAGCAGTTTAGTCCGTGTTTCAGACAATGGAATATGTTTGCCTTCTTCAACTTTAAATGCAAATTTCTTAAGTCTAAAACCCAGCTCAAAATTTTGGGCAAGTAGGGGATGCAATATTCCTAGATCCCCCTAATTACTAGAACAAAATAGTGGTTATATTAGTTGATAATTCATCAGCTACTAGGAACAGAAAATCTGACTGCTGTTGCTTTCACAAATAGAGGTTTGTTTTTCTCAAATAAGCAATCTAGGGTAGACATCTGTCAGTGTTGGTTCAGCTGCTCAGCATGCCACTGGGGATCTGGGCTTTTCCTCCAACATTCCCCATAGTGTATTGGATTTTTGTTCTCATACTTGTCAACCATGTTCACAAATGACCACCCCAGAGTCCAGGCATCACAAGCCAGTATGCTCATCCAAACCTACCCTCACCTGCCTTCCAAAACACTACTGTGATCTCCAGTCCATCTCTGCTTCCACAATGCTCCCACTCCCAAATCCACTTGCCATGTTATGGCCAGGATGATCTTTCTAAAATTAAAAGCAGATTCTATTTTTTCCATGACTCCTATGTCCCTAGTAGAATTGGAAGGAAATCCAAACAGGCTGCAAGGTTCTAGGGATTCAGCCACTGCCCCCTTTTGTCCTTCATTTTCCCTCCTTTTGCTCGATAACCCTGCTTTCTTGCTGTTCCTTAGAAATATATGCTTCATCTCAGTCTAGGCCCTCTGCACTTGATAGTTGCATTGCACAGAATATATTGTTGCTTCTTGTATTCCATATATAAGTTCCAAAGCCATATATTCAGTGAAACCCTCTCTGACCATCCAAAATAAATTAGCCATGCCCTCTGCCCTCTCCCCCTGCCCCTTAGTCATTCCCCTTTTCCATTACATCATGGCTACTCAGGGATTCTTGCTCCTGGCTGCATATTTGAATCACTTGGGAAACTTTAAAAAATACCACATTTCAATCCCTATTTCGTAATTCAAGTTTAATTGGTCTGGGATGGGCCCCAAGCACTGGTGTTATTTTTAAAGTGTCCTACGTGGTTCTACTGTACAGCTATAATTGAGAATGACTGGGCCACATGGTTAAAGGTAAGGAACCATGAACAATAATTATAGATAGTCCTATAATACTGACTTTTTTTTCTTGATATGATTTAACTTGATGAGGAGGAATTAGAATAATACTCATTCTTATTATATATCCCCTGTGGCATCTTGTGGGTATTTGTGTTAAATCAAGACAGGGTCAAGAATTATTTTCTTAGAAGAAAATGATCCAAATGATAAAACAGCATTTGCCTTGTGTGTGTGTGTGTGTGTGTGTGTGTATGTGTTTGGTTTCTCAGTTAGTTTACCCTCTGCACCCCCTCAGCTAACTGTGTGGGAGTTGTCAGTTTTGGGGAGATGGATGGTGGAGGCAGGGACCTCAGGGGGCTCTCAGCAAGCCTGGAGCCGGCCCGAGTGGTCCATGAGAGGGAAGGCACGGGTCAGAGGCTGACAGATGGTCTTTCTGCCACACGGATGGCAGGCAGATGGCTCTGACAGTTTGGACAAGGCCGCCACTTTGGGCTGCTAAGGCGGAGCTCGGAAAAGATCTTTGAAGAAGCCGCCGATGACAACCCTCTCTCTCGCCCTGAGCAGATGTTGAGCCTGAAGACTCACAGGAGGTGGAGAGGGGGAAGAGAAGCAAGAAAATGAGGAGGAGTGAGAGACTGTGGCTTGCTTGCTCTGTGAAGGCAGTCCTTCCACTCACCCTCTCCTGTCATACTGTGGAGTGTGGAGGAAAGAGCAGGAGGCAGGGTGTGGAGAGGTTAAGCACACGGCTGTCACTGTGCACAGCTGCCTAAGCCCTGGCTCTGCTGCTCACTCAGTGCATAACCTTCATGGGGTACCCAGCATCTTTTCATTCCTATTCTTAAGGACTGAGTCTAACTCAGAGCATTGCCTTGGGTGGGGGGCACATCTGCACTGTACTCAGCAAAAGACCTGGCCCCCATAACAACTCAAAGCAAGTGGGCTACAGCTTATGCGGCCCAAGGTTGAAGAGGAAGTAAACCAAACCACGAGGTGAGGTGTTCTGAGAAGGGAGCGTCATGAAGTGATGGGAAGCTAATCCTATGTTTACCTCTAAATTAGTAATCATCTTTACTAATCCCATGAGGCCCAGGATCATTACTTAACCCTCTGCAACTGTTGTTTGCCTGGGCAGGATTTCTTTGTTTCTGGTTATCTCTGCCAAAGGCCCAGAGGAGGTTTTTTTGACTCTCCCACTTTGTCAGTAGACATTTGGGAATGGCCGCTGCAGCAAGCACGCCTGTCCTCTTTTCCCCACACACTGGATTTTGCAAGGCCTCTTGGCACAGTACTACAGCAGACATTTAATTAACATAAAACACTGTATAACACCAGCAAGACAGTAGCTAGATTGGGAGCTGGCAATTCCCCAACCTCTTGGCAGCCAAGTTCTCAGATTCAGGTCTGTCCTTCAACTTGCTCAGAGTGGTTGAAGATGCAGGAGGTCTCTCCTACCCCAGAGCTATGACCTCTGAAGCTCCTCCACCAGCATTTTCTAGGGTTGGTGCACCCCCTTTTCCCACCTATCTTTAAGGACTCACCATCTCCTTTGCAGCCACTGGGTCATTTCAGCTTCAGGTTAAATAACTTCTGCAAGCTACAGGTCCAATTCAGGACACCTGTGGCCTTTAGAGTCTTATCTTTCCTTGCTTATGTCAGTGTGTCTTCTTTGAAGCCTATTGCAAATCCTCACTCTCCAGCTTTCACCCTTTATAGGACCAGAGCCTGATGTTCCCTTGGAGGCCTTCTTGTCTCACCTAATTTGCATGTCATGCCTTATTCTCTACTTAATTGAATCATTGCTATTTTAGCTCATGTTACATGGGGAAAAAGGAACATGTTCTATTGCTCAGCAGAATGTGATCAACCGCTTGTTGTGGGCCCAGCAACTAAACACATAAGACTAAATGAGGTGTTCTCCTTATTATTGAAAGGATGTGTGGTCTGATGAGAAGTGCCACACATATGCCTCACTGCAATGCAGGGTAGAATACCCTGGAAGCCAAAAGTGTGGCCTGTAGAATCAGAGGACAACAAAGAATTCTGAAAGCAGCATTTTCCAGCCAAGATTCTCTCATGACCACCCTCCACCCCACCCTGGCCTTTGTTGTTCCAGGTACAGGCCTTGGGGCTCCCAGATGCATGAAGGTGAATGATGAGGGGTGTCAGGAAGGGCTTTCCTAGGATCGCTCTCTGTGGCCTTGGCTAGAGCTGAGATGTCAGCGTTTGAGATTGGTTTGAATTGTCATCATTTAGGGAGCAAGCATATCATGCCTAGATGTCCTTTTGGATTCCTTTATCCTACTTTTCTTCTTTTTGATCATTTCTTACTCCTTCTAGGAGAGTCTGACAAACTCTGATTGAAGGTAGGTACACATGGAGGCTTATTTAGGATTAGGCCTACACGTGGGCAAATTTCCTTTTCTCTTTAATTTAGCCAAGAAAATTGCCTGATTTTCCAAAAGTTACTTTATTAGAAAACCAGTGACTGGGGTGGGGGTGGGAGTGGTGGGTAAGCGAGGAAACACAGCAGATGGAAGCACAAAACCCAAACCAGAAATAGTAGCATTTACTCATGCCATTTGCAGCAGCATGGATGGACCCAGCAATTATCATACTAAGTGACTTGAGTCAGAGAAAGAAAGACAAATATCATATGAGATCACTTATATGTGGAAACTAAAATGTAATACAAATGGACTTATTTACAAAACAGAAACATACCCACAGACATAGAAAACAAACTTAGGGTTGCCAAAGAGGAAAGAGGTGGGGAGGGATAAATTAGGAGTTTAGAATTAGCAAATAAAAACTACTATATATAAAATAGATAAACAACAAGGTCCTTCTGTATAGCACAGAGAACTGTATTCAACATTCTGTAATAAACTATAATGTAAAAGGATATTAAAAAGAGTATATATATATACACACACACACACACACACACACACATACATATATGTGTATATATATATATAAACTGAATCACCTTGTGGTACACCAGAAACTAACACATATTGTAAATCAACTATACTTCAATTTTTAAAAAAGGTAGCAAAGATGGAAATTCATAGGTCTACTAGGGCATTTTATTTTGGAAATATATATGAATGTGTTTTTAAAAAGGAGAGAGAGAAATAGTAGCACTTACAGAGATGATATGAAATGATGGTATGACTGAGGGAAATGATTTTGAGTATTAGGAGACCTAGGCTCAGGTCCTTGTGTAACTACTCCCTAGTGTGCAATTTTCTCTGAACTTTCATTTCCTCCCCTGCAGTACCTACCTTTCAGGTTTGTTTCACAGATCCAGTTCTATGCTGTTATATGAATGCCCATCATTTGGTTAGATGAGCACAGCTTATTTCACACAGATCCTTTTCCAAGTGTGATCCGTGGACCAACTGCATTGGCCTTACCTCGGTGTGAGAAATGCAGACTTTTGGACCCCACCCCAGACCTAATAATGAATCAGAATCTGTATTTAAACAAGATCCCAAGTGATTCACTTTTAAACATTAAAGGTTGAGAAGTCCTGGACTAGACCACTAGTTCTCAAATGTGGTGGCACATTAAAATCACTTAGGGAACATTAAAAACACTGGAGGTTGAAGTTCCTTTCCCAGAAATCGTCATATAATCAGTATGAGGGTCAGCCTGGACATTGGGGTTTCTAAAAGCTCCCCAGAGTGATTTTCATATGAAACAAATTTTGAGAATCATGGTTTTCAACCAGTGCGTCTCAAACCATCTCTGATGAATGACCATTTTGCTTGTAACTTTCCAATCCGTCTGGTTGTAAAATTAAAAAGTGTCGCATGCCTTAAATATAACAGCAAAGTCAAATTGGTATAGAAGTGGATAAATTCTTATTCTTGATTTGTTCCTTGACTTGTCACAAACCTGTAACAGAGAGTTTCCAGGCCAACAGTGGTGTTTGGGCCACACTTGGACTGAGTCACACTGCAATCCAGGCCACCCTGCACAATTAGGAAACCAGCCCCCCTCACCCCATCACCACTGAGTTCCTTCCTGTAGGTCAGAAGCTTGGAATAGATTCTTTATTTTATTGAATGCATATTATATGGCACCTGTCTTGTTCCAGGTACAGTTCTAAGTGTTTTACACATATTTACTAATATCAGCATTAAACTAACTTATCATGAACTCCTTCCCTTTTATAGGAACAGAAACAGAGGTATTGGAACTTTAAGTAACTTGCCCAAAGTCAGAGGTGGTCCATGGTAGAGGCAGGATTTTGAACCCAGGCCATCTGGCTCTTAATCATTATGCTACCTCACCCACAGGTACTTGTGGGAGAGAAGACTAGTCTCCCATGTACACAACCTCTCATTGGTCATCTGCCCTGTCCCTTTGACCCGTAAATGTCTCTTAGTCCCATCCTTCCATCTCCATCTCTTCATCCTCTTCCTACTCACTGCCTCCATCCAGGCTCTCATCATCTCTCTCCTGCATTATTGCAATAATCTCACCTCTCCCTTGTAACGTATCCTCTGAACTTTCATCACAGTGATCATTTCCAGATGCAAAGCTGAAAAGGTTATAAATCCTTCAATGGCTCTAAATTAGTCAAGTTCATCTTCCTAAGAACTGCACAGCAGCCGCTTTACAATGGAGCATTGCCTGTCCAGCCTCCTTCTTGTCCCCACCCCTTTGCTCACCCTAGCCAGGCAGAACCAACTACACTAGTCATGGACTTTGCTTCAGCTACCTATGCATCACTTCCATTGTGCATTTGGTTTCCTCAGTGGAGGTCCTCTCTCTAAGAATAACTCATCCTTCAAGGTATAGTTGTAGTGCTTCCTCCCCCAGGAAATCTTTCCTGAACACCCCCTGCTATACCACACGTGGTAGCTTGTCATTTCCCCTTTATGCTTCTCCCATAGCATTTGTAACCCTGTAGATCAGTGTGTTAGCATTCCTCTTAACTATGAGCTGCTCCTAGCAGCAGTGGCTATGCTTTAATCAATTTTGTATCTTTAAAACTAGTACAAATCCAGGATCACAGCAAGTATTCACAGTTTACTTGGAATGAATAAGTGAATGAATGCAAGCAGAACTATTAACCTCTTTAGGGACACAGTAGATGCCCCCTTGTTCCCTCCCTTACTTCATTACTCTGCTCCCTTGCTCCCACACTACCTTCTGCCTTTGTACAGGAAAGCTCAGTGTCCTCATTTTGGCCTTGCCAAACTCTTCAGACTGTCAGCTTAGGGCATCTGCCCCTTCCTCCTGAGAGCATCAGCTGTTGGGCAGCTGGCACCAAACAGTGGTCTAGCTTCTTCTCGTAGCTTCCTTGCTCTCTGTGCCCTGGAAAGAATGTTAAATGTGTACACAAAATACATGGTAAAATATTCATGAATATATTCAGAAGAATTTTGTTTTGCTTAAGCCCCTTTTGTCTGAAAATAGAGCAGAAGAGACAGAGAGGCATGACACACAAAAGCATGGAGAGAAATATACAGTCAGCAATTAGGTGCAACTGATCCCTTTGTACCAGGTTATCTAATGACCAGTCTTAAAACATACCTGGATATCAAAGAAGAGACATCCTCCCATTGTTGGAAGAATATGCCTTTTTAAATAATGATTTCTATTTTTTCCATTATAGCCGGTTTACAGTAAATTTCCACTATAGCTGGTTTCTGTCAATTTTCTACTGTACAGCAAGGTGACCCAGTCACACGTACATGTACACATTCTTTTTTCTCACATTATCATGCTCCATCATAAGTGATTAAATGTAGTTCCCAGTGCTATACAGCATGATCTCATTACTTATCCATTCCAAAGGCAATAGTTTGCATCTGTTAACCCCAAATTCTCAGTCCATCCCATTCCCTCCCCCTTGGCAACCACAAGTCTGTTCTCCATGGCTATGATTTTCTTTTCATTTGTGCGTATTTTAGACTCCAGATATAAGTGATATCATATGGTATTTGTCTTTCTGTTTCTGACTTCACTCAGGATGAGAGTCTTTAGTTCCATCCATGTTGCTGCAAATTGCATTATTTCATTCTTTTTATGGCTGAGTAGAATTGCATTGTGTATGTATACCACATCTTATTAATCCAATCATCTGTTGATGGACATTTAGGTTGTTTCCATGTCTTGGCTATTGTGAATAGTGCTGCAGTGAACATGTGGGTGCATGTGTCTTTTTCAAGGAAAGTTTTGTCTGGATATATGACCAAGAGTGGGATTGCTAGGTCATATGGTAGTTCTATGTATAGATTTCCATCGTGGTTGTACCAACTTACATTCCCACCAACAGTGCAGGAGGGTTCCCTTTTCTCCACAACCCCTCTAGCACTTTTTATTTGTGGACTTATTAATGATGGCCATTCTGACTGGTGTGAGGTAGTACCTCATAGTAGCTTTGATTTGCATTTCTCTAGTAATCAGTGATATTGAGCATTTTTTCATGTGCTCATTGGCCATCTGTCGCTCTTCTTTAAAGAAATGTCTATTCAGGTCTTTTGCCCCTTTTTCAATTGGATTGTTGGCCTTTTTGCTGTTGAGTTGTATAAGTTGCTTGTATATTTTAGAGATTAAGCCCTTGTCATGTGTATCATTTGAAACTTTCTCCCATTCTGTAAGTTGTCTTTTTGTTTTCTTTTTGGTTTCCTTTGCTGTGCAAAAGCTTGTCAGTTTTATTAGGTCCCATTGGTTTATTTTTGCTTTTATTTCTGTTGTTTTGGGATACTGACCTGAGAAAACATTTGTAAGGCTGATGTCAGAGAGTGTTTTGCCTATGTTCTCTTCCAGGAGTTTGATGATGTCTTGTCTTACATTTAAGTCTTTAAGCCATTTTTTGTTTCTTTATGTGCATGGTATGAGAGTGTGTTCCAGTTTCATTGATTTACATGCAGCTTTCCAGTTTTCCCAGCACCCCTTGCTGACAAGACTGCCTTTTTCCCATTTTATATTCTTGCCCCCTTTGTCAAAGATTAATTGACCATAGGTGTCTGGGTTTATTTCTGGGTTCTCTATTCTGTTCCATTGGTCTGTATGTCTGTTTTGGTACCAGTACCACACTGTCTTGATTACTGTGGCTTTGTAATAAAAATATAACATTTTTTTGTGTGTGTGTGCTTTTTAGGGCCACACTCACAGCATATGGAGGTTCCCAGGATATGAGTCTAATTGGAACTGTAGGCATCAGCCTACACCACAGCCACAACAATTCCAGATCTGAGCCGTGTCTGCAACCTACACCACAGCTCATGGCAATGCCGGATCCTTAACCCACTGAGGGAAGAATATGCTTTTTAATGACTATCTTCCTTCTGTATTCATGACCATGAATCATAACGTTGTTCTGCCTTCACCCCACCTTTCTAACATCTGTCCCATCATCCCTTTAGGCGACCAGGCTTTAGTGAACATGGAGAATTGGGTCAATCCGATGGCATTGCCTCAGCTTGCCTGGTGTTGTGCATGAGTGGACTGTGGCAAGCCCTCAGGGCAGGCAGCTGGGTGGTGATCATGGCTGGTGCTATCAGGTAGCCTTAAGCAAGCTGGGATTGGTCCCCCCTTTTGGACCTTCCACTTGTGTTTTCCATCTCATTGGTTTCCACAGAGTGACCTAGTTCCTTCCTCAATCAGCCCTGTCCATAGGCATGCCTCATACTTCTAACCTCCCATTTTCACCTTTTCCATTTTTTTCCTCCCTTCCTTCCCTATTTCATTTTTTCCATCTGTCTTATGACCACCTTTTCTTCCCTCTATGAAGAATAATTTTTGGAGTTCCATGTTGGCCTAACATGGATCTGGCATTGTCACTGCTGTGGTGTAGGTTTGATACCTGGCCCAGGAACTTATACATACTGTGGGTATGGCCAAAAATACATGCATACATACATACATACATAATTTTCCTATCACTGCCAAACCTGGAACAATAGATATGTAGTAAGTGCTTGTTCATCATTTACTAGAGTCATGGAAGTTATGCTTCAGTGAGGAGACCCAAAGCCCATTACCCATCAAACCCATCGAATGACAGACCTCATGAGACATTTCAAAAGCCAACAGCTGTGATATTGTTCTGTGTTCGGTACTTTCATTTTTCTCATCTTTGGTTCAGCTCCCACTTGAAGTCACCATTATTCTCTGTGGCATGTGGAAAGCTTGGAAGAAATCAGTGTCCATGTCTAGGTGTTGTGGAGTGTAGGGAAGCAGCATCTTCTCCCTGAAACAGGGGTAGGAGTAAGAGCAATTCCACCATGCTCAGCCAGGGCCTGGTCTCAGCAGGGCTATTGGAAACCAGTTAGTGCATGGTGAGGTAGCGTAATGAGGGGGTCCAGAAAAAGAATTTAAGTGTTCATATCATGACCATGAGGGGCAGAGGCGTGGACAAGCTCTCTGATACAGCTGAGGGCCGTTGAGGAGGCTATCTCCCAGTGCAACATGCTCAGGGGGCTGTGTCTCCATCATCTGTAGCCAGAATAGATTTGGATGGCTCCAATTTGAAGGAAGACAGAGCCTGATACAATGAATAGAGCCAGGGTCTTTAAGTTAGGTGGAGCAGAGTTGGGATTCCAGACCGACTCCCTTAACTTAATATTCCACTACCTTAATCATGATTTTCAAAAGTTACAGTGTCTCTGAGAACCAGTGTGCTATTAGTAACATAGGGATTAGTAACAGGTAAGAAGTCTGATGAGTATTAACAAAAATAAAAGCATAAAAAGCAAAATAATTTCAGTGCCTTATGTGTATCGTTAGGTGATCCAATGATCATGAGTGTTAGTTTCTTGTCCCTTCTGTCCAAAATGGGAGCTTACAGACACTTGACCTGTCCCAATGATGGGCATTACCAATCATACTATTTTTCACACTACCAACTTCACAAGCGTCAGAGGAGCGGATCCAGGTAGCTGCCTCTTATCCATGAAATTGGTGTGAGATGTGACTTTTTCTGCCATTTTGCCTGCAAATCATGCCATTTAAGCAATTGCTTGGCTCCCTTGCTAATTGTTAAATCTGTGTCTAAGTCTACCAAGAGATGCAGGCAATCTGTGTGAAGGTCTCCTACTTCAGAGGTCTAGAGGCTGAGGATACTGAGAATAGCCCCTGATCTCTGTAGCCTAATGACAAAGACAAAATTTCAACTTCATAGCAGGTATGCTATGGCAGAAGGATGGCTAATGTTTTCTGGAAGCAGCAGCAGAAAGGGAGTGACATAGCCAGAATGCTTCCTAGAAAAGAGAGCACCAGAGCTGAATGAGAGTTGAGCAAATGAAGAATGGAGTAGGTCATTGTACAGGTAAGAAGACATACTGAGAAGGGAAACAGGGGTTGAAGAACGTGGTGTGTGCAGAATACTGTTTCTGGAGAATAAAATTGAAAGGATGAAGTGAGAGGAAGTGAGGGTGGAGTGTTAAAAATGAGCCCGGTCATAGAAAAGCCTGCATTCTATGCTAAGGAGCTGGTACTTTCATCTCTAGACAGTGGTAATCACCAAAGTATGTTTACCAAGGAAGGAGCATGGCCAGAATGAAATCTTAAATCTGAAGAGGGGTGTGTGGCCTGGAAGGGGAATGCTTGGGAAGCAAGTTAGGAGGAGGTTGGTGCTGTAGGGCCAGGGGTAGAGAGGAGGGGACTGAACTGACAGCTATTTAGGAACTGAAATATATGGTGTATGACTGACAAAAGGTCATAGGAACAAGTCTTGAAAATGAGGCACAGAAGGCCCCAGAGGTCCTGCTTGCCTGGAGTCCATTAGGAAAAGTCCATTGTAAGGAGAAACCAAGGCACAAGCATGAACCGGATAGCTTGGGACACCTGAACTAAAAAGAATAGTCCTCCTTATGTGGAAACCCAGAAACTCTGAAAGAAATTCTTCTGTTCACAATAGCCAAGACATGGAAACAATCTAAATGTCCATTGACAGAAGAATGGATAAAGATGTGATACATATATATATTCAATGGAACACTACTCAGCCATAAAAACAATGAAATAATGCCATTTATAGCAACATGGATGGACCGAGAGATTGTCATGCTAAGTGAGGTAGGTCAGTAAGAGAAAGACAAATACCATATGAAAACACTTGTATGTGGAATCTAAAATATGATCCAAATGAACTTATCAATGAAATAGACTCATAGAGAACAGACTTGTGGTTGCCAAGGGTGGCAGGGGAATGGATGGATTGGGAGATTGGGATTAGCAGATGCAAACTATTACTATAGAATGGATAAACAACAAGGTCCTACTGTATGGCACAGGGAACTATATTCAGTATTCTGCAACAAACCATGAGGGAAAAGAGTATTTTTTTAAAAGTATGCATAACTGAATCACTTTGCCATACAGTAGAAATTAACACAACATTGTAAATCAACTATACTTCAATAAAAAAGAAATTCTCCTTGCTAAATAAAACCAAGGAAAAGAAGCAGTGGCACCTTTTAAAAATAAATTGATCTCTGTGGTCAGTAATCTAAGATTATGGGCTATATGATCACAGAGTATCCAATGCCTTCTATTTACTTTAAAGGTAATTTTCATCCTAAATTTTTTTTTTCTTTTTGCCTTTTCTAGGGCCGCTTCCCACGGCATATGGAGGTTCCCAAGCTAGGGGTCGAATCGGAGCTGTAGCCCCCAGCCTACACCAGAGCCAGAGCAACGTGGGATCCGAGCCAGGTCTGCAACTGACACCACAGCTCACGGCAACACCGGATCCTTAACCCACTGAGCGAGGCCAGGGATCAAACCTGCAACCTCATAGTTCCTAGTCGGATTTGTTAACCACTGTGCCATGACGGGAACTCCGCATCCTAATTTTTTTAAGACACAAGGTCCGCAAAAAAATAAGGATGGTGTTATTTTACAGCAAAAGAATGAGGGAAAGGAAAAAAGGGGAGAAAATTGAACCTGAGTCTGTAGGCTCAGTGAGGTTACTTAGACCCATTTTCCAGACCCTGTTTTCCCAGCTGGGGTAGAAAGTCAGCCAGCTTGTTGGTCAGTGCAGTACACTCACTGGGCCAGCAAGCACGGTCACTGTGCCTGAAAAGGCCAAGCCCCCTGCTCTCCTTTTGCTCAGCTCCTGCACTCCACCTTCCTCCACGCCCCTGAGTGGTTAGATCATAAAAGTTATGATCTACTCAAATCTTTTCGGGAAGGAGAGCAGTAAACAATATATGGATAAAAAGGAGCAGAAGCAAGTCTATGCTTCGAGTCCCTATTATGTGCTAGGCGCTGTGCTGTTGTTTTACTTGCATCGTTCCTTCATTAAGAATCATCAAGAGTGTGTGTTGCACTTCACAAGACACTGTTTTGATGTCATGTACACCTATTATAATAGAGGGGAAAACATGGATTCTAGTGGAAAAGACTCAATTTTACATCCCAGCTCTGGACTTACTAGCGATGTGACCTTCAGCCACTTCCTCATCTTTCTGGAAACCTGCATCCTCATAGTAAAAACGAAACAAAGAATGACTGGATCTATCATGGCTGCGATAATATCTGCAAAAGAACTTTATAAACCACAAACACAGTGAAGCGTTTTCAAACACGTAGATTATTAATTAGATGTCCTTTGAATGCGTGCTATTGCAACTTGAACTTGCACTGTGAACTGGCATCTGGTGAAGGGGCACATGGGGAAGGACCACGCAGAACTATGTATTTTGCAGGGTCCTCAGATGATTCCTCTAAGTGTTTTCAGCTGTAAATAAGTGCTCTAGCCTTGTAGGCTCCGGATTTTGCTAAGTCATTTAGGAGTTACATGCCTGCCAAGGAGGTGCGGGAGGAGCGTAACTTGCTGTGCTGCTCCTGTGAGTGTGAACTACACTTCTCAGGTACGACAGGGCTGGCAGGACTATTATAATATTTGGTGTGATGTTGCCTTCTATTATCACCACCTTCCCCTCTCCTCTTTTCCCAAGCTGTGAGAATGGGAGAGGTGCTATATGGTTCATATGACTGGGCTGTATTTGAGGGTTGGAAGAAAAGATGTATACATGCATTGTACCTTAATAAATTGCCCTTCATGATGTTAGAGTACTTTATACAGAGTTTGGCGGTCCAGGACCACCCACAATTTACCAGAAACTGGAATGTGTACGTGGGATTTTTTTTCCCAACTGAAGACAAGTAGTATATCCTTTTTCTTCACTACATCCCCAATACATTTTTCTTTGTCATATTTAGTCATTTCACCCCTCAAAGAGCTATCCAAATGCTTAAGAATGGAACCCACGGTTGTTGAAAATCACCAGGAGGTATTGGCAATGCTGCGTGTGGTGGCTGATACCATCAGAAGGCCTAAAACTAGTGGTTCTCATCCCTGTCAGCACAGTAGAATCACCTGGGGAGTGTTGGAACTAATCACAATGCCTTGGCTTCCTCCCAGGTTTAATTGGTTTGGGTGAGGGCTCAGAAAACTTAGTAATCCACAGACACTGAAGACTCGGCTTTACTTGGAGCAAAGGGTCTCCACATTGACTATGTATTGGAATCACCTGGGAAACTTGGAAAAGTACTGATGCCTGGGGCCCACTCTCAGGGGTTCTCATTGATTGGGCTGGTGTGCCCTGGGTATCAGGATTTTTTAAAGTTCCCTGCTTAATTCCAGTGGAACCAAGGTTGAGAACTGGAGACTTAGAGGGAGACAGAGGAATCTTCTCTTACAAAAGAACAAGTTGTAATTGACACAGCCAAACTTAAATGAGAAGATATATAGGGCTACTCTTAGACCGTTCATTGTTTAAGGCTCGTTGAAGTAAGTACCTTTTATTTTTAAAAAGTTTAATCAAATATCTCGACCTTTTGCATAAATCCTAGCCCTGAATATAATCTTAAGATGTGAATAAATTGCTTCTTCCTTAACTTAAATCTTGGTTCAGACTCTCACTGAGATGACTCATGATTTTTTTGGCCAGTTTGTTGTCAAAAGTCTCTGGAAATTTATTCTCAACCTTCTGCCCCCCTTTTCTTGCCTCAACCATAAAACCCTCTGCCCCCCCTTTCCATATGGATTTATAGAGCTCTTCCAAGGCACCAATGATCCTGCCTTTCTATCCAGGCATTGCTTAGGAACATCAGCTCCTCTTGACTTCCCAGGATCCCCTCTCTCCATACAGTTAAAACACATGGCTTCTAGCCCTACACATTTTGGTTCTGGCTTTTAAATTCAACCCCAAACCCTGTCTGGATTTCACTTGGGATGCATTGACGATATAGATCAGTTTGGAACAAGTAATATTTGAGTTTGGGGTTAATAGATGCAAACTATTGCATTTGGAGTGGACAAGTGATGAAATCCTGCTGTATAGCACAGGGAACTGTAATTACTTGTGATGGAATGTGATGGGGGATAATATGAGAAAAAGAATGTGTATATATATATATATATATGTATAACTGGGTCACTTTACTGTACAGCAGAAATTGACAGAACATTGTAAATCAACTGCAATAAAAATTATAAAAAAGACCATATACTTTTCTAATTTAGTTATTCTTTAATGTCATTCAGTAAAGTTTTATAACCTTCTCTGAAAGATCCTGAACATATTTCATTATATGCATTCCTAAGTTGTTAAGGCATTGATTATATCTTTTAAAAAAAGATTCATTGCCAGTATATGATTTCTGTATATGTAGATCTTTTAACCCAGCAAACTTAACTGTACTCTTAATAATTCGAATCATTTATCTGTAGATTCTTTCAGATTTTCTGAATATAGAGTCACATCTGAAACAAAAATGACAGTTTTATTTCTTCATCAAAAATTATGCTATTTCTTTTTGTTCTCTTGCTGTGTTAGGTAAGATCTCTGATGTCTAATGAAAATATTTAGTGAAGGTGGTAATAAAGACATCTTTATTTTCTCCCTATCTCAAAGGGAAACTGTTCAATCATCACCTATGTTAATTGCTGAGATTTTTAATATATTTTGTAGACATCCTTTATCAGTTAAAGGAAGTTCTCTTCTTTATCTAATATGATAAACTGAATGATTATTCCTAACTTTCCCCCTTTTCGTGTGTCCATGACTTTGCAAAAAGTGCAACGTGACATTGAAATTCTTCCCATTTAAGGTGGCATTTCCCCACACCCAGGGATACTGAGTTTGACTGAATGCTTATTTTAACTAGTAGAATATTCACAGAAATGACTGTGTGCCAATTCCAAGGCTAAGCATAAGGAGATAATCTGTGTTTCTGCTTACTCTTTTGTTGCTCCTGCTAGCAAAAGAAAACACATCTTTGATAGTCTAATAGTCCAGATATGAACATAATTGAATCCACCAAAAACTCAAAATAAAGCCTGAATGAACAATTTTAGATTAGCCCACTATCAGGTGACCTGGCATTTTGTTACATTGCATTATTATGTCAGTAGTTCACCAATATATATATAATTTGCTAGTAATTTTTTAAAATTACAAATGAATTATGAATTCTATAAAGGGTTGTCACTTTATTGAGTTGGGTATTTTTTTCCTTTAAACTGTTAATATGGTGATTGCATTAATTTAATTTGTTTTCTTGATGTAAAACAGCCTTGTATTTCTGGAATAAATCCTACCTAGTCATGATATATTCTAGTAGTTTTTATGAATTTCTTGATTTGGTTGGTTAATTTTGTTTCAGACATTTTCATCAGTATTTATGAATGAGATTCTCTGAAATTTTCTTGAATTGTCTTTGTCAATCTGGGTAGCAAAGTTATGGTGGTCTTACACAGTAAAAGATGGGGATAACTTCCTATTTTTCTGTTCTTTGGAAAATATCATAGAAAATTGATATGATCTTTTCTTTAAATATTTTTAGAACTTATAGGTGAAGAAATTGTGTCTCAACTTTTCTTTGTGGAAAAAAGTTTGACTACTACTTTACTTTTATTCATAGTTATGTCAATATTCAGTTCTTCTGCTTATTCTTGAGTCATTTTTAGTTATATTTTTTTCTAGAAATTTGTTGCTTTTATCCAAATTATTTATAATATTTCCTTATCTATTTGGCATTACCACAATTAGTGTATTTCCATTTCATTCCAGATAATGATTATTTGTAACATCTCTTTTATTTTAATTTTGATCAATCTCACTAGTTTTACTAGTGAGATTTTAAATATTTTTAAACTATTAACTTATTAAAGAATAAACTTTTGGCTTTGTTGGTGTTCTGTTATGTGTTCTTTCTGTTTTTCATTCCTATTCTTGTCTTTTTAACTTCTTTCCTTCTTTGTAATTTCAGTACTTTGAAATTTGTTAAGCATTGCTTTATGGCTCAATATAGATTAAATTCATATTCTGTCTATCTTAAAAGAATGCACAGTATACAGTTGCTAGGCATTGTGTTCTCTATTTATCAGTTAAACCAAGTCTGTTAATCATGTTCACATCTTCCATATATTTACTATTTTATTGTTGGTATTGTTATTGGTTTGGCTGTCAGTTACTTCTACAATTATTGTAGATTTTTCTTTTTCTCTTGGTAGTTCTGTAAATTTTTGCTTTGTATACCACTACAAATTTCAAATAATTCTATCTCCCTGGTTAGTACAATCTTTTATCTTTATGAAAATTTCCTCTTTATCTTTAGCATTTTTGTCCTTTGACTTTAGGTCCCCTTGGTCTGATGACGATGTAGTTACACTGGCTGTCTTTTGATTAGAATTTCCCTGGTATGACATTTTCCATCCTTTTACTTTTAACCATTCTATAGTTATGTGTTATAGATATATATCTTATAAATAATATATGGTTGGCTTTTTAAAATCCATTCTGATATTTTTGTCTTTTATTTAGGATATTTATCCATTTCTATCTAATGCAATTGCTGATATATTTATATTTACCATCATATTTTGTGCTTTCTCTTAGACCCTCCCTTATGAATTTGTTTTTATACTAATTATTTTTATCTTACTAATAATTCTACTAATTTTTATCTTTTATCTTGTTTCTGTTCTTTAGGGGTACCTGGGTGATTACAGTATGTCTTTGCAATATATCAGAGGCTAGATTTAATTCTTTGTCTTCCCCAAAGTTAAGAAATTTAGAAGTTAAATTTCATATCTATCCACTACCCAACTTAAATGCTATTGCTGCAAGTATTGTAGTGTGTCCCAATTCCGTTTTTAAAAACAAAACAAGACAAAACAAAAACCTTAGGGGTTCCCATCATGGCTCAGTGTAAACGAATCTGACTAGTATCCATGAGGACGCAAGTTCGATCCCTGGCCTCACTCAGTGGGTTCTGGTGTTGCAGTAAGCTGTAGTGTAGGTCACAGATGTGGCTCAGATCTGGCATTACTGTGGTTGTGGCATAAACTGGTGGCTACAGCTCTGATTCAACCCCTAAACCTGGAACCTCCATATGCTAGTGGTGCGGCCCTAAAAAGACAAAAGAACCAAAACAAAACATAACAAAACCTTAGTAAATGTATTAGTTAGTTAATGTTAGAGGTTATAACAAGTAAATCCTGGAATCTTGGTGGTTGCACTATAAAAGCTTATTTCATATTTGTGTTCCAGTCCACCAGGGGCTGTTTCTGGTTGGATTTCTTTCTATGTGGTCATTAAGGGATTCAGGTTTCTTCCATCCTGTGGCTCCATCCTCCTTTTAGTCTTTTGATCACTCTCCATTAAGCCAGCAAATAGGAGAGAAGATGCCCCCATTTCTTCTCCACTTTTTGTGTGTGTGTGTGTGCTTTTTAAGGCCACATCCGCAGCATATGGAGGTTCCCAGGCTAGGGGTCTAATATGAGCTACAGCTGCTGACCTATGCCACAGCCACAGCCATGCAGGATCCAAGCTGCG
The DNA here is from genome assembly GCF_016906955.1 of Phacochoerus africanus. Lineage (NCBI taxonomy): Eukaryota > Metazoa > Chordata > Mammalia > Artiodactyla > Suidae > Phacochoerus > Phacochoerus africanus. Next base: position 112,566,624 of record NC_062545.1, read on the forward strand.
TCTGCAAAACACACCTCTGCTCACAGCAATGCTGGATCCTTAACCCACCGAGCAAGCCCAGGGATCAAACTCATAACCCCATGGCTACTAGTTGGATTTGTTTCTGCTGAGCCACAATGGCAACTCCTCTTTTCCACTTTTTATCAGAAGTAACCCATATCACTTTTGCTCAAATGCTAGTGACCAAAATTCACCACAGTGCATATATACTTGCACTTAACTCAGGTTCCTTAATGAGAAAATGGAGAGAACAGTTGTAAGTACCTCGACAATATTTGTGAACGTGAAACAGTATTAAGTAAGTTCTTGCTATGTTCCAGGTCCTGTACTAAGTGCATAATTTTTATCATCTAGTATAATCCCCCCATAATTTTTAGGAGCTAATTCATTTCCATCATCAGAGAGGGCAACCAAAGCTTCCGGTAAAGTGACTCTTTTGATTGGAAAGTAGCCTGTACCTACTTCTGTCCCATACCTATCTCTTCATAACAGAAGACTCCTTCAAGGCTAAGTAAGCCTCTTCCGATTCCTCTCATATCTACTTACTTTATTCTTCTATTTGCACATCTAAACCACACTCTTTGCACTTATAGGAGCCACCTTACATGGTTCTTTGCTTGTTCTATATGGACTAATGTTGTCTCAACTAAATGGTAACTTCCCTGATGTAATGTAACATGTCTATACTTAATTTATCATCCCTAAACTGAAAGCTCAGAACACTGCAAAAATCAAGGTCCTAATGCCTATTTTTGATAATGCCTGAGACTTTTAAAAAATTCTCTACAGTTCTTCACATAGGGCTAAGCACATAAAGGGTACTCTACAGATTGCATTGATTGATGCACAAGTGTATCTTTATATGCAGGATTTGCAAAATGTCTAGGTGGCCACAAACAGAATGAACCAGATTGCCATTGAACCTAATTATACGATTTTGAATTTTAATTCCCTGGGCTTTACCTTTCTAGTCTATAAAATCAGATATCTGTACTCAATATCATATGTCTTTTTAATCTCTAAAATTCCTATAATTTTGTAGAGTTTTGGGATAACAAATATATTAAGTTCTTAAACAATTAAATTCACTTAATCCTCTCAAGAAGTCTATTGATAAGTAATCATTATTCCAATTTTATAGATGAAAAATATAGGGCTCAGAGAGGCCAAATAACTTTTATAAAGACACACATTTACTAAATGGAAGAAGTGAGATTCATGCCTGGGTCCCATAGAAACCAAAGCACATTCTTCCTTCTTTCCCACTCAGCCTCCTAAAAACCTCTGCCTTAGCAGTAATGGAAGATTTTTATCAGATTTCCTTAACTGCTTTTCCTCTAAATGGACTGTCTCAGGCCTAACCATGTCAGAGAAAATCCTAAGGCTATTAGATCAGAAATCAGTGGCTGGCAGCTCCTCCTTGCAAGGTGCGTGTTTGGCTCACTTTAATTTGTCATTCATTAAGCCCAAAGGAAGGGAAGGAGGGCCATCTTTACTCTGCAGGAGCCAGAAGAAGAAAGTTATTACCCAACATAACTCAGCATAAGCACTTGGGTTTCGTTTGGGGTTGAGATTTTGGCAAAGGTTCAAAGCTTTCCATTTTCTGTGAAGCCATTGCTCATTCCTGTCAGGAGATCAGTAAATTTTGAAAGAGATTCCAGAACTGACGGATGAGTCACAGATGTCCGGACTCCATAGAACCTTGCTTGCACAAATGAAATGACCAGATAAGATCCTGCAACTTCATTGTGTGCAGGGATGTTTGCCATCGAACATAATATAGAACTGGTTGTTAATACCAGTGGATGAGAGGACACAAGATTGTAAAAAGGACACTTAGAAGAATATCTAGAGGATCTCCTGAGACATTGGTCTATCTGTGCTTTAAGATACTGTCAGGTGCTACAGAAACATGAAGAGTGTGTCAGGAACAGCTCAGGGTAGTAGGTAAGGATGTGGGATTTGGAACATGCTGGCCTAGCCTGGGGTCGAATCCTAGTTCTTCCTTCTATTCATGAATTTCAGTTTTCTCATCTATAAAGTAGGAATCACATTAGCAGGATGGGCTATTGTGAAAGCAAAATGAAAAAACATATATGAAGGAGTTAGAGCAACTCCCAGAACACCATAAATGCTCTGTAAATTGTAGGATTTTTTTAAACATTAAAATAGCAGGTTTGCAAACCTTAAGGACCATATACGGTTCACTATGTTTTGGTAAACCACATTGTCCTTTTTGGTTTTTTAGCTGGGGGGACTGAGGCCCAGACAAGTGAAATAAATGAGTACTTCATTTCACAAGTGATGCAGAGAGAGGGAAGAACTTAGGTTTCTTGGCACGTAAAACTTCCCCCTGTTTCTTGACACAACTAGCTAGAGAACCTCCCAGCATCCTTTCTTGTCTAGTTCATCTGGCCCAGGATGAGCATAAAGGAGGGTGAGAAGAACAGGATAGCCCTGAGTGTCTTTGAGCTGTTGGAGGTCTCTGTTAGGCTGGGTCAGGTCACCCTAGGTGCTTTGTGGGACTTCAAGTTATGATTTTATCCTGGTTTGTTTTATTGTTGTTGTTTATTTTGGTACTTTTGTTTCCTGTAGCAAACTAGGCTGCGAAGTCTCTGAGGGAACTTTGGGAAAAGAGGAAAGACTTACTGGCCCCTGACCTTTAGCAGTCTGGCTAAGACCTTCAGTAGGTAAGATTTTTCAACCTGGGACAGACCTGAGAGGCAAGTTGAATATGTGCTGGGAGGAATTGCCTACAGTTGCCAAAACTTGACAAAAAACTAGAAAATGTCTTAAAGTGTCACTAAAGTATCAGAGGAAAGGCCATTGAAATATAAATTCTAGAAAACAACAAAAAGAATACTACTGAAATTTCACATTTTGGGTTTGTTCTCAGACTATCTCATTAGAGCCTGGGTACCAATGGAGTAAAATGTTCCTGACTGGAAGGACTAGCTCTTTGCCATCCAGATGAATTGCAAAGAAAGGGCACCATGGATTACCAGGAAGCAATTCTGTCTTCCCATGAATGACCTCTCAGGTCAATTTCCCATTACTTAACATTCAGTGTCGGGGATGCCAGACAACATCAAGAAAATGATTAAGCCCTTTATATGTCACAATGTTGTTCCCATGAAATACAAGAAATACAATGATGATACACTGTACAACTTTATTTCAGATTTATACTGTTTTATTGATTATTATTTTACTCTGTGTATATCAAATATATCAGTTATGTGCTTATGTCTGGGTGTGTATGCATGTATTACCCCAGTGATCACTGCAGATCGAGTAAATATTCATTCAGTAAATATGTGTTGAGGGCTTACTATATGCCAGGCACTCTTCTTTTCAGTCTGTTGCTGTCTTTGTTTTTTTTTTGGGGGGGGGTTGTTTGTTGTTTTGTCTTGATGTTCCCAGGCTAGGGGTCCAATCAGAGCTGTAGCCATTGGCCTATGCCAGAGCCACAGCAACTCGGGATCTCAGCCATGTCTGTGACCTACACCACAGTTCACAGCAACGCTGTATCCTTAACCCACTGAGCGAGGCCAGGGATTGAACCCTCATCCTCATGGATGCTAGTCAGGTTTGGTTATTGCTGAGCCACAACAGGAACTCCATGTCTTTGTTTTATAATCATGTCCCTAAAACTTCTTCCACACTATCAACTACAGAGGAATTAAGAGAGAATTTAAACTAATTTTAAGCAAATTTGGTCAAAATAGAGTCTCCAATGAAAGCCAGTAGTTCCATTTATCAAGATAGGTTCCTTAAAATGCTAAAAATATTATGTCCGCAGTACATGCTTTCTCATAAGGAGAAATCAAAGGGGACTCTGTTCAAGGTAGCATCAACCAGATTCCTACTGACTAGCTAAAATTAAAGTATTCAGATTATGGTACTGTAATTTATAAAAAAGAAACCACTTCAGATATTTAAGGCTCCTATGCTTTTAAGGGAACTTGATCTACTAAATGAACTGGTAAATAGCTCTTCTTTAATGGAACTATAACTTATATGCTGAAATATGTATAAGCTATTAAAAAGTAGAATTTCTGTGCTCAATTATATTTTAAAATTTTTTAAAAGATGAAACTGTTGAACATTCTTTACCTTAAAAGAACACTGTGAGATAAAAGATAAATAATTGCTAGATAAAATATTCTGGTTTATCACATTATATGCTTTAAATATGTGTATTAATAATAATTAATTATTGAGCACTTGTTAATGTGTCAGGCACTAGTGTTGAGTTTCTTGGATTTGTTATTTCATTTAATCCTCACATTACCACAATGCAGTAGATACTATTCTTACTCCTTTTTAGCAGATGAAGAAAGTTAGGAATAGAAAAGGTAGGTAACTTGCCTAACAGTCCCATAGCTGGTCAGGTGATAAAGCCATGGAGTCTGTGTCTAGAAACAGCAGGATGGAGCAGAGGAACATGGTCTTGGAGACAGAGAACATTTTGGATTAGAGTTCTGACTCTACCACTTATAGCCTGTGTGACCTTGGGGCACACTATATATTCAGCATTGCTATGTTGCAGACAGCTTGGCTGGTAGACAACACTATATTGATTAGGAATTATGCCAACTGAGTCACTGTGTGGTACTGCATACAAGATACGTGTATTAACTCATCAATAAGTTAATACAGTATGGGGATATACTGATAAATGAGTATATCCCTCAAGGGGAAAAGCAATCCTGAACTGGTAGTGTTTGCTGATTTCTTTGCTGTAAATACTCCTCTATGGCTGATTTTAGGGTGAAGTAGCCACATACTGAATTGAAAGAGATACACACAATCAAGTCCTCCAAGATGACAAAAGGCAGCTCCAGTATGCCACTGGGAGAAACTCATTCTCACAGTCAACACCAGGTATGTACTGAGTATGTAGTTTAGGTCTTCAGAGTGAGTGGGAACATTTGGACATCGGGCAAATCACAGTATGATCATGATACAGTTTACTTAAATGCCTGCAAGGAGGTTCATCACAGCATTGCTCAGGATAACAAAAAACTTGGATACAACTCAGAAACAAAACCTAGGGGATTAGGAGATACTACAGTGCAATGCTGAAGTGCCCAAAACATTCACAAGAGTAAATTTGGATCAATGAGTGAGATTATTTTTTTATTACAATTGAGGGACATTGTCATGGATACATTCAACAAGTGGAATATGATTTTAGGTGGACATGGAGACTCAGAATACAAAGAAACAGCATTTTAGAGGTAGAAGGAGGAGCATAATGCCAATCCCGTAACGAAGAAAGATTTAGCATTTACTGAAAAATAAGGCAACTTGGCTATATAAAAGAATACTGGCCTATTGGCAATACAAAAGAATATTCCATGGCAATTAGTAGTGCTATACAGTGATGAAGGGGACTAAATGAATCGTGCAAAGCTCTTAGCTTAGGGACTGGTACATAGTTCAGTACACATTAGCCATAATTATTATTGCAATAAATTAAAGTATCCCATATGATAAAATAATGGTCATTAGACATTTATAGAAGATATATTGACATAAAAACATAATCACAATTTATTTTTGAGTAAAAAAAAAAAGGTTGTATCTTATTTTGGAAATGTATATAAATATAATGCTCAGTTTTGATTATAAATAATATCTGAAATGTTATAGGTATTTCTTTATGGATGGCATGATATAGTGTCATTTTAATTTCTTTGTTTTGCTTGTAAAGATATCCAAGTTTTTCTACTGTGAATTTGTGTCATTTTTGTTATTAAAAATAATTTATTTAAATTTCAAAAGAAAGCACACCTGTATAAATATTTCTCTCCTTGTTTGCCTAGAAGAAAAATTAATATTTGTTCTATGGTTCAACAAGAGAAGTTTTTGGCAAGTCTTTACCTTGTTTGTTTTGCTGAATAGGAGATTTGTTAATACCTAGACAGAATGCTTGGAAAATATATTGAATCCTATACTCCCCATGAACCTGCATGGCTAAAAAACAGAGCAGGCCCAGAGAATGGGAATTGTAGCTAGAAAAAGTAAGAAAATTTTGTTTATTTTTTATTTTAAACATATTTTCATATTTAAAGTAGATTTTAAAAGAAATAATTGCTCTTTCATCCAGTGTGGCAATCTGTCTTTTAGTTAGTGTTTAGAATATTTACATTTAATAAAAATATTAGTATACTGAGGTAGAGGTTTATCATCTTGCTGTTTGTTTCCTATTTATCCTATTTATTCCTTGTTCCTTTCTTTTTTCCTGCCTTCTTTTGTACTAATTGAATTGTTTAACAATTCTATTTTGTTTCTACTGTTGGCTAATTAGCTATATACATTTTCTTTAAATGCTTGCTATACATATTGATTTTTTCTTTTTTTATTATTATTATTTTTTCTTTTTTTGCTTTTTATTCTATTTTTTTTGTCTTTTTGCTATTTCTTTGGGCTGCTTCTGTGGCATATGGAGGTTCCCAGGCTAGGGGTCGAATCGGAGCTGGAGCTGCTGGCCTACGCCAGAGCCACAGCAATGCGGGATCTGAGCCGTGTCTGCAACCTACACCACAGCTCACGGCAACGCCGGATTGTTAACCCACTGAGCAAGGGCAGGGACCGAACCCGCAACCTCATGGTTCCTAGTCGGATTCGTTAACCACTGCGCCACGACGGGAACTCCTTTATTATTCTTTTTAATAGTTATTTCCCAAATATAATTTTTTTATACTGTACAGTATGGTGACCCACTTACACATACTTGTACTCATTCTATTTTCTCACATTATCATGCTCCATCATAAGTGACTAGACATAGTTCCTAGTGCTACACAGCAGGATCTCATTGCTAATCCATTCCAAAGGCAATAGTTTGTATCTGTTAACCCCGAGCTCTCCAACCACCCCTTTCCCCCCTCCCCCTTGGCCACCACAAGTCTATTCTCCAAGTCCATGATTTTCTTTTGTGTGGAAATGTTCATTTGTGCCTTATATTAGATTCCAGATATAAGTGATATCATATGGTATTTGTGTTTCTCTTTCTGACTTACTTTACTCAGGATGAGAGTCTCTCATTGCATCCATGTTGCTGCAAATGGCACTATTTCGTTCTTTTTTATGGCTGACTAGTATTCCATTGTGTATATATACCACATCTTCCCAATCCAATTATCTGTCAATGGACATTAACGTTGTTTCCATGTCTTGGCTATTGTGAATAGTGCTGCAGTGAACATGCAGATGCATGTGTCTTTTTCAAGGAAAGTTTTGTCTGGATATACACCCAAGAGTGAGATTGCGGGGTCACATGGTAGTTCTATGTATAGATTTCTAAGGTACCTCCATACTGATCTCCATAGTGCTTGTAGCAACTTACATTCCCACCAATAGTGCAGGAGGGTTCCCCTTTCTCCACACCACCTCCAGCATTTGTTATTTGTGGACTTATTAATGATGGCCATTCTGACTGGTGTGAGGTAATACCTCATAGTAGCTTTGATTTGCATTTCTCTAGTAATCATTGATGTTGAGCATTTTCTCACGTGCTTGTTTTCCATCTGTACATCTTCCTTGGAAGAATGTCTATGCAGGTCTTTTGTCCATTTTTCAATTGGGTGATTGGCTTTTTTGCTGTTGAATTGTATAAATTGCTTGTATATTCTAGAGATTAAGCCCTTGTCATGTGTATCATTTGAAACTATTTTCTCCCATTCTGTAAGTTGTCTTTATGTTTTCTCTTTGGTTTCCTTGCTGTACAAAAGCTTTTCAGTTTGATTAGGTTCCATTGATTTATTTTTGCTCTTCTGTTGCTTTGGGAGACTGACCTGAGAAAATATTCATGAGGTTGATGTCAGAGAATGTTTTGCCTATGTTCTCTTCCAGGAGTTCGATGGTGTCTTGTCTTATATTTAAGTTTTTAAGCCATTTTGAGTTTATTTTCATGCATGATGTGAGGGTGTGTTCTAGTTTCATTGATTTGCATGCAGCTGTCCAGGTTTCCCCGTAATACTTGCTGACAAGACTGTCTTTTTCCCATTTTATGTACTTCCTTCCTTTGTCAAAGATTAATTGAGTTCCCGTCGTGGCTCAGTGGTTAACAAATCTAACTAGGAACCATGAGGTTGCGGATTCGATCCCTGGCCTTGCTCAGTGGGTTAAGGATCCAGCATTGCTGTGATCTATGGTGTAGGTTGCAGACGTGGCTCCAGATCCCACGCTGCTGTGGCTCTGGCATAGGCCAGTGGCTACAGCTCTGATTCAACCCCTACCCTGGGAACCTCCATATGCCCCGAGAGAGGCCCAAGAAATGTCAAAAAGCCAAAAAGCCAAAAAAAAAAAAGATTAAGTGACCATAGGTGTCTGGGTTTATTTCTGGGTTCTCTATTCTGTTCCATTGGTCTCTGCCTGTTTTGGTACCAGTACCACATTGTGTCTTGATGACTGTGGCTTTGTAATTTTGCCTGAGGTCTGGGAGAGTTATGCTTCCTGCTTGGTTTTTGTTGCTCAGAATTGCTTTGGCAAATCTGGGTCTTTTGTGGTTCCATATACCTTTTTGGATTTGTTTGTTCTAGTTCTTTGAAAAATGTCATGGGTAATTTGATAGGGACTTCATTGAATCTATATATTGCTTTGGGTAGTATAGCCATTTTTTACAGTATTAATTTTTCCAACCCAGGAGCATGGAATATCTTTCCATTTCTTTATATCTTCTTTAATTTCCTTGATTAATGTTTTATAGTTCTCAGCATATAAGTCTTTTACCTCCTTGGTCAGGTGTATCCCAGGTATTTGATTTTTGGGGGGTGCAATTTTAAAAGGTATTGTATTTTTGTATTCCTTTTCTAATATTTCATCATTAGTATACAGAAATGCGACCCATTTCTGAATGTTAATCTTATATCCTGCTACTTTTCTGAATTTGTTGATCAGTTCAAGTAGTTTTTGGGTTGAGTCCTTAGGGTTTTCTATATATAGTATCATGTCATTTGCATACAGTGACAGTTTTACCTCTTCTCTTCCTGTTTGGATGCCTTTTATTTGTATTGTTTATCTGATTGCTGTGACTAGGACTTTCAATACTATGCTGAATAAGAGTGGTAAGAGTGGACATCCTTGTCTTGTTCCAGATTTTAGTGGGAAGGTTTTCAGCTTTTCTCCATTGAGTATTATATTTGCTGTGGGTTTGTCATAAATGGCTTTGATTATGTTAAGGTATGTTTTCTCTATACCCACTTTGGTAAGAGTTTTGATCATGAATGATGTCAGACTTTGTCATATGCTTTTTCTGCATCTATTGAGATGATCATGTGGTTTTTGACTTTTCTTTTGTTAATGTGGTGTATGACATTGATTGATTTGCATATGTTGAACCATCCTTGTGCACCTGGTGAATCCCACCTGGTCGTGGTGTATGATCTTTTTTATATGTTGTTGGATTTGGATGGCTAAAATTTTGTTGAGAATTTTTGTGTCTATATTCATAAAAGATATTGGCCTATAGTTTTCTTTTTTGGTGCTATCTTTGTCTGGTTTTGGAATTAGGGTGATGGTGGCATCATAGAATGTCTTTGGGAGTGTTCCTTCTTCTTCAGCTTTTTGAAAAAGTTTAAGGAGAATGGGCACCAGATCCTCTTTATATGTTTGGTAGAATTCACCTGTGAAGCCAGCTGTTCCTGGACTTTTATTTGGGGAGTGTTTTTATGACATATTCAATTTCATTTCTAGTGATCAGTCTGTTCAGTTGATCTATTTCTTCTTGATTCAGTTTTGGCAGGCTGTAAGTCTCTAGAAAGTTGTCCATTTTTTCTAAGTTGTCAAATTTGTTGGCATACAATTGTTCATAGTATTTTCTCATGTTTTTTTTTTGTATTTCTGTAGTATCCATTGTGATTTCTCCTTTCTCATTTCTGATTTTATTTGTTTTTTTTTCTCTCATCTTCTTGGTGAATATGGCCAGAGGTTTGTCAATTTCACCTTTTCAAAGAACCAGCTCTTGCTTTTATTAATTTTCTCCATTGTTTTTTGAATCTATTTTATTGATATTCTCTTTGATCTTTATGATTTCCTTCCTTCTGCTGACTTTAGGTCTTTTTTATTCTTCTTTTTCTAATTCATTTAGGTGTTGGGTTAAGTTGTCAATTTGAGATTTTTCTTCTTTTTTGAGGAAGGCCTGTATTGCTATGAATTTCCCTCTGAGTACTGCTTTTGCAGCATCCCATAGATTTTGAGAGGTTGTGTCTTCATCATCATTTGTCTCAAGGTATTTTTTTAATTTTCTTCTTGATTTCCTCATTGACCCATGGGTTTTTTAGTAGCATGTTTTTTAGTCTGCATGTAGTAAGATTTTTTCATTTCTTTTCCTGTGGTTGATTTCTAGTTTCATGCCATTGTTGTCAGAGAAGATACTTGAAATAATTTCTATACTCTTAAATTTGTTCAGGTTAGCTTTGTGCCCCAGTATGTGATCAATTCTTGAGAATGTTCCATGTGTACTTGAGAAGAATGTATATTCTGATTTTTTTGGATGTAATGTCCTGAAAATGTCAATTAAGTCTAACTTTTCTATTGTGTCCTTTAGGATCTTTGTTGCCTTATTGATTTTCTGTCTAGAGGATCTGTCCATTGTTGTGAGTGGGGTGTTAAAATCTCCTACTATGATTGTCTTCCCATCGATTTCTCCTTTTATGTCTGTTAGTATTTGTTTTGGGTACCTGGGTGCTCCTATTTTAGGGGCATATATATTGATGATTATAATATCTTATTCTTGAAAGGATCCTTTAACCATTAGGTAGTGTCCTTCTTTGTCTTTCTTAATGGCCTTCATTTTAAAGTCTATTTTGTCTGATATGAGTATTGCAGCTCTTACTTTCCTGTCTTATCTATTGCCATGAAATAATTTTTCCCATCCCCTCACTTTAAATCTATATGTGTCCTTTGCTCTAAGGGGAGTTTCTTGTAGACAGCAGATTGAAGGTTTTTGCTTTTTTATCCACTCTGCCACTCTGTGTCTTTTGATTGGAGCATTTAGTCCATTGACATTTAAGGTGATTATTGATAGGTATTTATTGCCATTTTAACCTTTGTTTTCCAGTTGATTCTATGTTTCTCTTTTCTTTTCTTCTTTTTTGGGATGGATGATTTCCATTTATTTTATGCTTGAGTACTTTTTAGTTTTTGCGAATGTAACTTTCGGTTTTGATTTGTGGTTGTCCTGTTTTTTAAACATGTTAAGCCCTTCCTATATCTTCATGCTTTTGCCTGATAGTCATATAGGCTCAGACACATCATTAAAATAAAAATACAATCTATATTTTCTTATTTTCCTTCCCCACATTGTATGATTTGATGTCTTTTTTTTTTTTTTTTTACATCTTCATGTTTGGATCTGTATGCTGGCTTATTTAAGTGATTGCTTTCCAATTGTGGTTTCCTCCATCCTAATCCTTCTTCTTCTTCTTGCCATTTTTTGGGCGACTCCCACAGCATATGGAGGTTCCCAGGCTAGGGGTTGAATTGAAGCTGTAGCCACTGGCCTATGCCAGAGCCACAGCAACATGGCATCTGAGCCATGTCTGCAACCTACACCACAGCTCACACCAATGCCAGATCCTTAAGCCACTGAGCAAGGCTAGGGATCAAACCCACAACCTCGTGGTTCCTAGTCGGATTTGTTAACCACTGCACCACGATGGGAACTCCGTCCTAATTCTACTTTTTCTCTCTTTTCTCTCTCTCTCTCTCTCTCTCTCTTTTAAATTTAGAGAAGCCCTTTTAGTATTTTTTTTAGAATGGGTTTGGTATTGCTGTATTCTTTTAGCTTTTGTTTGTTGGAGAAATTCTTTATGCCTCCTTCTAATTTAAATGATATTCTTGCTGGATAGAGTATTCTAGGTTGCAAATTTTTTCCTTTCAGCACTTTAAATATGTTTTGCTACTCCCTTCTGGCCCGCAGTGTTTCTGTAGAGAAATAAGCTGATAGCCTTATGGGGGTTCCCTTATAACTAATGCTTTGCTTTTCCCTTACTGCCTTTAGAATCCTCTCTTTATCTTTAAGTTTTGCCATTTTTATTATAATATATCTTGGTGTGGGCCTGTTTGGGTTCAGCTTGTTTGGGGCCCTCTGTTCTTCCTATATCTTGATATCAGTATCCTTTAAATTTGGAAAGTTTTCAGCCATAATTTCTTCAAATATATTTTCAATCCCCTTTTCTTTTTCTTTTCCTTCTGGAATTCATATTATGCATAGATTGGCCCACTTTATATTATCCCATAGGTCTCTTATATTGCTTTCATGTTTTTTCATTTGGTTTTCTGTCTGCTGTCCTGATTGGGTGATTTCCATTATTTTATCTTCCACTTCACCAATTCATTCCTCTGCATTATTCATTCTGCTCTTTATTGCCTTAAGCTCAGTTGGTATCTCTGCAAATGAATTTTATAGTTTTCCTTGGCTCCTCCTTATATTTTCTAGTTCCTTTATAAAGGAATCTGCATTACTGTTCATATCCTCTCTTAATTCCTTCAATATTTTCAGTTACCTCCCTTTTGAACTCAACATCTGTCAGACTGCAGAGGTCTGCTTCATTGTTGACTGCTTTAGGTGAATTCTCCTGTTGCTTTAACTGGGAATGGTTTCTGAGCTTCTTCATCTTGCTTGTGTTTTTCTTTTTCTGTGAGTTCGGGGAAGCCAAACTGTAGTCTCTTAAGGCTACTTCTATGCAAGAATACCCCTTTGTATTTTTTTGGGGGGGTTACTATTTATTTTTGGTGTGGGAGTTTGAATATTTTCTGTCTCTTCCTTCGGTGTGAGCAGGCTGTTATTCCCAGGATGCTCAGTGTGTTTTCTGGGAGACGGAGGCAGTGGGTAGGGCCAGCAGTCAGTGTCTGGTCATTGGGCTCTCAATAGCAGCAAGGACCTGAAGGAAGGTGGCACAGGTTACTCCCAGTTGCAGGGTCCTGGGAAGTGGTAATAAGCTCAAGGAAGATCTTCAAGGAGACCAGAGCATTTGGCAGTAGCACCAGCAGGGTGCATGAGTTCCCAGGGGAGTGAGAGTAGCAACACCTTGTGTTTGATTGCATTGCCCTCCTCTGAGGTGATTGGAACTGCAAGTGGTGTCTGTTCAGGGACCCTTGTTGGGACAGGCCATGACCATCTCTAGAGTCAGTGATAACTGCAGTGGTTTTCTCCTGCCACCTGTAGACCATGCATAAAGTAACCCGTCTAACCTAGCCCACATATGATATATTGTAAAGGGTGCTCCTAGTTGCATGATCCTAGGAAGTGACAGAGATCAGGCATGTGGGTACTGCCCAGAACGTTTGGCAGTGGCAGCAGCAGGGCAGGTGTGTTCCTGGAGATGCAAGAGCACCAACGGTTGGTGTTCGACCACAATGCCCTCCTCTGTGGTGCCCTTTAGGTGAATGGGGCTGCAGGTGATTTTTGTTCAGATATCTCCAATTGCAGTGGAATCAGGGATAATGCGGCAGCTTGCCCCTGCCACCTGCAGACCATGCAAGAAGCACCCTGTCCCACTTTGCCCATGCAGGAGGTGCTGCACCAGTTGCTCCTAGTTGTAGGATCTTGGGAAGGGATAGTGACCAAGTGTCTGGGCGTCACCCAGAGCATTTGGCAGTGGTAGCTGCATGGTGGGTGTGTTCCCAGGGGAATCAGAGCAATAGCGTGTGGTGCTTCGTTGCAATGCCCTCTTTTTTTTCTTTTTTGCCAACCCCTGAGGTGATTGGGGTTGCTGGTGGAACCCACTCACAGGCTCCCAGCGGTGGCAAGCCACACCTCCCTCTGGCCTCTGAGATGACTGCCACAGTCTGTCCCTGCCACCTGTAGATCCTTCAAGAGGCACCACATTGCCCTTAGCTTCCTGTTGCCCTTAGCCCACATAATAGGTGCCTGGCCACCAGTAGCTGGCACAAGAAGCGCCTAATCTCCCCTAAATAAGCAAGAGGCTTCTTGCCACCCCAGCCTCTGCCCAGCCATCCCACTCTCTAAGCCCGCGGGCATGCGCATGCTCTGGTGCACAGTTTCCTTTGGCAGTCCTCCCCTCTCCCTCTTCCCTCCTCAACAATGGCGCCTTACCTCTTCTGCGGTCAGGACCGACCTTCTCCTGGGTTCCCTCTGCCATGGTGTTCCCCTCCTTAGCCCATGGTGCACTGCTCTTAGCCCTTCATGCCATCCCCAGTTCTCTCCCCGGGACTGACCTCTGGAGCCTGAGTCTTAGTGCCCAGCCCCCACCCTAGTGTCTCAGGCTGTCGCGTCAGGCTGGTGGTTCAGATGGTCTGTGCGGCTCTCACTCTGTTTTGCTGTTCTCAGTCTGCTGCGCTTTGCTTTTCTCGGCGGCTTTGAGGTCCCACCAACTCAGCTGATCTTTTGTCAGTTAGGTGGCTTCCCAGGAGGTGGGTTCCCTTTCTCCTTCATGGCTCCCTCTTGGGAATGCTAGTCCCATCCTGATTCCTTTTCTCTCTCTTTTTTTCTTTTGTTCTACCCAGTTATGTCAAGAGTGTCTTGCCCTTTTTGGAGGTTTAAGTTCTTCTGCCAGCATTCACTTGATGTTCTGTGCACGTAGTTTTACATGTAGATTTTTTTTTTGATGTGTTTGTGGGAGAAGGAGTGTGCGACCTCTTATTTCTCTGTCATCTTGCTCTGCTCCTATATACCTCTTTTTCTTTTCTTTTTTTTTTATTTGATTGGTTGCTCTAGGATTTACAGTATGCATTTTTACTTATATATACATATCACAGTCTACTTCATACTTCATTGTAGCAGGAAGTATAAGTGTAATGATTTTTGGAGCATTGTATATAAGTTGATTGGAAGTAATGAGTGAGACATGACAAACAAAAATACAATCAATGAAAATGTGAGAGAGTTTAGACCCGCTTTTCATTGTAGCAGTATCAGAATAGATTTTATTGTAAGACTTTCCATCCTTTTCCTTTTGTTCTAGGGATCTAGAGAAGTAGCACAATGTAATAAAAAAAAAAAAAAGAATGAACTTTGGAATCAAGCTAGCTAAGGTTAGATATTCTGGGCCACCAGTTTCTGTTGTGACTTGAGACAAATTACTTAAAATAGATGAAACTCTTCTGTGAAAAAGGGGGTAATAATATCCTTGAGGAACTTGATGAGGATTAAATGCTATCCTGTGTGTAAAGGCTTTAGTTGAGAGCACATACTTAATGAGTGATAGTGTATTTCAACCAGGAAGATGTGTAAATCTTCATTTAGCAATTTAAAAAAAAATTAAGCATTTATTTTATGTATTGTTTAACTTAAATATACTTGATTTACAATTTCGTGTTAGTTTCAAGTCTACATCAGAGTGATTCAGTTAGGCATATATATATATTCTTTTTCATTTTCTTTTTCCTTGTAGTTTATTTCAAAATACTGAATACAGTTTCCTGCGCTATATAATAGGTCCTTGTTGATTTTCTGCTTTATATACAGTAGTGTGTATATTTTAATGCCAAACTCCTAGTTTATCTCTTGCCCCACGTTTACCCTTTAGTAACTGTAAGTTGATTTCAAAATCTGTGATTCTCTTTCTGGTTTATAAATAAGTTCACTTTTATTATCTAAGGTTCCACATTTAGGCAATATAATATGATATTTGTCTTTCTCTGTCTGGCTTACTTCACTTAGTATGAAAATCTCTAGGTCCATCCATGTTGCATCCATGTTGCTGCAAACGGTAGTATTTCATTCTTTTTTATGGTTGAGTAATATTCCGTTGTATGTATGTACCACATCTTTTTTTTTTCATTTTTTAAAGTTTTATTGAAGTGTAGTTGATTTACAATGTTGTGATAATTTCTCCTCTGCAATAAAGTGATTAAGTTATACATATGCACATATCCATTCTTTAACAGATGCTTTTCCCATACAGGTTATCACAAAATACTGGGTAGAATTTCCTGTGCTACACAGTAGGTCCCTGTTGACCATTGTTCATATACAGTAGTGTTCATATGTTAATCTCAAAGCTGTAATCCATCCCTTCCCACAACCTGTCCCCTTTGGTAACTGAAGTTTGTTTTTGAAGTCTGTGAGTCTGTTTTTGTTTTGTAAATAAGTTCATTTGTGTTGCTCTTTTTTAAAGATTCCACATATAAGTGATATCATGTGATTGTCTTTCTCTGACTTACTTCACCTAGTATGATAATCTCTAGGTCCATCTGTGATGCTGCAAATGGGATTATTTCATTCTTTGTTATGGCTGAGTAATATTCTATTGTATGTGTGTACCACATCTTCTTTATCTCTTCATCTGTCAATGGACATTTAGGTTGCTTTTATGTTTTGACTATTGAAAGTAGTGCTCAATGAACACTGGGGTGCATGTAACTTTTCAAATGATGATTTTTTCTCTGGGTATATGTCCAAGAGTGGGATTGATGGATCATACAATTTTTATTGTAGCTCTGTTTTCAGTTTTTTAAGGAACCTCCATACTGTTCTCCATGGTGACTCTACCAAATTACATTCCCACCAGCAGCATAGAAGGGTTCCTTTTTCTCCATACTCTCTCCAACATTTATAATTTGTATACTTTTTGATGATGACCAATCTGATCCTTGAGAGATAATACTTGACTGTTGTTTTGATTTGCATTTATCTAATTATTAGCACTGTTGAGCATCTTTTCATGTGCCTTTAGGACATCTGTATGTCTACATGAAAGAAATGTCTATTTTGATCTTCTGCCCATTATTCGATTGGATTGTCTGGTTTTTGTGTTTGTGGGCTTTTTTATATTGAGCTTTATGAGCTGTTTGTATATTTTGGAGATTAATTTCTTGTCAGTAGGTTGTATTTTTATTTTGTTTATTTTTTCCTTTGCTATGCAAAAGATTTTAAGTTAATTAGATCCCATTTGCATATTTTTGTTGTTTCTTTTACCCTTGGAGACACATCCAAAAGGTAATGCTGTGATTTATGTCAAAGAGTATTCTGCCTGTGTTTTCCTCTAGGAGTTTTATAGTATTTGGCCTTACATGTAGGGTTTTTTTTGTTTTTTGTTTTTTGTCTTTTTGCTATTTCTTTGGGCCACTCCCACGGCATATGGAGGTTCCCAGGCTAGGGGTCCAATCGGAGCTGCAGCCACCAGCCTACACCAGAGCCACAGCAACGCGGGATCCGAGCCGCGTCTGCAACCTACACCACAGCTCACGGCAACGCCAGATCGTTAACCCACTGAGCAAGGGCAGGGACCGAACCTGCAACCTCATGGTTCCTAGTCGGATTCGTTAACCACTGCGCCACGACGGGAACTCCATAGGTTTTAATTCATTTTGAATTATTTTTGTATGTAGTGTTAGAGAATGTTCTAATCTCATTCTTTTACAGGTATATCTGTTCAGTTTTCCCAACACTGCTTACTGAACAGACTCTTTTTACCATTGTATATTTTTGCCTTTTTTTTTGTTGTGGATTGACTATAGGTGCATGGGTTTATCTCTGGGCTTTCTATCCTGTTCCATTGATATAAGTGTCTGGTTTTGTCCCAGTACCATAATATTTTGATGACTGTTGCTTTGTATAATAGTCTCAAGTCAGGGAGCCTGAATATTCCAGCTCTTTTTCTTTCTTAAGTTTGCTTTGGCTATTTAGGATATTTGTTGTTTCCATACACATTTAAATTTTTTTGTTCTAGTTCTGTGAATAATGTCATTGGTAATTTGATAGGGATTACATTGATTTGTAGATTGCCTTGTGTAGTATTGTCATTTTGTTAATATTGGTTACAGTCCAAGAACATGGTATATCTTTACATCTGTTTGTGTCATCTTCAATTTATTTCATCAGCATCTTATAATTTTTGGAGTACAGGTCTTTTGCCTCCTTAGGCAGGTTTATTTGTAGGTATTTTATTCTTTTTGATGTGATGGAAAATGAGATTGTTTCCTTAATTTCTCTTTCTAATCTTCCATTGTTAGTGTGTAGAAATGCAAGAGATTTCTGTGTATTAATTTTGTATCCTCCAACATTACTGAATTCATTGATAAGCTCTAATAGTTTTCTGATAGTATCTTTAGGATTGTCTATATATAGTATCATGTCATCTGCAAACAGTGACAGTTTACTTCTTCTTTTCCAATCTGGATTCCTTTAATTTCCTTTTCTTCTTTGATTGCTATGGCTAGGACTTCCAAAACTATGTTGAATAAAAGTGATGAGAGTAGACATCCTTGTCTTGTTCCTAATCTTAGAGGAAATGCTTTTAGGTTTTGCCATTGAGTATGATGTTAGCTGTGGGTTTGTCATATATGGCCTTTATTATGTTGAGGTAGGTTCCCTCTATGCCCCCTCTCTGGAGAGTTTTTATTAGAAAAGGGTATTGAATTTTGTCAAAAGCTTTTTTTGCATATATTGCTATGATCTTATGGTTTTTATTCTTCAATTTTGTTGTTCTGGTGTATCACACTGGTTGATAGCAGATAGTGAAAAATTCTTGCATCCCTGATATAAAGCCCACTTGGTCATTGTGTATGATCTTTTGAATATATTGTTGGATTCAGTTTGCTGGTATTTTGTTGAGAATTCTTGTGTAAATGTTCATCAGTGATATTGGCCTGTAATTTTCTTTTTGGTAGTATCTTTGTCTGGTTTTGGTATCAGGGTGATGGTAGCCTCAGAGAATGAGATTGGGAGTGTTCCTTTCTCAGCAGTTGCTTGGAACAGTTTCAGAGGAATAGATGTTAACTCTTCTCTAAATGTTTTATAGAACTCACACGCGAAGCCATCTGGTCCTGTACTTTTGTTTGTTGGGAGGATTTGGGGTTTTGGTTTGTGTGTGTGTGTGTGTGTGTGTGTGTGTGTCTTTTTTAGGGCCGCACCTGTGGCATCTGGTGGTTCCCAGGCTAGGGACCAAATCAGAGCTGTAGCCACTGGCCTATGCCACAGCCACAGCAACACCATATCTGAGCTGCTTCTGAAACCTATACCACAGCTCATGGCAGCACCGGATCTTTAACTACTAAGCATGGCCAGGGAGCAAACCTGTGTCCTCATGGATGCTAGTCAGATTGATTTCTGCTGAGCCACGTTGATACTACTGCTGGGAGATTTTTAATCACAGATTCAATTTCAGTACTTGTGATTAATCTGTTCTATTTTCTAGTTCTTCTGGTTCCATCTTAGAAGGTCCTACCTTTGTAAGAATCTGTCCATTTCTTCTAGGTTTCCCATTTTATTGGAATATATTTGCTGATAGTGGTCTCTTCTGATGCTTCGTATTTTTATGGTGTTAGTAGTAAATTCTCCTTTTTCATTTCTAATTTTATTGATTTAAGTCCTCTCCCTTTTTTTCTTGGTGATTCTGGCTAAAGATTTATTAATTTTCTTTATCTTCTCAATAAACAGCTTTTAGTTTCACTGATCTTTTCCATTGTTTTCTCTGTGTCTATTTCATTTATTTCTGCTCTGGTCTTTATGATTTCTTTCCTTCTACTAACTTTGGTTTTGTTTATTCTTCTTTCTCTAGTTGCTTTATGTGTAATAAAGGTTGTTTATTTGAGATTTTTCTTGTCTCCTGAGGTGAGATTGCTCTAAACTTCCCTCTTGTAACTACTTTTGCTGTGTTCCATAGGTTTTGATGATGATAAATACTGTAGTTTTTTACCATGTATTTATCCAACCATGGATAATCCAGACATGGCTTGTTCCCCCAATGATCTTGCAGTCTAGTTGGAGGGAAATGTGTGAAAATTTGAGATCATATCTAGCAATAATTGGCATGTCATTCCCAGATGTGGGGAATAAGCATGAAGTGCTAAAATATTTCAGGGAAGGGAGAAGTTTGCAGATCCTAAGGATAAGAAAAGACTTCCAGCTTGGTGAACGGAAGCATGACAGAATCATGAAGATTGGTAAGAGTCATATGAGTAAAGGAGAGAGAGGAAGGAAAGGCCAGATGAAGGAGGACTACAGCAAAGGGTTGGGGTGAATAAGGCATAGGGTGAAGTGCTTATGCCCAGAAAAGAAATCCTCATGCAGCTGGGGTAGGGTCTTCATAGTGGGAGACGGGGCCAGACAGGCCTTGAATACTCAGTGAGGAATCTAAGTATCTTTCTGTAACTAAATGTTTTGAATAGGGAGTAGGATAGATAGTAACTAGGCACTATTTAATATGGGAAAAGGGGCATTGAACTTAATCAGACTCCATATTTCTTGTTTCCATTAAAGTAACATGTAGCCAAGATTGCTGTTCCATTAAACATCTTGCAACCTACAAACAAGTTTTGGTAAATGTAGTAATTTTTCAGGAATATAGCAAAATATTTTTATGTAACGCTATCTGGAGTGGTCAACTAGTTTTAAACTAAGTATGCATTTTTAATATAATCAGAGAACGTTATACAGAAAACAGTATGTCTCCAAACAGTAATTGTTCCACTTCATTAGAAATATTATATAAGCACCACACACTTTTGAAATATTGAATATGGAATCTGAGCTAGAAGACACTTTTCTTTCAAGGCTGCTTTCCCGTAAACTACCAGCACGGGAAATGGATTATTCCAGAACATGGTTTGGGCTCCAGTTTAAGAGACAATCCACAGGCTTTCGCTTTGGATTTTTCCATTCTGTGGCTTTTTTGTCCTGTTCTTTATTGACGAGTTTCTTCCTCATAAGGGAAAATGTGGGTAGCAAAGTTTTGCAGGTGAAGTAAAAGTTATTTTTAGCTTTTTTTATAAGCTACTGGGGAAAACTGCATTTCATTTACCATATGTCATAATGGCTCTAGATAGAATGGAAAACTATTGGACCTGAGTTGTGTGAAGATCCAGGCCAGTAATATAAATGTTGTCAATGCAGAAACACTCAAGGACAGTACTCACTAGAATAATTATTTTACTTAAGTTATGACTAGTTCAGTTAACTTGGCTGACTTGAATTGAGTTGAAATTCATTTTGGTCTTAAAATACACTCAGGCAGGCTGATGGCATTAACTAGTTATTTGACTAAATTGACTCTCAGTAAGAAGTAACTAGTCCATTTAATCAAAATGTTTCAACTGCCTGTGCATGCAGAGGTAAAAGCAGATGCTTGAACATGCTCTCCTGGCTATTCTCGATTAAACAAAATAAAAAGTGTAAAGGAATTTTATAAAATATAATATGAATAGTAGATGATATAAAATGGACCAGAAAGCAAGCCATTTCTGCCCTGGCATTAGCACTCAGCAGTCTTACTCACAGAGTCTGGATCCTTTGAATACATTTGCCAGTTTATTGCTTAAACTCACATCCCATCTTGGGTCTCCCTGACTATATCCCCCTAGGATATTTCTGGTCATTCTCTGGAGAACCAAAATGTTTTGAGGATCTTCTGTGTTCTATACACACCTTTATACTTTGTTCTTTATGCATTCAAAGATGACATTTTCCAGTTAAGAGGAAAAAACAGGAGCTCAGATCATCTGTAACATGCTCTAATAATACTAAACAACAGACCAAAATATGTTCTGCCTGGGATGTATAACTGCCAATTTTTTTGTGTGTCACAAGAAGAAAAGAAAGAGGGAGGAAGGAATGTTGGAAGGGAGAGAGGGAGGAAGGAAGGGAAAAGGAAAAAGTCATTGCACATGAGAGAAAAAATATTAAGTGGAATAAGCATCATATAAGATGAGTAGTAAATTGAACCAAATTAAAGTATGGAATCAGCCTCTAACCCTAAGAACCCCTGGGTCTTTAAAACAAAATCATTCTTTAGTATAATCATTCCTCCTTATTTTGCAGTGTTTTATTAAGATGCTATGGTGCTTTTTTTTTCTGATAAAGGACAGATTTTAAAAGACACAGGATATATTCAATAGCCTGCAGGACCCTATAAATAAGAGTTCTGAATGCTAAGCCTGAATGTTACTGTCTTTTGGGAAATGGGTTCAGTAAATGAGTCCTCCTTATTGTGGAAAAAGAGGAAACTTGAACAGTTTGAAGACTTCTTAGCCATGAAACTTGACTCTGAAGAGCCTTTGAGGTGAGTGAAATGAATCAGAAACATATGGATTACATTTTGCCTCAAGTGCCTCAGGGCTCAGGGTGTTTGGCTAAGTACTTTTTAGGTTTTTCCCAATACAGAATTGAAAAAATACGATTGCCTGAAGCAGTTTCCCAAGCCCAACTTGTACTAGGATTCAGCTCAAGGAATGTCTTGCCCCTTTTCCATTAGAAATGCAAATGAACCCCAAACCTCAGATTTCTCAGAATGCTCTCAGGGAATGCATGGCTGATCTGTAGGAGGCAGCTGCATAGATGGCATCATTATAAGAAGAAGAGGAAAGAAAGAGAACACACCTCCTCCTCTTTAGCTATCCAGATAATGAGTTATAAAATTCAACTACTAGAATCTTCTCCCTTTGCACTAAGGTGTTATTTGTGTATTGTCCAGTTGCCTCTTAGCCTGAGCAAAGGCAATTCACAATGGTATACGAACTCCTGAGTATGAAGAAGGTCATTAGACTGTCTTCAGTGAAGGTCACTAGAAAAAACTGGTCCAGAGGATCACAACAGAAACCTCTCAAGTCCTCCAAATAGGGAGAGACTACTCCTATTGCTAAAATGAATACAGGATACGTATTTCTTCCATACTGCAAGGGCATTAATAGTACTGGGACTAGATTTCAGTTGATTAACCTAGAAGGTGAATAATACAAATGGTAATACTGTCAGATATTTATACAAATAATCTGATTTTTATACATTTTATGACCTCATCCCTAGATATTCTGAATTAATTTTCTGGAATAGAGTATGGTTTTTTTAGTGTCCAGGACAGAAAATGGGCACCAGGAAATGCTTTTCAGGACTGTTGAGAATAGTATTCCTTTTGTAATTAAAAAATTAAACAACCCAAATGTTCCTAAGCAGCAAAATGAAGGAATAGACTGTACTATTTTATACTGTGTTATACAATGGAAATTCTCTACAGCACTACAACAGACTGTGGACACAAGTTATGAACACATAAACGTGGCAGCATCTTAGAAAAACATGGAGTGGACCCTCTTTCCACCACCTCCAAACAACCACTCCTCTTCCAAAATAGAGGGAGGAAGGTTGGATGCTGGGAAGCTGAAAAGAATACCACATGTTACTATAGGCTCCGAAAGAAAGACATGCCATATAAGAAGCAAGACTGATCCAGGAAACTCATTATTAAATGTAGGTAGGCTATAGTTGATGTTTTTAAAATGCTGAAGTAAGTCAGGAAGAAAAAGACAAATACCATATGATATCACTCATATGGTATCTAATATACAGTACAAATGAACCTTTTCACAGAAAAGAAAATCATGGACTTGGAGAATAGACTTGTGGTTGCCTGGGTCAGGGTGGGGGAGGAGAGGAAGGGAGAGGGAGGGAGAGGGAAGGAGTGGGAGGAATTGGGAGCTTGGGGTTAATGGATGCAAACTATTGCTTTTGGAATGGACTAACAATGAGATCCTGATGTGTAGCACTGAGAACTATGTCTAGATACTTACAATGCAGCACGACAATGGGAGAAAAAATTATGTATACATGTATGTGTAACTGTGTCCCCATGCTGTACAGTGGGGGAAAAAAAAAGTGTGTTGGGGGAAATAACAATAAAAAATAAATTTAAAATAAATAAATAAATAAAATGCTGGTGACACACTAGAATTTAACTCCTAGATAGTATCTTATGGGAGATGAGGCGATGGGGAATTAAACACATCATAAATCTTTTTTCCAGTTTTGGAGAATAGTAAAGATAATGACTAACTTTAAGACTTGATCAAAAATAAGTCTAAATATTAATTTAAAATGTAAGGATGGGGGAGAGAAATGAATAGAAATGGAGCAAAGTGCTCTCTATAATACTCAGTCAAGTCAGACTCTGACACTTGGCACCACTACATCTGCTCTTACCAAGGTCATCAGTGACCTCCATATTGCTAACTCCAGTCATCAGTTTCATTTCTCATCTTGGCTGATCAGCAGAATTTAACACAGTTGATCAGTTCTTCTAGTAAAACTTTTTCAACTTCGACTCCAATGTGCCAGATGTCATAGTTTTTCTTTTATCTCATTTGCTACTCCATCTCAGTCTCCTTTGTCAGCTCTGTTCCAGATTTTCTAATTTTTTGGAGAGCCCCAAGTCTCAGCACTTATATTACTATTTTTCTTTGTCTACACTCACTCCTTTGGTCATCTCTTCTAGTCTTAGGGCTTTAAGTACATCTATATCCTGATGACTACCTAATTTATAACACCAGCCCATATCTCTACTCTGAAGTCCACACTTGTATATTTAACTGCATCTTCAGTATTTTTGCAGAAATATTTAATAATCATCTCAAAATTAACAAGTTTAAAGTCAAATTTGTAGATTATAGCTTCTGATAATAGTAGAACAACTTGGTTGGACTATACATCCTACAAATAGCAATTTAAAACTCTGGACAAAATCTTTATAAAAGAATACATTTGACAGCACTGTAGAGCAAACAAATGTAGAAAGACAGGGAAGTACAGTCCCTTGAAAAACAAAAATTGTATATGATACTATGGACATTTTTGTGCCTATTTGCCTAAAAGCACTCTCTGATCCACATGAGGCAGGGCTAGATAAAGTCACAGACTTGCTGAGTTGAGGTGTCTGAGGATAGAATTTGGGGCTGGCAAAATGACTTGAAAATTAAAGGTGAGGGGAATACCAGAAAGGAGGGTCTGCAGAGGGGTCAAACTCCAAAAAATAAATATAACTCTTAAAACAGTCGAGTAATCATTAAATTGTTTGTGAGAGAGTATCCCAAGGGCTCCACAGAAAGAACACATGATAGCTAAACAAACTGAGAGGAAATCTCAGCTGCTTCCCTCTGCAGGAAAGACAGAGTTTTGAGTTTGAGTCAGTGTTCTTCATAGGGAGGTAAAGGAATCCAGAGTCTCTACAACTTAGTAACAATGGCTGGCATTCAATAAAAAGTTACCTAACAGTTAAAGAAACAGAGAATTGAGATGCAACTCAGAAAAACAACCAATAGAGATTTTTTTTTACATGTTGGAATTAATAGATGAGACCTTTAAAGCTGACATATAATTCAAGGAATTAAAGGAAGCCAAATTCATGATGAATAAACATGAAAAATCTGACAGAGTAATTGAAATTTTAAAATACAAAAATTGAAATTAAAATTCTGTGAATTTAAAAGCATATTGCAGGAGGTCCCATTGTGGCTCAGCAGGTTAAGAACCTGACTAGTATTCATGAGAATGTGGGTTTGATCCCTAATCGCACTCAAATGGGTTAAGGATCCGGCATTGCCCTGAGCTGTGATCACAGATATGGCTCAGATCCCACATTGCTGTGGTTGTGGTGTAGGTCGGCAGCTGCAACTCCATTTTGACCCCTAGCCCAGGAACTTTCATATCCCACAATTGCAGTCCTAAAAAGAAAAAGGAAAAGAAAATAAAGGCACATTGCAGGTGGAAGAAAAAAAGTCACTGAATTTGATGATGGATCAATACAAGTTAACCAGTTTTAAAAAGAGAGAAAAATTACTTAAGCAATTTACTTCATCAGCCTATGAGAATTTATCGAGCAGTCTAATATACATGTAATCAGAGTCTCCAAAAGGAAACAGAGTGGTGCAGAAAAAAAATTTCAAGAAATTTTCCAAAATTTGGTGGAAGAACAAAAAAAGTTCAGACCCAATAAGCTTAGTAACAATAGAAATAAGAAAATACTTTGAATTAAATGATAATAAAAATACAGCATGTGAAATTTATGAGCTACAATTAAAACAGTTATTAGAGAGCAACCTGTCCCTTTATTAAACACATATTTTTAAAAGGTTTAAAATTAATGATCTGAGTTTCCACTTTCTAGTAAGCTAGAAAAATAAGAGCAAATAAGAGCACGTTAAACCCATATAGTAGAATGAAAGAAATAATGAATAACAGAAATCAGTGAATTTGTAAATAGAGAAAGAATTTAAAATCAATTGTTTCTACATACTACCAACAAATTAACATTATTCTTTTATAATACCCTCCCAAAACTACAGATGTAGGAATAATTTTTATGTGAAAGACCCATATCCTGAAGACCACAAACATGGCTGAGAGATATTGTTAAAGTCTTAAACAAATGGAGGGATATACTATGTTCATGAATTAGAAGACAATGTTATAAAAATATCCATTCTCCTCAAATTGATCTATCAATATAATAAAATCTCAATCATAATCCTATCAGAACTCCTTATAAGAATTTAAAACCAGGAGTTCTCGTCGTGGCACAGTGGTTAACGAATCCAACTGGGAACCATGAGGTTGCGGGTTCGATCCCTGGCCTTGCTCAGTGGGTTGGGGATCTGGCATTGCGGCAAGCTGTGGTGTAGGTCGCAGACGTGGCTCGGATCCCAGCATTGCTGTGGCTCTGACATAGGCTGGCTGCTACAGCTCCAATTAGACCCCTAACCTGAAAACCTCCATATGCCATAGGAGCGGCCCTAGATAAGGCAAAAAAACGAACAAAAAAAAAAAAAGATAATTTAAATGCCAATCTTAAATTTTATGTAGAAATGCAAAGAATCTAGATAAGCTGAAGAAAAGGAAGAATAAAGTTTGAAGACTTCTATTCTCTGACCTCAGATGTTTTATAAAGCTATAGTAGTCAAGGCAATGTGATGTTAGGCATGGAAAGACAAATATACCTATAAAGAAGAGAAAGAACACCTCAACCATCACCTCATCTCAAATTCAGAGATGCACTTAAAAAGAATCATAAAGTATGAAAGCTAAAGCTTTAAGATCTTAGAAGAAATCTTAAGAGAGTATCTTTGTTACCTATGGTTGGTCAAAGATTTCTTAGAAAAGACAAGGAAAGCAATTATCATAAAACAACAACAATGAAAATAAATTAGATCTAATCAAAACTAAAAACTTTGTTCATCATAAAGGAGGGTTAAGGGAATTAGTAAGTAAGCCACAGATTGAGAGGAAATGTTTGCAAAAATGTATCTGAGAAAAGGGGCTCTGCAATCAAAAGGCAAGGAAACATAAAATACAGGCAAAGACTTGAATAGGTATTTAACTAAAGAAAATACAGGAATGGTTAAGAAACACATGAAAAAGTGATAACATCATTATTCATTAAGAAAACACAAATTGAGTTCACTGTGAGGTATACATGACTTACCTTTGAAATGGTGAAGGTTAAAGACACCGGTATGCTTGTTGAGGGGAGTGTAAAATGATATAACCTCTTGTTTTTTTAAAGTTGGATAGTTTCTTTAAACATCTATGACCCCATGACCCAGTAATTCCACTTCTAGTATTTACCCAAGAAATAAAAGCATATTTTCACAGAGGCTTGTATAAGAATGTTCACAGAATCTTTATTTGTAATAGCTTCAAACTACAATCAGCCCAGTTGTTCAGCAATAGAATGATGATACACAAAGAAACACAATAAAATGTGGTATATTCGTATATTTATGCCATGGAATACTATTTAGCAATAAAGTGGAAAATGAATGAACGATCCAACAACATGGGTGGATGAAAGCAGACTTACACAAAATATAATGCTGTCTGGGTTCCACAGATACCATGCTGAGTGAAAGCAGCCAGACAAACAGAGACACAAATGATTCCATTCATACAGACAAAGTAAATCAATTATGGGGGAAAAAAATTGGAACAGTGGTTGCCTCTGGATGACTGAGAAAAGATAAGGGAAACCTTCTAGGGTGATGGAAATGTCTCCACAGGGGTTTTATGTACACAGGTGTATTGTTTTGCCAAATCAACAATTTGTATAGTTTAGATTTATGCATTTGACTATATGTAAATTTTAGATGAAGAAACTCATAAACTGATACTGAACTCAAATTAGTAGGTTTTCTTTTCAGTACGTTCTGTGTATTCTGTGTGTCCCAGGCTTACACAGATGAGCAAATATGTTGAGGATAAAGGAAGTCAGTTTTTTCACTATCGGGAGGAGGATTATAATTAGGGGAAGGAAGAGGCAAGAATGTGCCCTGTGCATCTGGGTTGGAATTGGAGATAAGCAATGTGAAGTCATGGATAGTTGGATAGACGAAAGAAAGAGAATGAAATATATTTACATATAACACAATACCTATATATATCTCCTAGATATTGACACATATTATCCAGCTCTGTTTGCTCAGAGCTTCCAGGGGCAGTTAGACAGCAGTAAGAATAAAGGTATGTGGTCCACAGATCTTAATTTCTGCCCAAATACTTTTCTCTCATATACCCACCTAGCTCATCCCCCTACATCTTTCAGGTATTTTCTTAAATGTCTTCTCAATGATGCTTAAGATCATCTATCCTACGTAAAGTTGCAGCCTTACCCCTGTCTACTTTTCTCATCCACCATCCTTGATTTTTGTCCACAGTGCTTTTTCTGTCACTTTCTAACATGCTGTATAATTAATTAACAAACTAATTAATATATTTTCTTACTCCCTGCTAAGAAGTGAAATTCTGGAGGGCAAGGATTTGGGGTTCATTGTTGATTCTCTAGCACCTAGAACAGGGTCTGGCATATCCTAAGTACTCAGTAAATGCTTGTTGAGTAAGTGAATGTCCGACCACATGGCCAGAAATGAGGTTTAAATCCATGGCCAGTAAATAACAGAGGTGGGATGTAACCCCATCCTGTATTAACTGCAGGATTCATTACACAAAAATGCCTTCATAAGATGAAAGACCTGTGATGTGAATCCAAATGTGACTCTGCATTGTAAGCACTATATCCACTGTGGCACTGAAGATAAACTTTGCTTGATCCCTGATTCAGCCTAGGCTAAGGTTAGGCCCATTCAGAGGCCATACTCAAGGGCTGTACTCAGAGTCCTATTCTGAATGCTTATTTGGGTCAATGAAACTAGACCAGGCCAGGAGTTCCCACTGTGGTGCAATAGGATCAGCAGTGTCTCTGCAGTGCTGGAATGCAGGTTCCATCCCCAGCCTGGCACAGTGGGTTAAGGTTCTGGCATTGTTGAAGCTAATACAATGTGGCTCTGACCTAATCCCTAGCCTGGGAATTACATGTGCCATGGTACAGCCAAAAAAGTTAAAAGGAAAAAAAAAAAGAAAAGAAAGAAAAAAGATAGACTAGACCTTTGAGTTAGACATGGTGGCATCTGCTGAATGAGTTTACCTTGAGGGCATGGTTTTCTCAGTTCTAGGAGTAGCTAGGGCTTCAGGTCCCATGCATCCTCTGTCTTTATCCTCACACAATCATCTATAGGCTGGAAGAGAGTGTTCACATGAACTCCTAAGAAATTTGCCAGTGTAAGGGAGAAAAAATGGGGGGTGGGGCATGGCAGGAAGATAGATGTCACATCTGGAGATCAAGAAGAAGCAAAAAGTAACATTGAAAGAACCAGCTACATGTTTGGCAACTCATGGTGTTTTCTCAAGAAAAAAAATACTTTCTCTAACATTAGTTGCTAAATGGGTAACTGCAGAAGAAAGAAATGGCTAGATATCTCTTTTGCAGAACCACAAAGCTACACTCCCAATAAGCAGCCAAAGCAACAAAAGAGGAAAAGCTCTGTTTGGACATGTTGGTTTAAAGCCATTGGAAGTTAGAAGAGGGAAAAGAGGATATGACAGTTTAGGTATCACTCAAGTCTGTCCAAGTGCAAATATAGACATAGGGGTTCAGTTCCTTTAGATTCTCCAGTCCATTGGGTTCTGAAGGGTTTGGTAAATATGCAATATATTCTTTTGGTGATGGGTAAACATATGACCCTTGCTTGGCTGATCATAATACCAAGAACCCTTAGCCATGATGATTGGCTTAGGAATGAGCTCATGCCCTAATGTGGAGGATCTTTCTATAGATTTCATGTAGAGACTAAAAGAGATAAATCCTCACTTTCTCCTGAGTATCCCAAACTGGCATGGCATAAATCTGACTTTGTTAGTGTCCATGTGCCCTGCTTCTTGTCAGTGGAGGAAGTCTGTGTGCAGCAAAATCAAATGAGGCAAAAACCCAGTATGAACAGAGACAGAATGAGAAAAGCCAGGTAGTGCTGTCTGAAAGCCTGGGAGCCTCCAAGACTAATCCTTCCCCTAGACTTCCTAGTTCTGTGGGTTGTTTCTAGCTGCTTGCAGCAAAGAGAGTCCTGACCAACAGACTCATCTTACAAAAATGCTGTTTGTCTCTTTGTCAGATGTTTCTTGACACCATATTAAGTACTATAAAGAAGAAAAAACTGCCATGAACCCAGTCTTCTGAGAGTTGGAATCAAAGAACATTCCATAACAGCTGTTGAGATTCTAAGAGGTCCCCCACTGTTTAGTAAACCTCTGGGTAGTTTTTCCATTGAGTTGTGCTTAACTATTGGTTGAACTCAGATGGTCTTAGGAGCAAGGCCCATTGGGTCTCAGAAGCCTAGATAAGTGGGAGAAGGAAATTATGACAAGATGTAAATCCAGGGTAATTTATGGAACTACAGTGATGACTCTTAAGATGAGCAGTCAGGAGACCAGCTAAGAGTGCTAGATTTAGGCCAGCCTCAGAATCAAAGGAGATCCAATATGAGAGTGAGACAAAGGAACAGAAGTGGATGTTCTGTGAGTCACAAGAGGAAGGAGAGTTATCGGAGGGATAGTGTCAGGCTGTGGCTGGAAGCATGGGAAATGGTACCAAGTTATATTGGCCAACATCCAGCAGAGTTCCAGCCTAATAAGTCACAGTCCTTTGGAGATCTGGTTTGCCTTTTCTGCTTGAATGAGACACCTATGAGTGCCTTGAGAGCGTCTTGACAAGACACTTATGAGCCTCAAGGTTGGTGTGAGAACCCAGAGCTCAGAATTCACAGTCGGCTCTGCGCTTCAGCCAAAATAGCCCAGAGAGGGGAGTCAGATGATGAGTGTGAGCTACAGTCCTGGAAAGGGTCCATCGACAAGCCAGAAACCAGAGTAGAGCATTCACATCCAAGGGTTTGTGAGGAATCCAGGACTGGAAATGAAAGACCAGATAAAGTGGTTCAAGACTAAAGAAACAAAGGAACAAAGTAGAAGTCAAGAGAGGACATGTTTGTGATGAGCAAAAAGTGAATGCTTCTAAGAAAATTACACAAAGGGGGTTTCAGTTCTTCCACCTTGTTTTTTTAAGAGGATGAGTAATTAGGATGTGGCAGCTGGTAGATATCAGGTAATAGGGGAAGCAAAGGCAGAGGCCACTGACACATGATGGGCAAATAGTGGGTTCTGGGAAAGGCAGCATTCAGTGGGGAGGGGTAGTGCCACTGTTTACTGGACTCAGTCATGTCTCATGAATGGCAAAATCCTGTTCTGTCATCCACCCTATTCACTCCAACAGAGGAGAGTGTTCTAATGGATATGAGCAGACTGCCTGGGTTCAAATGATAGGTTCATTGTTAACTATCTCTGTGACCTTGAACCAGTTACTTAACCCCTGTTTCTTTTCTTTTCTTTTTTTTTCTCCCACTGTACAGCGTGGGGATCAAGTTACTCTTACATGTATACATTTTTCCCCCACCCTTTGTTCTGTTGCAATATGAGTATTTAGACATAGTTCTCAATGCTACTCAGCAGGATCTCCTTGTAAATCTATTCTAAGTTGTATCTGATAAGCCCAAGCTCCTGATCCCTCCCACTCCCTCCCTCTCCCATCGGGCAGCCACAAGTCTGTTCTCCAAGTCCATGATTTTCTTTTCTGTGGAGATGTTCATTTGTGCTGTATATTAGATTCCAGTTATAAGTGGTATCATATGGTATTTGTCTTTGTCTTTCTGACTCGTTTCACTCAGTATGAGATTCTCTAGTTCCATCCATGTTGCTGCAAATGGCATTATGTAGTTCTTTTTTATGGCTGAGTAGTATTCCATTGTGTATATATACCACCTCTTCCGAATCCAATCATCTGTCGATGGACATTTGGGTTGTTTCCATGTCCTGGCTATTGTGAATAGTGCTGCAATGAGCATGCGGGTGCATGTGTCTCTTTTAAGTAGAGTTTTGTCTGGATATACACCCAAGAGTGAGATTGCGGGGTCATATGGAAGTTCTATGTATTGATTTCTAAGGTATCTCCAAACTGTTCTCCATAGTGGCTGCATCAGTTTACATTCCCACCAACAGTGCAGAAGGGCTCCCTTTTCTCCACAGCCCCTCCAGCACTTGTTATTTGTGGACTTATGAATGATGGCCATTCTGACTGGTGTGAGGTGGTATCTCATGGTAGTTTTGATTTGCATTTCTCTTATAATCAGAGATGTTGAGCATTTTTTCAGGTATTTGCTGGCTATCTGCATATCTTCCTTGGAGAACAGTCTATTCAGGTCTTTTGCCCATTTTTCCATTGGTTGATTGGCTTTTCCTGTTTCTTAATTTCTTCATCTGTAAAAAGGAGAATGCTTTAGTACTACTACATAGGATTATTGTAATAACATTAATACACATTAAACACTTAGAACTGTATTTAACAAGTATTAAGCATTCACATAATGTTAGCAATTATTACTATCTCTCAAGAGAGAAATACGTAGGAACAGGAAGAAAATGGGAAGCAAAGGACCACTTTGCTTTTAGCTTGGCAGAGCGTGCATCTAAGAAGCCCAGTGCAGAGCTAATGATTTGAGTTTAAAGTCTAAGTGATCTTTGCTACTTCCTAAAGCTTACATCCAAAAATTTGATCTTAACAATGTCTGGCCTGGCTTATTATTAGACTCTAAAGGGGAGTTCCCTTCATGGCTCAGAGGAAATTAATCTAACTAGTATCCATGAGCTTGATCCCTGATCTCGATCAATGGGTTAAGGATCCAGCATTGCCATGAGTTGTGATGTAGGTCACAGACATGGGTCAGATCTGGCATTGCTGTGGCTGTGGTGTAGGCCAGTGGCTATAGCTCTAATTCAGCCCCTAGCCTCGGAGCCTCCATATTCTGTGGGTAGAGCCAAAAAAAAGACCAAAGAAAAGAAAAGAAACTAAAGGAATGGCCATTGTGCTTGGGAATGTGTGAGAGAAGAAGAGTCAGCTTATTCAACAGTAGCAGTGAAGAGAGGACAGCAAAATGGGAATGATGATACACCTAGTAGATGTGGCCCAGTGACTGCCCCAGGTTGCTCCCCAGTCATGTGTGTAGTGTATTTCCCTACCTAAGTGGGAGTAGCTAGGAAAGTAGGTGTGGGCTGGCAGAGGGAGTAGAGCTAGGTCTCTGTCCAGAGAGCTGAGGTAGGTACATCCACTCCTATACAGGGTATGCAGCCAGTTGTCATAAAGCAACTTCCAGAATCCACAAGCTGGTGAGTCTGCACTTATTTTTTAAAAAATCCTATCTCCCACTTCCAGGATTTGCTTAGGAACTGGCCAGAATAAGAAGCAGCTCATCATACACAGCGCTAACTGGGCAGTGTGACAATTGACTGACACTGTACCCTTGACCATACTTTTATAATTTCTAATAAAGAGTGTACAGGAGTT